>NC_056734.1:224787473-224994973 GCF_019279795.1 Protopterus annectens | reverse complement strand
TGATTATGAATCAGAATCTAACACAGTCCTAACTAAACACTTCCATAACTAGTGATATTAGGTGGACAGGTGGCGGAATACACATAATGACTAATGACAACATGTATGAGTCATAAACAGCATGTACCTCAACAAATGTGAATGAATACATATGCCATGTGACTGTCAATGTATCAGGTTAATAGAACCAATCATCTCAATGTGTCCCTGAGGGTGCTATGCAATGTCCCTGATACAGTGTTCATTCTCCCCCATTCGTATGTGAGGTCTACTAATGACAGAAAGTGCATATTGCACCGACTACCTTAGGTAGATGATAGCATAATAGTTTGGGGTTACCACCTGTTCGCCTATGTGAGGCACACTCCCCTCTGGGCAGTTGTGTCCTGCAAAATGAATGTTATTATGGCACATGGCCTGTGATTTAGGGCAAAGAATCCATATATGTTCTGTAGTGGCTGCATAAAATGATTTTGTTGTATCTGAAACACCTAAATGTTATAGGAAACAGTATTAGCAACTATAATGCTACAAGAATAACCTTTACTTATGCAAACCAGTGAAGTAGTCAATTTTCTACTGGCTGTGGGTATGTGTTGCCTTGCCAAATTTGACATCTCTACATATAGGTCCCATAGGACTGCCACCTTTCCAAATGGCCAAAGTAGGACTTGCTCCATAGAAATGTCAGATGTACCAGGTCAGAACATACCTACAGCCGTGCATAGTACAAAAATATACGTTTTAGCACAAATCAAAGCTTAGTCTAGCAGCAGTCAAGTTGCTTATGCTACTTCACTTAACATATAGAAGTGTCATTTATACAATAACTTTACATGCAACTATTAGAGAAATGTGGAATATAATATTGTCCTGTAAGCAGGACATTTGCTATGCCTAGATTATTCTTGCATGACACATATGCCTAATGAGGGACTGCCCCATGCAAAGTGGGACAGGTGTTAATCCTAAAGTCTCACTTTGGCCAGTTTAAAAGGTGGAAAACCTACAATAGGTATGTGGTAGCATGACCTGGCAGATGGACGTGGTTCCCAAAACACATTTACTTGTCTGCATTGCAGAGTATCAGTTCCCATGTATCAGCCAGATGGGAGCAGATTGTATGAGGAACACGCATATAATATGATTAACTCACTGGACAGGCTGCTGATTCTGTACAGTCGAACGCCATGCCGTCGCCTAATGGTCAGCCATACCTGATACTGTAATCATGTAGTCCGATGTAATATTCATCACAAGGAATCATGCCCACCCAGCGTGAGTGACAAATGCAAGCACCAATGTCAGTGCATGTGCAAGTGAGGGAGCGAGCGGGTGTAAGCATGATTGGCTACCAGTATGCGAGTATTGCACTGTTAAAGAAATGTGGAGTCTAAACAAGTATAAGAAGCTGTAACCAGAGGTCAGCAGTGCTTAGCACTGCGCAAACCCATGCACAACCTCTCCCAACTGCTGCAATGTGCCTTACTCACTCCATATCCAATGGCCTTGTTCTGGCCGCAAACAAAGAACTGTCCTTTGCAAGTGTTGGTAGCAACACCCTGCACACACAGCTAATCTGAATTACCAATACACCATGGCAAATATACAGACAATAGACAGTACCACACACATACCGTACAGCACAGTCATCGAACAGTATAGCAATGTACCGGCAGATATGTCCAGACCACTGGTGTTTGCAGACCTGGCCGTCTTGTATTTAAGTGCGAGAGCATGCCCAGTATGACCATTACCCATGTTGTCAACTGACATTACTGCCATACCTTCATGTGTTTGAGCATGGCCAGTATGGTCAACTGGATCGCATATGTTACATGTCCAGGTAGTCAGTACTGTGGTGCCGACCCCTGCGTTGTATACTGACAGGTGGCATGCTGTGTCTGCAGGGTATCCATCAGTCATGTGGCATTGACCGTTGCTACATTTCTGCACAGCGTGGGGGGACATCCAACTGTATCCACATTCTTAGACAGCACCGAGGGGGAGCACACATGACTGTTACATGTGTACGTTGGAAGGGGGACAATGCTGACATTTGTACACTTTTACTACTACTGTACTGGTATGTCAGGTACTCCATTTCAGTGTGTGGACCTACCTAATGTGCTGGCTAGAGGCATATCAATGTACTCCAGATCTTAGCTTTAATTACCAACATACTGGTTTCAGATGTCATAGCCTTCACAACCTACATCCAACTGCCTGGCCTGCAGTAGTCTGTCTGTGTGTGTCTGTGGGGGGGGGAGTCATCCATTGGGCATATTCAGAGGCCATTGTGCAGGATTTGTCTGTGTTGCCAGAAAATGCTAGACAGGAAACAGCTAGGATAAGTACTCCACCAAGGTACAATAAAGTCATAAAAATCCACAAAGAAATGGTGAAGCAACCAAGGCACAGAATATCCTAGTTTAAACACAGTCCAAGGATAAATAAAAGGTAGGTCAAATCCAAGGTAAATTTATTCACTTAGGTAAGCGCTTTCATGATACACATATCACTTCTTCAGACCTTCAAACAAACATTTCCTACTCAACTATATTTAAACAGCATTCAAACCAATCAAATCAAACCAATTAATGCTTGAAGTAATTAGCACTCAAAGTAAAACCAGTCATTCTACAATATGTACAAAGTCATACTGGAAAACATTTCAAGTATAGATACGTAATAAATATTGTAACATAAAATGCATTAGTTAAAAATGATTAAAATATATATTTAATATGTTTATCTGTCTTTCATTAAAATAATTTAATTTCATTTGAACAACCTCCTATTCTTCAAAACTGGTTTCAGGGGTATTCTATCATTAAGGCCCTTTCCTTTATTAGCTCTTAATCTGATAATCCACCTAGTTTCAGAGGTCTCTGTATGGTTCCTTATATCACCACCTCTCTCATTAGGAATAATTCTCTCAATAACTGAGAACATAAAATTATGGTCATTGCCTTCAGAGGACACATGTTTGGCTAACGCATTAGTGGCAACACCATTCCTAATATTTAATAAGTGTTCCCTGATTCTAAATCTTAGCTGTCTGTCAGTCTTGCCCACATAAAATGCAGAACATTTCTGACAGACAGCCAAGTAGACCACATGGTTTGTGTTACAGTCGGCTGCTACTCTAAAATCATATATTCGCTTAGTGTCTGGATGTGTAAATACATTCTCATGATTTATGTATATGCATTGATTGCATCTACCACAAGGAACCGTCCCTTTTACTCCTGCCATATCTTGTCCCTTATTATGATGTGGCTAGCATAACATCCTTTTCAAAGATTTCCTGTTCTTAAATATAAAACTTGGATTTTCCCCTACAACTTGTTTGATTTCTGGATTCTGTGTTAATATATTCCAGTTCTTTTTTATTACATTGGTTACCATATTCACATCGCTGGTAAAATAAGTAGAGAATCTAACAGATTCATTTTTATGTTGAACATAACCTGTTCTGTCATTATTGGGCATTGAAAAATATGGCTTACCTATACTATCTCTCCATGAAATAGATGCATCCAGGATACCTGAGGTCATACTATCAGTGTGACCCCTTTCATTAAATCTACGTTTCAGACTAGTTAGTTCTTCCTTAAATTCATCATCCCTGGCTGTTAGCCTTGAAGTCCTAAGGGTTTGCCCTTTTACTACATTCTTAAAGATATGTCCTGGATGCATACTGCTTCTGTGGAGTAAAGTATTTCTATGGCATTTCTTCCTAAACAACTTGGTGGTTATCCCATTCACATCATCCATACTAATCATTACATAAAGAAATTCTACTTCCTGTCTAGAGTATTTCATCTCAAATTTTAGAAAGTCAGTGCTGTTATTAATTTCTGTAGTGAATTCTTTTAACGTTGCATCATCACCACTCCATAACAGAAAGAGGTCATCAACAAACCGTTTATAAAATTGGATTGGATCATTAGTAAGCACATTCCGGTTTTCCCATGTGTTCATGACGAGATTGGCATAGCTATTTGCGCTTGCCATCCCCATGGCCACACCATCTTTCTGCTTATATAACTTGCCATCAAAACTCAACACAGTATTGGTTAAAACTAACTCCATTAATAAGTATATTAGATCTATTTTCTTTCCATCACATGTCCCTTCTTCCAGCAAATATTGTCTTAACAATTCTAATCCGGTTGTATTTGGAATACAAGTAAACAACGAGCATACATCTAGTGTCACTAATAGAAGATCTCCATTTTGTCCTTCATATGCATTATTAAACACATATAGGTCTTGCAAGAATTGCTTAGAGTCTCTTAGAATATTCCTGTTCTTATTTACTAACATTCTTAAATTCTTCTCAACGTATATGGAGATAGACTCTGTAGACCAGTTACGTCCTGACACTATAGGTCTTAAAAGAGGTTGATATACATCCTTATGGATTTTTGGCAGACCATGTATGCTAGGCACTAGAGGTTCTTTTACCTTAAAGTAATCGTATAGCTCATTTGAGATGGTATTATCTAAATAACAATCATATAGTATCCCATCCAATCGTGATAACATCCCCTCCTTATCAGCTTGGCTGATATTTTCATATACAGAGGTATCCTGTAGCATTTCATACATCGCTGTGTCATAATACACCTGTCCAGCTGGTTGAGACTTGTATGGGCTGTATGATCACACATGATGTTCAGCCCATGACCCGCAGTGGGATAGGACACCTTGTGTACTACTGGCTACTATTGTGACCCCAGTATGTGCTACAGATGTCATGGTGCCACTATGGACGTGTACTGTCCACTGCCCTAACATTCAGCCACCAGATTCCCATGCATGCTCACATCCATACCATAGCTACAGGTAAAAACACATTCTAATACAACTGCCGATTGGTAGGTTGACTGACTTACCTTGAGGGTGTGCAAGACCTAAGGATGGTGCTGGAGGGCTGCCTATGTCGGAATCACACAGTGCACTTCCTATACATGGCTGAGCGCAGGTAGTGTCATGTTTGGCATCCCTTTTACTGTCTGTGCGAGTCAGAGAGGGTGACATTCCCTGGGTACCTACTGTGTCAGTGCATATGCTATGCGTTGCCTCTTTGCCAAGGTCAGGTCATACTGGGAATGCCTCCTTTCGCCTACTGGGACCGGCTCAGGTAGTTCCTCCTCCAAGTCATAGCTTCCAGGGCAGCCAGCACACACATTCAGTATAATGTTCTGAGCATTGCATATGACTTGGCAGTTGATGGAGGGGATGCCCCTGCGGTTAATGCAGGCCCTACCCCACTCACTGGGTGGTGCTTTGATGCATACGTGCATGCAGGCGATAGCACCCACTACCCCAGGATAGTCTGCCATTTGATGGAAGAGACGCATATTGCTGGTCAACACCTCACATGTGTTGAGGAAATGTACGTGCTCACTGGCACGTGGTGACATGGCATCTAGGAACTGGTGGAATACTCTGAATGCAGATGCCTGTGAGATCCCCATGATATCCCCAGTTGTGCTTTGGGAGGTACCTGTGGCTAGTATACCTAGGCCTAAACATACCTTGGTATCCACTGGGATGGGTTTCCCTCGGGCTGTTCAATGTGTCATCTGTGGCCGGCACAGCTCAACAATCTGCTGTAGGAAGTCTCTGTCCACCCCATAGCGCTCCACTATCTCCAGCTCATGTAGCCCCTGGTAGGTTACCCTGGGTCTGTAAATTCTTCTCTGTCTCCTCACTGAGGGTTGTTCGGCAGCATTCACATCCTCACCACCCTCAGCCTCCTGCAGATGTTGGTCTATGTTGCCGGCTGCAGCCCTTCTCATTTCGATGGATTATTTCGTAAAAGTTTCCCGCATGTATACACCGGTGGTGTAGAGTGTGGAAAAAACCCGTGTGTATGGTGCTTGATCACTTTATCGTAGTGTTCTGGGCTGGGCTAGGCCTGTAATCTCCTGATTGTGCTAATTATCAGCTGTTTGTGCAGCTTGTTCACCTTGACTACTCTCCTACTGCAGTTGTCCCTCCCAATTGCACTAGGCAGGTATAGACACACCCCTAGCTTAGGCATGCTAAGACAGAAGCAATCCCAAGACACAGGGCTCCAATGTATGGAGAGTATGCCTGACATCCCCCCATGCTTTCACCTATATTCGAGTCTTGCACCTGGCTATCTATACCCATACACTCTTGGGACCTGCATCACACCCTGGGGATAAACGGGATTCACTGTTTTCCACCTCATTTGCATAGTATTGTCTTCTAATGCATAGTTACATGACCCATACTGAGCCTCCAAAATAATAACCACTGCTTACTGTCACACAGATCTGCACACAACTGGTTAAACGCGCCTTCCTATCACCGTATTCAATGTCCCTTGTTCTTCCCAGCAGCAAAATAACCAGTCTCTACATGCCTGGAACCCAGGACCCTGCACACCACAGACGATGTGCCTTACCACTAAGCCATGGCAAATATACATACGTCTGAGGTGATCACATACTAATCATCCAGCACAGGCATTCAACAGTATAGGACATGTATTCTATCATGTAGATTTATGTGTGCTAATGTCCACATATATATCTATATATATATATATATATATATATATATATATATATACATATATATATATATATATATATATATATATATATATATATATATATATATATATATATATATATATATATATATATATATATATATATACATATATATATATATATATATATATATACACATAGATATATATATATATAGATATAGATATATATATATATATATATATAGACACACACTCACACACACACACACACACATATACATATACACACACATACATAGATATAGAATATATATAACAGCGGACCACATGACACCAAAGCATTAGACAAGAATGAAAAGGAAACCACATGCACCTCCTGCATTATGTACTGGTGTTACTATCAAGGCAAGTGTGTTTCATTGCATCACACGGGTCAGACTGTATTAAGGGTAAGATTAGGGCTGCTGACATTTACTCACCAGACCTATTGGCAAATGTATGTATATGTCTTGCCAACCCAGTCTCTTGGGCGATTATGACATTAATGGACACTATATAGGAAAACAACAAAACATGCTGAATACATTGTGGAGCTAGCCACTCACAGATACCAACACATAGAATATGACTGCCAAGCACAAACACCTGTCATGCCTTAGAATAGAACACCTACCTGTCGATTCTATCACACTACAGCATTATATAGTTACGTAACACATTACCGAGATTACTGAAACACTACTCCCAGAGGCATACTTCTAGATGGGTGACATCATCAGCAATGGAAAAGACGCCGATAGGGATTGTATGCAGTGTGAGCAGTCTAAAAGCATTATTCTGTCCTCAGACAGATGGAAACACACACACAATTGGCATGGCTGGGATTAGAACACAGACCTAACTACTTTATCACACTACAGCATTACATAGTGACAGAACATGCTACCGAGATTACTGGGGCACAGCACTCCCAGAGGCATACTTCTAGGTGGGTGACATCATCAGCAATGGAAAAGATGCCGATAGGGATTGTATGGAGTGTGAGCAGTCTAAAAGCATTATTCTGTCCCTAAGCAGACGGAAACACACACACACAGTTGGCATGGCTGGGATTAGAACACAGACCTAACTACCTTATTACAATACAGCATTATGCAGTTACAGCATGTGCTATCGAGATTACTGGGACACAGCACTCCCAGAGGCATACTTCTAGGTGGGTGATATCATCAGCAATGGTAAAGATGCCAATAGGGATTGTATGGAATGAGAGCAGTGTAAAAGCATATTACTGTCCCCAGACAGACAGAGACAAACACATGCCAGTGGTGTGATCAGGAAATCTGCCTATCTACGGACCACTATTACAACACTACATAGATACGAGATGTGCCACAGACCCTACACCTTTCAAGACTGTCAGTATGACCTTCTAGGAATGCGGACATTGACATGGATGCTGGTAGTTACAATGTACATACCTGTGAACCAGTGTGTTCAATGTAGGAATCCATCCTGAAGTGGGGTATGGCCATCTGTTGCCTGGATGACCACTATTGCTATACAGGGTTGCAATGGCCATGCCCATACACATAGAGGCACATAACTGACACAAGGTGTCACTGGGCATGCTCACACAGTAGCACACGTCCATTTGGAATGCACTATGTGTCGATCTACACAATGTCATACTAGGCATGCTCACACACTTAGTAGCAAAGGGCTGTTTTGTATGCACTCTGATTCTAAACACAGAAGGCACAATGTGTTGATAGTTGCTATTGTTAGCATGAATGCTGCACTACATATATCTGACACCGGTCTTCTACACAACGTCTGCTGCTGTCCGTCACCTTAGATGTACCAATCTAAACCTGGCACACTAATACCACCCATGGTGATGTCCTGCCAGGAGTGGCTACTTTGCCCATATAGTGCCATTCATAGACAAATGTCCTGAGACCAGGTTAACACCTAGAGGACAACTGCATTGTATGTGTATGCTAAACAGTGCTAGATGTCTTGCGTTCATAATCACAGCTGCCAATCTAGATCCAACAGTGGGAAATACTGATATCTGTGCCATGAGGAACACCTGGCTGAAGGCTCAGTAGTGCACAATAGCACTATCACAGTACACCCTGGATACAGACATGTGGGCCATAACACCATTACGGACCACTCCAGGTGGTGGTGTCCTCATGTACATGAAGGCCACTCACATGTACTAACCAGTACACCCTCAAAAGCCATCACAGATGTGCCAGGTGCAGATCACAGTGTCAAAAGCCACATTCTAGGATGTAGCCCTCAGACATCACCATGTCTTTGGACCAGCAACACACATCCATACATGTGACCCATGACCAGTGGACTGTACCTAGCTCTACAGCAACTGTGCAGACTATCCATGTACTGACACAGTTGTATCATGTGTTATGAAATGCAATGATACCACTGTTCATAACCAGGTTGGCTGTACACATAACAGAGGCTCTGGGTCATATACAGCTGTAACAGATGACTGTTGCTGTACACCAGTAAACACACTCATGTTTGGATATGACATACATGTACCTGCCGTGGATTTGTACATGCCCCACCCCACACACAACACATATGTACATAGGATAGCTGTTGCTGTCCTTCATGCAGACAGGTGGATACAGCAATTACACACATGCACATGAAAGGTAGGTCCATGGCTGTTGAATGCTAACAGTACATAAGGTGCGATAGCAATGTTGACTGAGTTAACATTCCCTTTATACTGGTTACCCATGACAACTATCATATCATACAGCAGTCCATGTGTCATGTATGTCATCACACATGTCCACCAATTGCAATGCCTATAAACATGGCTAAATGATAGGAATGTAGGACCTACACACATGTACATGTAGTAGTGTGCATTCAGCTACGATGTGTGTGCAGTAGCTGATGTTTGCAGGTGATCTGTGCCTTACTACAACATGCAGTTGCAATGCAGCCCCATCATTGCCAACTGTATATGGTGAAATACTGACAGTATGGTAAGATGTACATCAGGTATGGATGGATGTGTGGACATAAAGTGGTGGGCCAGATTTGCAGATGGATGTTTGCTGAAGACAGCTCACAGGTGTTTCACAAGCCATCCTACCATAACATGTGCAAACACTAAGCTATGTTTCTGTTAACTGAAGGGGAAGACATACAACCTACACAGTGGTCAGGGCATCACTGACTGTAAATCACTTGACACCTGTAACACTTAAGACCTCCCGTGTGCATTTATCAGCACAATTGCCATTGTAATGTGGGCAATACTGCTGCATGTCTGTCATACGTATCATAAGATAGCAGGTGTTTGATTCACAGTACTGCCATGTGTGTTTGCTTGTGTGTCCATATATGCCACGTATGGTGGGGAATACATCCCAATTGTTACACACCCCTGTACACTGTTATAGAGATCTGTACATAATGCAGTGTAGAAAGCAAGACATAGGCAGGGGTGGGGTGTGTATCACACACGTGAGCTATATGTATGTGCATGACATAGGTGCATTCAATTGTGGACTCCACAGTGTGTGTGTGTGTGTATGTATGTATGGCTGTCTGGTCCATGGAGTGAGGATGTATGTTACCATAGTGAACAGATAGGACCCCTAACCCCTCCAGGTGATGCAATTTACTACCCTGTTGATGGTGTCGATCTTAGGCATTACTGACTACCTGTACATGTTCATTCTCTGTGTCGCGTCATGTGGGTGTACAGTACTGTAATGGTGATTATCACATAGGTATGGGTCCTCACCTCAACACTATCAAGTGTGTGTGTGTTACAATGTCGTTGACCCAGTGAGTGTGGGTGTGTTACTGTGTCTGAATGCATGTGTGCAAATACGTGTGTGTGTGTGTGTGTGTGTGTGTGTGTGTGTGTGTGTGTGTGTGTGTGTGTGTGTGTGTGTGTGTGTGGGTGTGTGTGGATGTGTGTAGTTGTGTGTTCTCATCCTGTAATGTGAATGTGTATTAGTGCTGCACAGTGAGGCCTCAAGTTATCAACTGGCCTCTACCCTTGTCATCATCTAGACCGTTATGTAAACTCCCCACCCCATATAATTCTACCTGTGATGTCACCCGGTATGGATGTCACGTCTCTAGCCACTGTAGCTTAGTACACAGCTCACATGCTCCTGGATCAATAGATGTGTAGACATCTTTGGAATGTCAGCCTTTCTAACACTGAGGTTGAAGCTACGTATAGCATGCTGGTATTGCCATACATGCCTGTGAGTAGTCCACATTTACACATGCACATGGGAAACTGCAAACATTGGTACTCAACGGCACATGCAATTAGACCTGAAAGAGGGAAGCAGGACAACATTACCAACATGCTGTTACTGTTGTTACCAAGTCACATACTGTGAACAGAAAACAATGCATTCTAAACCTGTACTACATGGTATGTCTGCTGCATGTCAACAGTACACAACAATTGTAATCTACACTTATCTCCCTATTCTGTTCACCCTGTGCATCAGACCATATGAGCATGTCCCTGCACCGATGGTGTGGATGACAGGGATGCGGCACAGGCATCAACATATGCACAGGGTGATAATGTTTGCCAGGGGCCTAGGCTGCACCAGAGGATGACATCATGTGTATGAGTTAGGGCCTGTGATCTAATTGGCCATGTGTGGTTGTTATGCATGTGAGAGTTGCAGTGCCCTACAGATGTTTCTGGTGTGTGCATGTATGTGTGGACACAGTTCTGCCATGTGTCTGGCCTACACAGGGGTATTATTGACAGCTCCAGACTGTACAGACCAGGATATACAGTCACGGTGTCCGGCCATGGACACATGACCTGTGCCTGCCAGGGGTTGCATGGGCACTACCAGGCAGAGGTACAAATTGGGTACTGTCTGATGACACATGTCCACTGGAACCGTGTCCCCATTGGGACCATCCATGGCCACGTCCACGTGGCCTGCTGTGTCCTGGTGTGGACAGCGCAGCACCAGCTGCACTGCTGCTACTATCGCCACTATGGGAGCGGGCATGTGAGGTATCTCGTTCATGTAGACCTGCACCAAGTGATGTAGGTGGCCTACGACCACGTGCCCTATGCCTCACTCCTACCAGATGGTCCAGCACAGACAGTTCATTCTCGCGGATTGTCATGCCACAGTCAAAGATTCCAACCATGTCACCCAATCATCTATCCAAAACATCAGCAATCTGCTGTCGAGCATTTGCCAATGCCTGGATGTTGTCGTTTAAAGAATGGATAGCAGCCCTCTGAAGCCTTTGCCCTTCTCTGTACTGCAATTCAGCACATGCCTGTGCCTCCATTACAGTCTGAAACATGCATCTGGTGACACCATGGCATGTTGGCCAGAGGTCCTCCTACAAGCAGCACTGACCACATGTCTGTGTGGCACATCTCCAGTCATTTGACTGACACCATGGTGTGAATACACACCTTCCATAGTCACCACACGTTCCTGTTCCAAGCTACCACATGCTAACTGTCCTTCCTCTATGGCCACTGGTGATGGGGTATGTGTTGGCATGAGAACTGTGTGTGGGGATGAGGGGGATATAGGTGGAATGGCAACCAATGGCACAGATTCAGCCCCTGACAGCGCTGCCTGTGCCTCAAGCATATGTTCATTATCACTGCTAGAGTCTGTGGGGACACTAACATCAGATGGACCACATGAGGGTAATGAACCTACATCACCTGTGAAGGCAAACAAAGACTCTACATTACAATACAGACACACACACACACACACACACACACACACACACACACACACACACACACACACACACACCATGCATGTGATTTGACAGAAGGCATGCAACATGCATGTGATACAGCAGACGGCATGCAGCTCAGACAATAATAGTGGTAGTTATCATACATCCCTGGGTTGCACACAACAGCAAGCATGTGTCATAGCAGAAGCCATGCATTTCACACAATCATGGTAGTAAGCATGCATCCCTGTGTTACACCATGTGGACCAGCACAGGTTAACAGTACACATAGCTGATGTGAGGCATATGATGTTGACATTAACATGTAGTATGACATGTAGTCTGTTGACATGTGCATTGACATGCATACATGTTTGACACAAAGGTGTCCTGGCACATGTACAGTGGTGTAATGGTGTCACATTGCAGTGTTGTCTGTACGCCCTACAGATAAAATGCACTTTTAGCAGATGTGCATGACCATTGAAGGATATTATGAGGCTTCTATATTGCTATACAGTGTGAAGTACAGACACAGTGCTATTGCATGGAATCATGAGGCATCTCTATTGCTATACAGTGTGGATTACACACACAGTGCATAGCCATGACTGTGTGCATACACAATGCATATATACTGTGGATTGTGACCCACGTCGCTGAGGTGTATACACACTAAATCATGATGTGTAATGTGTGACAGGTCACTGAAGGACATACAGATGACACCTCTGCACATCTGCTAACATATCTTAGCTGCCTGGCAACCATGTCCACACATGGCAGACTTGTCAATACACCATGTCCCACATGACATTTGTGTACCACACACACGAGGTGCACGGCTGACAGTGATGTCCAACAGCAGCAGGGGAAATGTACTGTATCTGTGTCCTGATGTAGTTGTCTGTGTATGTATGTGGATGCTGTAAAGGTGACTACTATCATGCTGTGACACAGTCATGATGTTTAACACATCTTATGTGGTCGAATTAAGTGACGCCTCCACAAGCTGTGCACAGGCTTGTAGGATGTCCAGTGTTCCACATCTGCAATATAACCATTCAACAAAGGCTATAGTTGGACCATGTGTAGCCAATGTACAACAGGGTATACACACAAACACATCACATCTACTGTGTGTTGCTACATGTTTCTGGCCATCCTCCATGGCCATGTATGAACATGTGTTGTCCAAACTGTTGTGATGGCCGTCTGTCTCATGTCTGTGTTGTCCCATATAACATAAACCCATAGATGTCAGATACTCCACTGTCCACAGGGTTATGCAGACAAAGGGTTGTATGTCTGATATGTGGGGTATGTTTTATGGGATAGTGAGACAATGTTGCAGCCGGACCACTACATGTCATGGACATGTCAGATGGCACATCACAATGTGTGCACTCATTGCAGGGGCATATTCCACAATGGTGAATCCTGTTGGCTGCCCATACTCCAGCTCACTGTGTAGTACTGTGTGTGTACCCCACATGTTTAATTCTGATGAATAGTACATATTCCTACATTGAACAGCACCTCCACCTTTGTATGCACAGTTGTCCACACATGTAGCAATGACAGTTTCTGTGGTTCCATGTCGGTGTTTCACTTAGTTTGTAAGTATTGCACATGGGTAGCCAGTGTGATGGATTAAAGATGCGACTTGTATATTCTGACTGGACCATACATTATGTGTACATGTGTTAACTGGCCACATGGTGAATAGATCTGTGCATTAACATGCCTGATACTTATAACTGTCTCACCTGCAATGGCCTGCTGCCTCTGCGGAATGCCAGAGGTACCTATATAGGGGTGACACAGCAGTATGATCATTATCCATGACTGTATGACAGCTACAGGGTGCAGTGTGCATGTTAACACATTCGCCAGTACAATAGGAGATACTATGGAGTATGCACATGTGTGCATACACAGAGTAGCATACTATAGTATGCGGCATGTGTGTATACATGCCTTGCATATGATGTTACATTACATATTGTACAGTGACACATACAGCTAAATGAGATATAATAGTTATATGTGCAGTAGTGACTTACCAGGCAACTCCAGGCTCGGTGGTTGAGAGACACCCACCTTCACGATGGCAGCTAGAGTTTGTGGATGCTGTTCTGATGGTGTCCCCAGGTTGGCCAGTAGCTCCTCGGTACATGTGAGTGGGGGCTGGGTCAGTGGCCCACCACCTGTTGCACCTTGTACCCTGGTGATTGCATTCACATGCTGTTTTGCACGTCTGATCAGGTCCGTGCAGTGTCTGCGCACCTGCTGGTATGTGTGGTTATTGCCACCCATATCATTAACCCTCCTGCAAAGTTCCTGCCACAGGTCATCATGCTGCTGTGCATGCTGTGGCACATGGCTAAACAAGACATCATAGTAGTCTTGGAGGTAAGGTATAACGGCCTCATCCTCCAAGCGGGTATAGGCTGGGAGCCTTGCTCGAGGCATATCTGTAAGACATAATGATGGAGACAGGTCACAGTATCTCAGAGATGCACAGAGATACAGCTGCACATACATGTGTATTACATTTAGTACATATGAACAGTTATCTTTGCAAATCTTCATGACACTGGCACCACTGACATGTTTGTGTCACACACATGTGACACCCAATGGGGATTGGATATTATCACCATATATGTGTGTCACCCGATTACATTGCTCATACTCCATGTGGATGCTGTCTTGATGTGGGCGTGTCTGTTTGCCTGTACTGGTGTTCTTACCTATCAGCACATGCCTGGATGTGTCCACATTAATGTTGTCAACCTTGATGCTGTGTATATGTCACATATCAGCACATACACTGCCTTAATGGACATGACTTGTGACAATTCAGACATGCACACGGAAACCGTTATATGCATGTGTTTTGCCATATACATCTACAAGGCACTGTACAGCAGTTCAACATCCTGCCACGTATCGCCTGTGTTGTACATGGGACAATGGCTAGCCGGATGGTATTTGCAGGGATGGTTATCAACTATAGCATGTACAGCCAAGGACATGTAGTAGTCTGTATGCCCTAGGCCATGTATGAGTATAGGATGTAAGGTTTTCTAGCTGTAGCCGACAGCCATGTTTCTGGTGCCAGGTGAAGCACTGCCACATAACTGATCCAGACGGTTAATGATACATCTACCATGTGGTCATCACACCATGTCTAACAGAGGTGAAATGTGCAGCTTTGTTGGACAGGGTTGCATAGTATGGCAGGAGTATGTAACATGTATGACACAATGATCTGTCCAGCATGTGGCGATCCATGTACTAGGAAGGTGGATGTCCATGACATATGTATTTCAGATCAGGATATGTACGTGTAGCATGTCCAACATCATAGTGTTGGACATGACTTTATGCAGGGTAGGCATCATGCTACATAGTGGAGATGAGGAATTTGAAGGCTGGTGTCGCCCTTCCAAACATGGGCAATACCCCTTAAAGGTGATATGTGATCCAATATTGGTCACTTGAGTGATGAGTATGGCTGTACAATGATCTCCATGCTCATGGATGGCACCCTGTTATTACTAGTGTTGCCTCTTATGACTACCTAATAGGCTTGGTGATGTCACTAGCTCAGGGAGGTAAACTGCACAGCACCATCCCTTACACACAGTGTCCATTATGTTGACCGCTGCCTAGGTGGTAGTTCATGGGTACAGGGTTATTAACCCAGTGGTGACAGTGCAATATGCAGCTGTCAGATTGTGCACGTATGTCACACACCTCACCCACAAAGTCCATTCTGTATGTTGTCCACAACACTGAGTCAGCTATTGCTCCTAGGTCATAGCCATTCACATACTTACATACGTAGATGCCTCCCATTTGTCTGTGTAGTATGGGTTACATTGAGGAGGAGTACAACAAATTAACACATTTTTACTGTAGCTGCCACTGGTGTGATATGCACATATCACTCAGACACCTTTTGTAGTGTTGGTTCTGTCAACAGTCCACTGGCAGAACATTCCTGTGACATACAAAGGTACATCTAGTATACTGAGTGTAGGTGGAACACAGTATGGGTGATGATGTCCTATGACTTGTCACAAGTATGATATGCAGTGTGAAATTATCAATAGTGTCATCTACATCTGTACTGCTAACAACATATACATTGATTACGTTTCATGGACTTTCAGACCAGACTCAGCAGGGTAATAGTGCAGTGCCTCCCATTATGAGTGGTGTCTCCACTTTGTGGGTTGTGATAACTGTTGGTGTGCACCATTCAGTGTTTTCACAGACTGACATGAAGCTATGTTTTACATGATGTGTATGTGTAGAGAAAACTGTTTTGCCATATGTGTATGATACAACCAAGGATGTGGACAGGTCACATGCAGCCTGAGTGCACCTTGTACCATCATAGTTATGTTTTCAGGGGCTCTGTAGTGTTCATGGATATGTGATTGTGTACCTGTTGTGGGGGCAGTGTGTTTATGTTATCCAACACCCTATCTGTATTGCTTATTCATGCTCAGCACTTGTTCAGAACATGTAAGCACTTCATGAGCTACTAATTACTATAGCACTCAATCCTCCTCATTTCCCACAGGTAAACACTGTTTGTACTTACATTTCCTGCTTGCTTAGAGTAAAACAGCTGTTGTACACACTTTTCTCACATATCTAGTGGGAAATAGTTAAATATTCAGGCATGTCCAAGTGTCAATTCCCAGTGTTATCGCCTGTCTATATGATGAATATGGGCATCATGAGGTAATATAGAAATTGTCTCGTATACACAGTCAATGCTCCCCTCCTAACATACAACACTACAACCTGTGGGAGATGCACATATGTAGCCATGCTGGAGGTAAAGCTCTCTCCAACCCAGACTGAACCTGACAATCATGTGGGGATGTTAAACGTTTGCACCACACCACACTCATCACATAGTCTCACTAGATCTCCACCACCACAGGCCACACATAGTAAGACTCCAACATGTGCAGAGCCTCTCAATACTACTCTGTCTAGGCAGCAGAGAACTCCAAAGCAGAAATGCAGGCAGCCCCCATCACCCAACACAACACCAATTACTTATAGCCCACAGACTCAGTGTGCCCATCAACTACAGCCAATAGAGCGATATAACATACCCAACACACTAGTCAAAAGTGACTCTATAGGCGGTCACACTGATGTCCCACTCAACAGGCTACACAAGGTGATAGTCACTTTCAGCTGGCTGTCGGGTAACGGATCTGCAACATAACCTATGCACTCAGGTCACTCCTCAACAGGTACAATATGACTGTCATTCTCCATGTTAGTGTGAATGCTCTGAGATGTAACTTCCTGGACTACATGTACAGAGACATGGAATAACTCTCCAATCTTGTAGCCCAGCCAGGTATTGCCTTAGCCCTGAGAAGCATTCGGCATTCGCCCAGACTGATAATGCAGTACAAGGACTGAATTATTCACTTCTACAGTTGGCTATGCTTCTGGTGTTATTCCAAGGTTATCCAGTATCTGTCTGCTTTGAATGACATGGTCAACAGAACATGATGCTTTGGCACAGATAGCCTGCACCTGTCAGCCCTGGGATTATGGATAATGTCTAAGGCTCTTGCTGCTCCTATAGTGCCTGTTTTATGCACGGTTCAAATAACATATTCACCACCATAACAGGAACAGGCAAGCAAAACCCGAGGGTAATGTTACTCAATGCTTGACATCTTCATCTCAAACGCACTCACCTGAGGCTTTCCTTGTAATGGACCACTTCGATATCTCTGCAGTGACTGGGACCTGCTTCTAGGCTCCTGAGACCACTCCTGCACTAACAGGCTATTACTCAGACCACACCTTTCAGTCAGGTAATCAGGACCGGAACACCCATGGTGGAGGAGTGTCCATATTTTCCAAGGATATACACACCTCCAGGCTGGTTGCTTAGCACAATGCATTAGAGGTAATCCAAGTGCAACTAACTGTGGCCATAACTGCTATACAAATTGTAGCTTGCTACAGATTCCACACCATACCCCACGGTTAACAGTCCTCACGTCTTGGTGTACTGGAAAGTAGGGTTCAAACAGAAACTACTGATGTGCAACTGACACTACCCCACCATTAACTGGGATACCTACTCATGTACTGACACATTAGGCCAACACTTTCTGTGATTCATAACCTCCAATTGGCTGGATCAGCCTATCAACACCACCACCAGGGCCAACAATATCCTAGACCTAGACATTACCAAAATGTGTGACTGGTGTTCCACACCTGGGGTTATCTCCTCGGTCAGATCTGAATGTACGCTAATCATCCCAGCACCACACCATTTACGTAAAACACAGTACAATACTTTTACAAAGCCAACTACAGGCTTCTTATGACAGCAGTAGTAAACATCATGTCACCCGTGCAGATGGACAATACAGTTACAACCGCTGAATCACACACAACTGCACTTAATTAGCACTTACACGACTACATGGATCATGCTATCCCAAACAGAGCCATGACGGTACCCACCAGAAAACGGATGCCACTCTAGTGGTCCACTGCCATGGACATAATGTACAACAGAAGGAGGAGACTGTTGCAAAGTAGAGTACAATCCCATGAGTGGGGTAGCTCCCTGGTCAGCCTCAGTAGGAATCTGTGATCCCTTATCACATCCTCCAAAGCTAACTATGTAAACATTACTGCGACTCATTCCAAGGACTACCACAAAGTGTTCTAGAGGTATGTCACTACTCTCGATGGTGATACCCACATCTGCTCTGACATACAACAGTTAGGCATGAACATTACAGAACCGACTGATATTGGCAACATCCTGGCAGATAGGTTCAGTGCTACCTTTACACTCCTCTCACACCCTAATGGGCCCAAATCTATACAGGAACAATGCAGAGTCCCTGCAGTCACAACTACGGAGTTCAAAGCTGCACTCTCTAAAGCCAGGAACACAGATTCCATGTGACCGTACAACATCCCAGGCTGCGATTTACACAAACTTTAGAACAAAATGGCTCCCCACTTGGGCACCAAATTCACTAATAGCCCTGCATCAGGCATTGTGGCCCCTGAATGGCACACAGCAACAGTTATCACACTCCACAAAGGTGGTGCCGCAATGGACCAGGGGAACTACTGCCCAATACGCCTGACTAGACTGTTCTGCAAGGCTATGGAGCACATCATCATGGATCTCATTCACAGAGACATTGGTGGCCTCCAAACCTTTGATTCCACCCAGTTTGGATTTGTTAGGGCCAGACCATGACTCCTAAACCTGGTGGAGTCCTTTGAGACAGTTACCAAGGCAGTAGATGAGGGTAAGGAGGTCCACACAGCCTACCTTGTCCTCTCAAAGGTTTTCAACACCGTTCCCCATTCTGGTATTGTCAACATACACATCCACCTGCACATCAACCCCTACGTCATGAGATGTTATGCAAAGTGGTTCACGGACAAAACCCACACAGTGAGGGTAGCATACCCTAGTTCCTACTGTAAATCAGTTACAATTGGCGTCCCATAGTCCTCGGTCATAGGGCCCCTCATGTTCAGTATATGCTTCTCTGAGGTACAGGCTAGCACAGAAGGACTTACCCTGAATAGGTTCGCAGATGACTGCAAACTAGTGGCCATGATTGATTCACCAGCTGATACAGACAACCTCCAAAAGGGTGTCACTGGGACGGATACCTGGTGTCAATAACATGGCCTCAAGCTGTATGCCACAAGGTGCATAGACATCCTCTTTGGATTACACCAATCACCCACTGACTATCACATAGGTGGTAGTCCCCTACATACATTAGACATAATAAGGGATCTTAGAACCCAAGTAGATAGCACCCATTCCTTTGATAACCATATTGCCAAGGCAGCGTGGATATCCTTCTACGTGGCCACCCTAATCTCTAATGGGTTTGTAGCCAGAACAAAGGCAGCCATTGTACCTCTCTACTCATGACTTATGAAACACATTAAAGGGTACAACACCCCATTTGGGATGTACTTTATGAGACAACAGCAATGGCTTTAAATACCACAACATTAGCACACCAAGAGGATAACTGACCTCTGAAGGATGACGTATGCAGCCCAACTACAGAAACCCCAACTCTCTGCTGAACATACAAGGCGCATGTTCAAAACAATATTGATGGATATGGTCCACATAAGCAAAAGCCACTGTGACCCACATGCACTGCGATATGTAGCTAAATGCAACGATGACTAGGATGTGCTGGAGTGATACATTCCTGACCCAGATACTCACCATGCTTTGGAATATGATTCCTATGCACATCAGGCTGGGACCCTCACTAACACTCTTCAAGAGATACCTCGATGGGTGGATGGGAGACAGACATGTAAGCCAGGGATCACTGCAGTGGCTCTGCTGTACAGAGGTGAAGGAAATGAATGGCTCTGCTGTTCACAGGCACAGGACACTAACCTAGGGAGGTGCCACAAGTGAAAACACTGTAGTTAGGCTTATGAATGGACTTGGGCAGACAGCATAGTAACTAACTGTGAACCTATGAAGCTATTACATGTCCTTTGTGCATGGATAATTGACTAGCTCTTCCATTTCAATTAGCTATCATGCTGATTCACTGTCTGGTGACTACAAGTCATATGTATCCTGTTATTGTGTATTGTACATGCCAATAGATATACCTGATGTTTGCATAATATAACAGTAATGCTATGTAAAATGTTAGACATATCTACCTACAATACTGTACATTTCACATTTTTGCAACAATATCCCCTAATGTAAATAATAATTGCACAGCAGGACCACCTTATACATGTTATTCTCAGTTATACGCCAATACACATGCCTACTGTTACAGTATATCATCATATACTATCCCCTGTTATGGCACGTACTTGTTGGACATACCCTGCCACTGACAGTAGCAGGAGTGGAATTGTTGTGTTTAAAGCCTTATGTAGCATCCCTTGTGGTGTATGAGGTGTTTACCTTCTGGCCCACAGCAGTACACACAATTTCTACGAGTGTTACTATGCTCAACAATACATCACTACATAATACCTTTTCCCACTATATGCATTGCGTACACTTTCATTAATGCAGAACAGGCACTGCATACACTAACATACTGAGTGTTCTACATACCTTCTTAGTAGTCTGAGATGATGATGATACTATCAGTCCTATTCCTTTTCTGTTTTAATGGTTTTCTCGTATGTACATACGGTTTGAATGTATGACAAGCCATCCTTTTATACGTAGATACCAGTAACATGTGGTATCCTGCCACCAACTTGTGTTCAGGAGTAGATGATTACATGCACATCAGCTGTGCAGCTACAACATTAGCCAATTACATGGCAACAGTGGGGTATAATTGAATACTCCACTTGGACGTTGTCCCTTTGCCCTACCTTCGAGGAAGACAGCCTGGATGTGTTGTTTGTGATGAATTGCAACAGCTATATGGAGAGACACAGAGATATTTTAACTTCATGGCCCCCGAGGATTGTGTGTAATGGCTAGAGGATGTAGTTCTACATGTGAGAGTAGCTGTTATATCAGCCGTCTGATACGGGATTATTGCAAACAAACCCTGTAATATTGGCGTCTGTTCCATTGTACAACAGCAACGATTTCACATAGGACCACTATAGTGTGTCTCTCACAAGTTATGTTAAGGCTTCTGCAGATGTCATAGAGTGAGTGGATGTTTGTGATGTTATTGCAGTCTGTATTGCAATTGTTTCGGGTGTGGGGGAGATGTAGGTGGGTGTACATAGCAGATAAAGGTTTGTGGGGACTGCATTTATACATATTCCATATGTGTGTGAGGGCTCCTTTCCTAATTGAAGACCTATCATTTAGTAGACTGATACTATGGTTATTGCAGGCTTATTCATTAAGCCATTGTTAACTCATTCCCTCCAGTAGAGCTCTTTCGAGTGTGTACCTTTAACTCCAAGTGGGTGTGCCTTCAGCCTTTAAAGAATGACGTTATCACCTTACAGTTCTAACAAATACTTACTGACATAGGTGATATATCAATACAATTGTGTTTGCCATCATATATGCTTCAAGACAAAATATTCTGATACCTTGTGTTTAGCATGGTTTTGGAATTATTAATGTAAATATGACCAGGCAATATTTGACATCTAGAGGAGCAGTAGGAGGTAACAGCAGAAACGCCTGTAGACGTCACTTGGCTGTAATGAATTAATCGGTTCCTATATAGCATGCAGGTGATGTTGATCCTTCATTCCCTCTGGAAATACATTGGTATGTCATGAAATGTTGCTACATGAAAGCTGTCTTGTGTATTTTTGTCACAGATATTTGCACTCATTGGAATTGTGTTGGTGACTGAACCTCTTTGGCTTGGGTTACCACCTTTTCAAATGGCCATAGTGAGACATTTGCAGGACACACATTGGAATTTAGAGGCCAACATATACCCACGGTCAGTAGAAAGTTTAGAACTTTACATATATGCCTATATAAAAGCTTACATTCTTGTAGCGGTTTACTTGCTTATCCTGTTTCTTGTTACATGTAGGTATGTTAGATACAGATGGCTATTTTATGCAACCATTACATTAAATATGGAGCATGCAGAACATCTCGAGATTGTAGGACATTAGTATTTGTACTCATTTTGGTCAGGACACTACCGCACATAGAGGGACTGGCCCTCCCAAGGTAGGACAGGTGGAAACCCTGTGTTTAGCTCATGTCCATAGCACATATTTGTAATAGTGTATTATAGCAATAACCCATGCCTGGATGAGGGTAATGGTGAATTTACCCGCGGTTGGTGTGGTTTGTTCATGAGGGTGAAGCCCGAGTGGCCAAACAAAGACAACCGTTGGTAAATCTAGCATTACTCACGCCCAGGCGTGCATTATTGATATAATATAGTCTCCATATCCTTTGTTCATAACGTTTGGTTGTGGTGGAATGTGTGATTGCTATGATCCATGCTGTGCACATATTTGAAGACTTCAACTGCTGTATACAGCATACCCACAGATTCAGGAACGCACACATTTCCAACACACACAACCACATTACCGTTCACAGACTGCCAAACCCCACAATACCAAACGCTCAAACTCGCGAGAGTCAAACTCCCGGAACTAACACAAACACAGAACACACACACACACACACACACACACACACACACACACACACACACACACACACACACACACACAGACACACTGCTACCCATCACATCCAAACAAACGATCCTATACTACGTATGGCCAGGTGGCCATGCCCCATACACACCCCATGTGGGTGGCTGCACCCCCCCACACCACACCTACTGTAATAATCTACCTCCGAGATAGCACGAACAGACACACGAAGCAAACACACACACATTACAGTCCCACAGAAACACACATCACACTCAGAACACACACTTACACACACTACAGCAATCAGAAACACACTTAAACACAGTACCTACCTGGACCGCAGCACCAGAAGCACTAACTAAATGTCCCTAAACATTGTGATAATAGTACTCGTGGTTCTAGTGTTCCTGTACTGTGGTCTTTCGGTCTTTAAGCCTCGTGATTACTCGTGTCGATATGTAAAGCATTCGGTATTTGGTAGTATCCTATTTATATGTACCTCCATGGCTGTGTACATGTTGTTAACCTATCTATATATTTGCATATATATGTATATCCGTATATATTGACATATATCTCTCTATCACCCTTTCTATCTCTATATTTTATATATATATATATATATATATATATATATATATATATAGGGAGAGAGAGAGAGAGCACACCTTTTGTTGGGTACATGGCGGTGTATACTATTTCCCGAACTCCGCCCTCTTGTGTTTTAAGCTGTCACAATACACACCTGCCGTGTCTACTCCTGGCAGTGGTCGTTTTACCTCTCAGAGCAGGCACTATTAGTAGAAGGGTGAATAACACAGATTTCAGTGGTTCTGGCCAGCTTTGCCCGTGATCTGCGCAATATTCAGCAAAGCTTAGACCTGTTTTGTGCATATCAGTGTAGTCATGTTTAAACTATGCTTACTGGCACTTGCCGGTGCATAAACCCACTAACGTGCTTAAACATGCTCTAATGTCCTGCATCCAACATCCATTATTTGGGACATCGGAATTACATAACAGCCCTTGCCAGTCGTGGAACCGGGAACATGCACGAGACACTCAGTGGCTTTACCACTTGGTCATCTGGGATATGTACAAGTGTTATGGTGTTTAGTATGTGGACTGTACTATGGCTGTTCCTCCATACTGCAAAACAAATGTGTAACTCAGTAAGTATACATATGGATGATGTACTCCAGCTATGGGAATCCATGCCACAGTGAGCCACAAAATGTAATATGCTACACCTTGCCACAACCATAACTGGAGAATGCTGGGGTGACAGATACCTGTCATGGGTACTCCTCATGCTTTGGAACTACATCCCTGATTACATTATATGGAGCCCCTCATTAACACACCAGGTAATACTTGCAGAGTGGGTGGGGAACAGTGGTTACACCCCAGTGATCCCACAATTGGCTTTGCTCCACAGAGGGAAAGTTAGTTAATCAGTGGGGTGGCGACAGCAGACACATTTTGGCTAGGCTGATGAATGGCCTCTGACAATCAGGCATGTACCTACCAATGTACCTAGGAACCTATATATACAGTATCAACACATGCTGTTAGCTTAATTTACTGTTCAGGTGTTGACTTACCTTGTACCAATAGCTGTTGTGTGTGCAATAGTTGAGGGCTGCCTATGTAGGACGAACACAGTTGACCACCTATACATAAAAATTTACAGGAGTTCGTGTGTGTGTGCCATCCATTTTACTGTGTGTGCAGGTGGAGAAGTGTGTCAGTCTGTAGGGGCCTGCACTGTCAGTGTGTGTGCTATACGTTCCCTGTTTGCCAAGGCATGGGCATATTGGGCACGCCTCCGTCTGCCTACTGGGACTGGCACAAGGTGTTCGTGGTCTGAATACCTCTGTGTCTGTGATGCCCTTGGCAATTGCAGTGGGTTGTGAGGGCCTTCACCATTATGTTCCTGCTGCAGCTGTTTCCACAGGATCATATTATGTAGCATAGCACATACTATGAAGATGTGGGCACACGTGCCTGGAGAGTACTGCAATGCTCCACCAGATATGTCCAAGCAATGGAACCATGATTTCAGCATCCCAAACACATGCTCTATGATGATTCTGGTTTGTGCGTGTGCCTTATTATGGGGTTTTGCATGGGTGTGTGTGCATTTCTGATGGGAGTCATCGTCCACGGCTCCAGTGCATAGCCAGGATCCCCCACAAGGTGGCCATATGGGACGTCCCCCATGACAAATACCTGGTACAGCTGTAAGGCATGCCAGATGTAGGAGTCATGGTAGCTTCCAGGGCTGCCGGCGCACACATTCATGATAATGCCCTGGGCATTGCACATGACCTGGCAGTTGAAGGAGTGGTATCCCTTGCGGTTTATGTAGTGCCTACCATGCTCACCGGGTGGTGACTTGATATGTATGTGCATGCAGTCTATTGCACCCAGTACCTCTGGGTAGTCTGCCACATGGTGGAAGAGGCGCATATTGCTGGCCAACTCCTCCTGAGTTTGGTGGAAGTATATATGCTCATTGGCATGTGGTAACATAGCATCCAGGAACTGGGGGAGTACCCTGGATACTGGTGCCTGTGAGATCCCTATGATATCTCCAGTTGGCCTTTGAAAGGTACCTGTGGCTAGTATTCTCAAGCTTACACATACCTTCATGTCCACTGGGATGGGTTCCCCTCTGTTGTTTCTGGCTCTGAGGCATGGCCGGCACAGCTCAGCAATTTGCTGTATGATGTCCCTGTCCACCCTGTAACGCACTACTATCTCCAGATCATCTAGCCCCTGGTAGGTAACCCTTTGTCTGAACACTCTTCTCCTCCTCCGGGGCCTGGGGTGGTTGTCAGCATCATCCTCCACACCAGCTTCAGTCTCCAACACATGGTGATGAATCACAGCTATGGCAGCTCCCAACAACTACATTGTAAAAGTTCCCCGTCTGTTTACACCGATGGTGCAGTGTTTGGGAATACACGAGTGTGTGTGTGAAGTGCCTTCACACATTATACTATTGTGCTTTGGACACTGATGATGTCATAGGGTGTGTATGTACAATCAGAGCTGCAGGGTATCTTACTTATGTGTTTTACCGCAGGTACTGCTATTGTGGTGCCTTTGGTGTTGAATTACATTTAGCTGCCATGAATCACCTCTTGCCCTTGCCTTCACTTTTCATAACGATTCCCCTCCCATTGTCAGACATGCATCCAGCAGCCTGCTTCCTTGTTTTGTACTTTCCCAACCCAGGATTGTGTTGCAAAATGTGTTCTATAGCCGATCTACTGCAGGTTTGCTTTGCTCTGCGGTGACAGTTCTCTTTTTTTGCAATCTGGCACCTCCCCTATCCTGTTCTGCAGGTTGCTACTAGCAGCCTTGTTAGCTACTGTCAATGGCCCACTGTGAGTTAATAGGTGTTAATTACTCAGTTGTACTCCAATTACCCTACTGAGGCATTTCTTTATTGTCTTCCCATAACCTTCCTGTTTCAGCTATGGTGCGCGTCGCATGCATCCATTTACCGGATTTTGAGCATGTTGTCATCCACGTACACATGCACTTTCGGACAACGTGTGTGCTCTCAGCTAAGTAAAGCTATGGCTACATCCACACCCCTATCTTGTGGCTTTGCTTAGCAACGGGCAACCCAGATTAGCAATGCTCCAATGTGCTTACAGCTATGGTGGTACACCCCACTGCTGATGTCATGTATACCTCCAGGCCACTCCTCCTCGGTGTTATACCATTGCACTGTATGGTACATCCTTTGGCCGGCGGGATGTTTGCGATTCAGTATTACTTGCTTCATTTGCATGGCATTGACTACTATTTCATAGTTACCGCGCCAAACACTGCCACAGGCCCTTAGCAACCCTTGCACCTTGGTTGTGGTGTAGCATGCATACCATTGACTATTATGGCAAAATCATGATTTGTGTTACATTGCAATTTTATGACATCTGTATATATTTTCCTTGTGTTCCCGTTTGCGCACACATGCCCTGCGGTTGTTCTTTGCGTTAGTATGGCCATGACATTAAATGTTATTTTTTATGTGTTGTGCGTGTTTTTTATGCCATTGGCTGTATATTTAGCCATTGGCATATGTTAACTTTGTAATACGTAAGTTTGGTCTGTTTTCATGGCTCCAATGTTCTGTTTGGAAAAATGTAAACCGTTTTTTTTTTTTTGGTTTACATTTCTGTATGCTTAGGCTACGCCTGCACCACTTCATAAATCGCTATGTACCTTCATTTGCATGCTGCACTACTGCACATGGGGTGATTAGCATATATGAGCCGAGAGCTGCGCAGATCTGGCATACGCTGGTAGTGTGCATGGAATTGGATCGTACCTGAATCGCTCGCCGGCCATATTTGGCATTATACTACCTACGCTACGCCTGCGCCTAGCACAAGCTTCATGATTCCCGGGGTGTAATTATATGTGCATAGGTGTAATATAAGATATAACAAATATGGAGCTATAGTAGTTATTCCTTCACATAAACCAGTTCTTACTAGATGAAAATGGTGAAACACAAAATACGTGAATATGTGCAAGGCACCATGTTAATTGTTTCAGCATCAGATGAAATTGCAGCTTAAGTACATGATAGTATAAACTGCTGCAAAACCAAAATGTTTGTCATTTTATTTTTGTAATATGTAGTCTCAGGCCAAGTGATATACTACAACTGCAATATACTAACTTAGAAATATGCATTTTATTACCCAGAAGAGGGTGAACAAAAAAGTCATACCTCTAGGATAAATTCTAAGTCTAATGAAGTTTGGGACAAACTAATTTGTCCTTGTCCCACTTTCAGGTAGTGAGGGTGGGGGATACAGTGCAGGGCTTGGGTTTAGTTGTTAAAGGGAAGAGGAGCTTAAAGGAAGTGATGTAAGGGAGGGAGGGACATAGAGTAGTGTTAAGTAGTTGGGTTTAGAGGAAGTAGGCACATTTTGGCATGAGTTGATGTCTCACCTGCCCTCCCTTTGATTTTGGTTGGGGGATATTGGCAGTTTAAGGCAGAGAAGAGGGGTGGATTTTCCTCTACTGTTCCCCCTCTAAGGAAGGTGGTCATGCATTGTATGGTGGAGTAAGTGACCTGCTGGACACTACTTGAATAAAAGAGAACTCATTGGTCAATGGTTGGTTTGGCAGTAGGTGAGCAGTAGGTGAGCAGGTACGCTGCCTAGTTAAAGTTGGTGGGTAAGTAGGTATGCTGCCCTGGTGGAGGAAGCAACAGGGTGAGTAGGTACACTGCCCTGAGGTATGAATCATCCAGGGTGAGTAGGTACACTGCCCTGATATTATCAATGAAGATAATTATTATTTTTGTTGTGATTAAAGTTAGTTATTCAATAATATGCAACAAAGGTCATCAAATGGCTTTGTGTATTTGGTGTGATTTATTTGAAGGGGGGCCTGGACAAAGATATACTCTTCTTTCTTTATCTATGGGTGAGGAGAATAAGAGGAGTTTTATATTCAATGATTCAATAAACCTTTCTGACTTATATGTCAGTGCAATACCCTTCACTCTAGAAAATGCTTTAGTTGCCATGTGTATTCATATGTCTTACTTCAGAGATACTACATGTGGTCAAGACAGCTCTTATTTTGGTATTCTTTAGAATGAGAGCTGGTACATTAATATATCTCAAGATACCATGATATTATAAGTAAAAAAAAAAGATAGATACTTTGGAAGAATACAGACACGTGTACTTCATATTAGAGGGATCTAAACAAATTAACATCATCTGAGTCAAAGAGGATTAACATGAAACATTTAGTGAAGTACAGATGATGTGAAAATGGCAAGCCAATTTCTTCTGTCTTTTTCATTTAAAGAAAGACAACGGCAGTTGAAAATAATGTGTTAGTGTGCCTTTTATTAAAGCTCACAAAAGGGCTAAAATACCATAATAAATCTGTAAATTTACAACTCAGGATCTGGCTTATTTTTTTCCTATAACAAATGAAGATAATGAACAGATGTATGTGGCAGTATAATATACCTTGTCATGGATCATTTGGATACAAGTTAGATTGGAACTAAGGAAACAGATTTGCTGCAAGCTCAGTTTAATATCATCTCCACAGTCCTACTTTCACATTAAACAAGCAAATTCCATTTATAGGCATTTAACAGAGAGTCTGCATAAAGCAGATAGTGAAGTATGAACAAATGATCATTTATTTAAGTATACAGTTTCTCAGCAATGTGTGATTGAATTAATGTATTTTTCCTTTCTGGGAAGACAGGAAAATGTATTGCTGTAGCATAAATATTTTGCAAGGGATAATAGAGCAAAGTTTATTCTGTTGTGCCAGTTAACAGTTATGTCTTAGAAAAATTAGTGGAACAAATTAAAATGAAAAGGAAGAAAATTCATTGCTCAGTTCTTTCAGCTCATGATAAAGTTACTTTGAACGGTTGTTTAATTCACTCTTGGTTGCTTTCAGAATTGTAAACATTCACAAAGAAAGTATGCAATGTTGTGTAAAGAAAAGTCTATATTATGCAGGCTTTTACAGCAAGCTAACAGTTTCATTTAATGTTAAAATAAGTTACAGATTGAGGGTGTTGCAGTGCAGAAATAAAAAGAGGGAGACTTAGATTATCATTATAAGGACAGCAAGATGTAATAAAGGGTTTGTTCACAGCACATCTCAAGGACACTTGAAGCTGCAAAGTGTGAGAATTGATTCAGTTTACACATCTTAATAAAGTGAATAACATAAGCAGTTTAGGGTGAAGTGCAGATTCACTACCTTTTGCACAGGAATTAAATGTTTGATTGGTGTTGTGCCTAATAATAATAATAATACTAATAATAATAATATGAATAAATGCCAAGTCTTTTTTCAGACTTGGGGTATCTTAATTTATAAATTTTGAGATACATTTATGGCTTCAAATTATAGTCTTCTATTTTACTTCATTATATTGAAACTAATGATGAACAAATTCATACTTTATTAAATATTGCTTCACACAGATTTGAAGAACTGCAAACCTGCTTTCTCTTATTAAAAATGTGCCTCAATCTGTGGCTATGTGCTATACTGCATGTCTTTGTCTTATTATTTATTTCTTTAATAGTGTATGTGGAAAGAACCCCAAAAGCATTTTTTTTCAGCCACTGTCTTCTTAGAAAAAAAATGAACAAACTGCAGGTTAACACAGATCATCATTTTGATCCCAAACTGACTACGTCATTTATATAAAGTAGGCAGTTCAGCCCTGTCTTAGAAGAGCAGCATTAACAGCATGGAGGGCAACAAGTAGGGTCCACTGTAACCATAAGGGATGGAGGGCTGCCATGGGACAATAGACCATGTCACACATCAGAATTTGGGAAGAGACAGAGAGCACAATTATACATTCAGGAAATGGGAGGAGAGCTTATTGTTAGCAAGCATTGCCATACATTAAGGAGGTGGGACAAGATGCCTTTGAGCAATGAACAATGTCATATATTTAATAGGTGACTAAAGGTGCCTGGGACAATATGCAATGTCATACATTCAACAGGTGTTGGGATGTCTTGGAACAAGGAGCAGTTTCCTACGTTCAAGAGGTAGAAAGGGTACTATGGGTAATGACCATGCTCATATATTCAGTAGCCAGAAAGAGAATGCCATGAGACAATGAGCAGTGACACACATTCAGTAGGTGGAAGGGAATGGTATATATTCTATAGGTGAGATCAGTAGGGAATGCCCCTGACAAATGTATAGTATCCGTCGTTGCGAGAAAAGGAATGTCATCTTAGCAGTTAAATTCTTTTTAAGTTCAGTGTTATCACTGTTACTTCCATTATGAGTAGGTGAAATAGAAAACATCAAGGATTCGAATCCCCAAACTGCATTTGCTAAAAAAAAGTTTCCAAAAAGCATGCCCCCTACACCCCCGAAATTATGCATACCAACGCCTTGGTCACACCTAATCAAAGAAGAGGGAGATTCCCGCAAAAAGGGCATCAGATCAGGCACAACTCACAGACAGTGATTTCCTGTGTACAAGCTTGAGCATTCAGTCTTTATCCATCAGAAGGGTAATGGTCACTGTCTGCAATGTTTTATATATATATATATATATTTTTTTTTGTCTGTGTAGGTTTTTCAGGCATTGTGCTGTAGTAAGGTGTGTGGATTTCACACATTCTCAGGATGAAGCCATGGAGCAATTGTTACTTCTTTTTACCTCTTTTGATGAATAGGTGCATACTAAATTCTCAGTATCACAATGCTGCTGATAGTGTGTGGAAAACTTATTCTTATTGTTTGTGCACTTGCTCTACAGTTGTACAATTGTGGAGTCAGTATATTCAAATAAGGCATGGTGTGCACAGTTCATCTGGGGGCAAAAACGCTAAAATGATTTATTTTTTTAGGATTCATTGATATTTGTTGTGAATCGTCATTAACTTCACTATACAGATGAATGTGTCTGTGTTGACTTTATGTTGTCTTGGATTTGTAAGAAACAGGGCAACAGCCATAAATAACGAACCCTCTGTTTTATTCAAAGAATCACATCACAGAACAGCGTCACAGAATAAGCAGCTCATTAAAAAATCATTATTAACTACAAAGGGCAATAGATCAGTCGTATTATTTATGGTTAGATTATATGGGGCAAAGGAGGAAAAGTGACTGGGGCAAAATAAGTCATCATCATCATCACCAGCCCCCTCTCTCCCGTTTTCTACATGGGATTGGGATGTTGTGTTAACTGTCACTATGTCTCTTGATTCAATGCCACACTCCTGAATGTCACATATCTTCTCCCACACAACCCATCTACCTCTTTGCTGGATGCCCTTATTTCCTCTTACCTTCTTCTTTTCAGTCTCAAATTTTCTTCACCATATTGTCCTCTGCTTTTCTGCATATGTGCCTACACCACCTTAATCCGTTCTCTTTGATCTTTTTTGCAACTGGAGCTACTTTGGCTTCTGCTCTTATGTCCTTATTTCTTCATCTGTCCAACACTGTGCAACCTACCACCCATCTCAGCCACTTCATTTCCAACACCTCTAGATTAGTCACCTGGTCTGCCTTTATTGCTCAGGTTTCTGTACCATACAGTAGTACTAGTCCTACCACAGTTTTCTACACCTTACTTTTCAGCTTCTTTGGCATTCTTCTGTCATACACTACACTTGACACACTATGCCAGTTGACTGCAACCCCTCTGATTCTAGCTTTGACCTCTTCATTCAGGCTTCCCTTCTCCTCAACTACCCGTCCCAGACACTTAAAGCTGCTAACCTGTTCCATTACCTTCCCTTCCATCTCAGTTCTCAGCTTCTTCTGATTTCCCCAATTTGATGCCATTATCCCTGTCTCATCTGTATTTAGTTTCATCCCATGTGCCTTCAGTTTTGCCTTCCATTCCCCTATCCTTTGCTGAATTTCATACTCAGAGTTTGCCTGTAATGCCACATTTTCCACATAAAACAACTTTTTTGATCGGTTCCCTCTGACCTGTTTGCCAGTGTAATCTATCACCAGTATGAACAGCAGTGGGCTCAGAGCCGAATCCTGATGTACACCCACTCCCACTGGAACCACTCTGTGAGACTGAACACTGTTTGTACTTGAGATATTGGGTCCTTGTACATAGCCTGCACTAATTCTGCAAATGTTTCTGGAACTTCAAACCACTGCAGGACTGCCCAAATCATCTTTCTTGGGACATTGTCATATGCCTTCTCCAAGTCTAGGAATGGCCAATTCAACTATTTCCTCATCCCTAGCTTCTTCTGAACTTTGTGCTGCGTCTTACTACTCTGCATATCCATTTATCAATCGCCATCTCTAGAGTTTTCATGCAATGTGATAGGAGTTTGATGCCTCTGTACTGCCCACAGTTATGGATATCCCCTTTGTCCTTGTTCACTGGTATGAGTGTACTTATTCTCTAGTCATCTGGGATATGCCTTTCCTTCCACACTGCTACGGTTACCATAAGGAGACATTTCTCCCCTGTATCAATTAGCATCTTTATCATATCTGCTGTGACCTCATCTGAGCATGTTGCTTTCCCTGACTTCATTTTCTTTAGTGCTGTTCATAGGATCATAGGAAGTTACTAGGCTCTTGGCCTTAAGGCCCTTACAAGCCTAGCCAAGAATTTAGCCCATGTTCTGACAAGTCAGCATCCAATGCCCCTGTCCAGCAGGTATACAGGTGGAATCCCAGGGGTGTATTTTTTGTTTCTCTTCCAGTTATCCAGATTGCACTTAAAAAGGGTTAATGAGGTACTCTACTTGATGTGGAGTATGAGTCTGTTCCTCAGAAGGGGTAGTCTCTGGTACATAAATCTGTCCCGTCACAGACCAGATTGAAGTCATGCGTGCGTGTTATTCGAGTGGAGCTAGACTTGCAGATATGCAGCAGTCCGATCAAGGCAAGGTATGAAATTGCTTTATATGCCAGACAGAGGTCACCTCTGAGGAGTCTGTAGGAGACTGAGTAGAAGGACAGGGCCTTTAGCCTATCTGTGTAGGGTAGATATTTAAGGCCCTGGATGCATGTGCTTTGTGAAGTACATGCCAAAAGGGGCATTGTACTCAATAATGGGTCTTATAAGGGAAGAATACAGGGATGTTATGATCACCTTGTCCCTGGATGAGATACCCTTACAAATGAGGTGGGCCATGTAGAAAGCTTTCCATACAATGGAGGCAATGTGGTGGCCAAAAGTCAATTTGCTATCAACCTGGGTGCACAAGTCCTTCACAACTGATTGTGTGCTTAGGGCCTTGTTATTAATGTCATATTCTGTGGGGACATCACTCTCCTCAAATGATATGATGATGCATATTTTGGCATTCAGTTTGAGGCCATGTTTTTGGCACTAGTTATTTGTTTGGGTGAGACCCTCTTGGAGGATGTCCACATCACTAGGGGAATTGATGACAGCACCCAGCTTGTACTCATCTACAAACCTGGTCAGCCATAGCCCACTGGCTTTGGCCTGCACCTCAGAAAAGTATATCCCAAACAAAAAAGGATCCAAGACTGATCCCTGGGTACACTGCTCATTACAGGTCAACTGTTTTTACTTCTTCTAAAGTGGGGTTCTCATCTTCTTCTCTTATCATAGGCTGCATCTGCGGCATTACAGTTTATGTGGGGTTTTCTTCACTCAGAAGCTGCTGGAAGTTCTCCTTCCATCTGCATTTGATGTCCTGTGGACTGGTGAACAGGTTGTTGTTGGCATCCCTTATGAATGGTGTCTGACTTTCTTCTTTATCTTTCTGTCTTTACCTTGCAACCTAATAAAGTTTCTTTGTGCCTCCTAATGAGTCACTTTCCAGAAGCTGATAAAGTACCTGTGCTGCCCTGTTCTTTGCTGTTGTAATTCCTTTGCCTTTTTGTTAGCCAAACAGTATTCCTTCCTAGCCTTGTCTGTCTTTTCTATCTCCCACTTTTTCCTGTGCTCTTCGTTCTTTCTTTGTTTTGATGACTTCCTGGACTTCTGCATTCCACTACCAGCTTTCCTTATGTATCTTATTTCCATGCCTAGCTGAGCTACATACCTGTTCTGTAGGCCTCATACATGCTGTTTTGAGGTGCTGCCATTCTTCTTCAGCTCCACCTATTTCCTCCTCTTCTTGTGGTGTGAGAGCCCCGAGTAATTCCTTGAATTGTTGTACTTTTTCTCCAGTCATCATCTATGTCTTCACCATGGTCTTTGTTGACCTTAGAGTAATCTCTGTCCACTCTTTGCGGCTGAATGTGACAACCAGTGGTTTATGCTGTGGGCTGACAGTTTCATTGGGGATGACTTTACAATCAGTGATTCTACCCCAATGCCCTTTATTTACCAGGAGGAAGTGTACCTAAGTGGCATGTTAGCCACCATTTTATATGATCTTGTGACTGTATCTCTTTCTGAACCATGTGTTAGCTACTATCAAGTCATTTGCCAGACAGAAGTCCAGAATGGCCTCTCCTTCTTTATTCCTGTTTCCCCCACCTATGTGGACCCAGACAGTCCTCATATCCTGTTCTGTCTGTCCCGATATATGCATTCAAGTCATCCATTATCACATTATCAACACTAATTCATGTTGTCTGGCTTTATTTAGTAGGTTCTGCAACTGCTGCCTGAATGTACTCTTCTATTCACTGTCACAACTGGGGCATAAGCTGAGATGATGAACACTGCCTTATCATTAGGTTGGAGTCTGACTGCCATGAGTCTGTTACTAATTCTGATGGCATTCCTCACTGCCTTCTGAAGACTCTCTCTCTCACCACAATTCCCACATCATTTCTAGTCTGTCCTCTTCCTGAGTGTAGACTCTGGATCCCAAGCCAAATGCCTTAGCTGTATTGCCCTTCCACCTTGTCTCTTGGAAACACAGTATGACCAGCCTCCTCCATACCATCATGTCATCCACTTCCAAGTTCTGTCCTGTCAGTAACAATTCTTAATTCATGTTTGGCAGGTTGATTGGTTTTACGTCCAGCTTTCACTCAACAGAGTTATCCCAAGTAACCCAAGGTGGCCAACTGGACACTGGCCAGCCAGTAGCTTATTGGCCCAGGACTGGGCTGCTGAGCTTTATGGTGGACACATATTGGCCAGTAGGGGCACATTCTTTGCATGGGTTCTTGCCGTAGGTCGGAGTAGGCCAGGTCCTCAACCCACTTATCACTGGCAAATAACCTTGCCCATTTAGTGACATCAGTCAACACGACTAAATCACTTAAAGCTATATTTTACACCATCAAGTGGCTAGCCCTGCCACAGTGCACAGTCTGTAATCCATGTCCTCTAATCTTGAGGACACTGCACATCACAGCAGATGCAAAAAGCAGTTGGTCTATAAAACCCTTTCCCTATAGGGTACCATGTAGAGTCTGTGCTGCATCTCCATTCGTTGGTGAGCTTGAAATGGAAACACTCAGTATGTTTTTCAGAGGTGAGAAGAACCCCACAGAGACACAAGGAGAACATGCAAACACCAAAAAAGCATTGGCCAGAGGTCAGGATTGAACCTTGTACCTTGTGCATGGGAGACAAATACCTTATCCATTATGGCAATAAAATAGTTTCAATATTTAAATTTTTATTATGTGCAAATCCAGGTTAGGGGGAACTACACTTATTACTTATGTAAGACTGGGCAATTCCTGACTCACTAAGTATTCTATCTGGTGGAACTAGACAATGTGATAGAAATTTCTGCATTCATGTGGCTTCGAAGATTGCATCTAAAATATAATACGCATATTCAGAAACAGGCCTAATAGGACTGTGCTAGAGCTCTTGCAAAAATACAGAGCTGCATGGAGCAGTAAGAAGGTAATTATCATAGGTTAGTACTAGGCTAACTGCCCTTGTGGGCCATTTTCAGCCTAGCCAATTACCCCATGTGAGAGTCAAACCCTGCACCTTATGTTTGTAAGATAACCAATTACCCCATGTGAGAATCAAACCCTGCACCTTATGTTTGTAAGATAAACACCTTAACCATTATGCCAACCCCCACCCCTCAAATAAGAAGGAGGCATTTAGTTCCTTGGCTATTAACTGATTCAAGCCAATAGCACCTTTTTATGTACTTCCAGTAAACACCCATAAGTCCTTATAGCGTCCAGACTTTTTTAGGTGTGACTTCTTTAATTAAGCAACTTGCCATCTAATAATAGGCAGAACTGGAAATGGCAAGGAATTATTAACAAAAGCACACTACGATTGTTCATATATAATGTCCTGCAGTAGAGAAATGAATCATCATTTGCAACATATTATTAATTTTTATATTAATGTTCATATCTTCATAAATGACAAACCTACAAGCTATTGAAAAGTATGGTGTGATATGCCATGATCACATACAGAAAACCTAATTGTCAATGTCCATTTATATCACACTACATTGGTAATATTCCTAATTATTTGTTAGGAGTTTGTGAAAATAAGTAATATTTTCATATGTACTTAATACTTCACAAAACAAGTCACTTACAAACTATTGTATGGCATCAGGTGAAACCATATATGTTGTTGAAGAAAACTGTCATTGATATTTGTACTTTAAGCTGCACATTTTGAGAGACATTCAGAATTACTTATATTTCTAATTATACATTTAAGTATATGTTTTCATATTTCCATAAATATTTCAATAAGTATTCACTCAGACAGGAATTTCTTGATGTCATAAGAAAGCTTATATGTCTTTTTAACAAAAGTGTTCAAACAACATATGTCTAGATTGTAGTGTTTGTGAAAGGTTTCAAAATATATAGTTCTGGGTTTGTTTGCATTAGAATACATTTTAGTATTTACGGAAATACACTAGTGATTATCACTATAAAGAATATTCCTTACTGATAGCATTGCTCTTTGTACAGTTTTTGTAGTTTTTATTGTTCACAAAATATTTACATTTGTTTATCTTTTACTTTTAAAACGATTTAAAAAAAATGCTCTGAAAAGCAAGGATATGTGTAGGCTGCTAGAGGTGTGACATTCCGCAACACATAGATGTTAATGAGTTAAGAAATGAAAACATATGCTTAAATTACTGCCTGCATGAAGAGAAGGATGCTTCACTGGTGCAGATGTATTAAACCTGAGCAGTATTAGTGTGAACAGTGCATACACTTGAGTATGGGCCTCTATATGTGCAACCTCACACTGCAATGATGCTTGTTGCAGACCACTAATTATTGTGAACTGCAAGGAATGGCTCACGACATTGCCCCCACTAGATTTTATTCAAAGAAATGAAGTGGAAACGGGAGCATGAGAAAATCAGAAAGGAGAAAGAGCAAGCAGAGGACAAACACAATGACACAGGGAAGGAAACATGTTGGAGTGGGAAAGGGAGTGAGGGTATACCTCTTGGGGCAGGTACCCATTTTACGTTTTGTATCGAGAAGGGTAGATGGGAAGGTTGAAATGTGATGTAAGGGGGTGGAAAAAGGGTACAGGTATGGAAGCAGGGGAGTACAGACAAAAATAAAAACAACTGCAAAGACCAAGAGGGAAGTGTTGATACAAGATGGTACTGATAAAGAAAATGTATTCATACCGATAGGTGGAGGACACATGGTGATGGGAAGCACTGCAAAACAAAGTGGGGAGAAAAGTGCCCAATAAGGAAGGGGAACATTTCAAATGGAGTTAGGGTGGACACCTAGTTCCTATTTTCCCTTCCTTTAGCAAGCCCCAGGAAGAGGTGAGTACCCAAAGTTAGTGCCCTCCTTGCTGGGTCCTGCCACAGATGACATACAAGGCAGTGTCAGAAACCAGTATGACCATTCTGAGAAAGACCAACTTCAAGTGGCAAATGCAGGTGTTGTCACCAGTCCACAATCTCCGTCATCCCCTCTTCCAACTACCACTTGGTAATAAAATATTGTCCACTGACAGCATTGTCAGAGGGACCTACAACACCCCCTTCCAATGATCACTCAACAGAGGCCATTGACAACACCTCCAGGTCACCCCGATACAACTTGTATTACCCAATGGAGAACCAGATGGGCCAAAATGCAAATGATGAGCCAGCAGGAGATAAACAGGTATGATGGGGTGTGGTGAACACTAGTGTACCGTACCCACAGCTGTGTCTGACACTTCAGAAACTAGTAACATAAATGGAGAGAAATAAAAAAAAAAATCAAACATGCATCAAATCAAAGCATAAAGGAAACTGACAATTAAAGAATGAAAGAAAGAAACAAAAAATATGTTATTCTTTTTTTCATAGGTTCAGATGTTCACAGCTATACATTAGACCAACCACTACTAGGCTGTTTTAAGCCTAGTTGTGCAACCCAAATGTGACACACAAATTTCATTTATATAGGGGATGATTTAGTGCCTCTTTCCAACAGATACATAGGCGACAAACTAAGGGTGAATTTCCAGTCATCTATCCATTGGCCTAAGTTGCACTTAAATAGAGATAGGGAGGTTCTCTGCTTCACATGGATGGGGAACTTGTTCCAAAGAAGGAGAATTCTCTGAGAAACATATTTGTCTCCCAAACATGTACTATTTATGTGGCAAGCAAAATGTAGGTCTTTTAATCTAGTAGTTCTGATGCTGTTTGATAGTAGATGTGCAAAAGGCTCATCAAAGCAGGGTCCAAGGATGAATTGTATGCCAGGCAACAATTACCTCTCAGAAGTCTGCATGATATGGAGCTAAGAGACAGGGCTTTGAGGAAATCAGTGCAGGATATTTTGTTTACTCCTTATATTCATTTTTTAAAATAACCTTTCTGGCTGTTCCATTTGCTGCATGTGTTTGGTCAGGTACACAGCAAGGTTGGCATTATATTGTACGATTTGTCTGATGAGGGCAGAATACACTGATATGATGACCTTTCTTGACCTTGATGCCATGTCCTTGCTTATAAGCTGAGCAAAATAGAAGGATATTCTTACTACCTTGGACACGTGTTGGACAAAGGCAAGGTTACTAGCTACATGTGTTCCCAGATCTCTGACTAGTGAATTAACTTTTAGGGGTGTTTTATTAATGACATAGATGCCTGAGGTGGCCAACTTCCCAAAAGGTACTATAATACATTTATTGGTATTGAGTTTAAGCCATGGCTTTGACACCAAGAGATTTCTTGTGTTAGACCCTCCTGAAGGGTGTTCTCATTTTGCTGGGATTCAATGACTGCTCCCAGTTTGCAATCATCTGCATAATTGGTTATCCAGAGGCCTTTGACATTGGCTTTGGCCTCCAAGAACTAGATACCAAAGAGGAGTGGGATTAACACAGAGCCCTGGGGGACCGCACTGGTGACTAGCCTCTATGTGGCGGTGGTCTCACTGATTCTAGCCTCCTGGGTCCTATCAGTGAGCCAGTTAGTTATCCAGTATGTTATAAAGGGGTTTATTACCAGTTCTATAAGTCTGACAGTGTCTGAGCTGGGTATTGTATCAAATGCTTTAGCCAGATTTAGGTAGGCAGTATGCACCATTTTTCCTTCATCCATTGTCTTAGTGACCTCTTCAAAGAAGTCTGCCAGATTCAGTAAGAATTACCTTCCTTTACAAAGCCAAAATGGAATGGATCCATTGACTAGAGGTCTTTTATGTCCTCACTGATAATTTCCATGACTGTTTCCATGGCTTTGCAAATAGGTCTAGTCAGGCTAATGGGTTTGTAATTTACAGTATCTGTTGAAGGTCCTCCTTTATGAAGGGGGATAACCATCACAGTCCTCCAGTCATATGGCACAAAGCCTGTTTTAAGACTGTAGTTAAATAATGACACAAGGGGTACTGATAAGTCATATTTTAGACTGTTCAGTAAGCATCCTGGGATGTTATCTAATCCCATTGAAGCCATGTTCTTGGCAAGTACATACTCCCTAATTATATTTGGAGGGGTTATGTTTGAGGGTGTTTTTTATGGGATGGTTTGGGGGTGATAGGGTTGTAATGTTGAACTGAATTTTTCTGCTAACAGGTTTGCTTTATCACAAGGCTTGTTGAATGCCATGAATAACCTGCTGCCCTTGAGGTTTCTGACATATCTGAAGAAGGCCTTATGGCTATCTTTCACCTGGGAGGCTATTGTAACCTCAAAGTTGGCTCTAATTAATCTATTTATCATAGTTGCCTATTCAATCTGAGTGAAATTTTATATTTATAGAATTATCCTTCCTGATTTGTGTCATAATGGTTTTCTTTTTGTTGTATATCCTGTTTAATTTGGTATGTAACCAGGGTGTTTTTTTTTCCTAGGACTAGTCATGGCCTTTCTTTTGGTAAGTATAGCAGCATCTATGCAGCCATTGATATGGTTGTACAGAGTTTCTGGGAGTAATTCAGAATAAGCTGTTGTGTTCCTGGATTTTAGAAGTACATTGAATTATGACAAAACTTCATTTAAATGTAATTTGCCTTTGAATAGGTTCTAGCTGCTACTGGTTTTAATGGTATTACAAAGTTGATTTTGATTTCAAAAGAGACATCTTTATGGTTAGACCTTACCAGGAAGGATGACACATGTGGGGTGCAGCATTCACCCATATTTATTAGCATGAGGTCCAGTATGTTGGAGCCTCTAGTGGGAACATTCACTATTTGGTCAAGGGCATCTGTATTTACACGCTCAGGACTCTCTGTGCTCACAGATGTGAGACCATATAGGATTCCTAGTCTATAGAGAAGTAATTAATGTCTCCCATGAATAGGGTGTTAGGTTGGATGGTAAGTGTCTCCACTAGGTCCAATCATTGTGAGCTTCTTGGGACATAGACTGCGACTTATAGCTGGCTACAGTATAGTATAAGATTTTCTCTATGGTGATTTGCATATGGAGGAACTCCAGCACATCATCATGTCTGATCACCCTAGAGGTATGTTGTTATTGATGTATATTGAGACACCTCCACCTTTAGCCCTTGTCCCTGTAGCTACTTGTCTAAAAGTGTGGAAAATACTGACATTTTGCACTGTTGGGGTACACTCTACGACTTTAAACCATCTCTTGGTAACTGCACATTATGTCTAAATTATTGAGAGTCAGGAGGGCTTGGAGGGAAAGTATTTTTTTTTATTTAGGCTTCTAGCATTGAGTAGTAACACCTTGAGGTTCAGCTGAGTTGATTTTGCTACGTTGGTAGATTTGTCAGTTTGTCATTGCCTAAAAAAGGCACTATGGGGATGAATAAAGTTTTAGCCAGTATTCAAAAGAGTAGAGAGAAAGGTGCAAACTATCCTTGGAAAAGCAATTAATTCTGTTAACCATGTACACAGAAGCTGACAAATATTGGATCTCTTTATAATGATACCAGAAAGAAAGCCACTTGTTGAAAACAATCATTTTCGCTTATATTATGGCATCATCTTCAGTGATGGTAATATGCTGCTCAGTGTTAGGCTCATACCAGCCTGAGACACATAGCCTGAATGTTCCATAACGTCTCCCTCATATATTCCATTATACATCAAACTGCCAAGTTTACTACTTATTTGTCTTCCTTTTCCAATCACTGTAAAGCTGTGCATACCCTTAGGTGTCTGTAACTCCCCCTCCACGTCTCCTACATTCAACTTATAACAACCCATAAAATCAAACAGAGACCATTAGCCTGCCCAGTTTTTACCACATAATCAACATGTATTTCCATAAAAGAACTCTTAGATCAGAAGACAAACAACTTTTCACTATAAATAAACTGAATAAATCCCCTGAACAAAGCATGGGCTCATACTCAGTAGCAAAAAAATGGAGCTCCCTATATCTAACCACCCGAACAATTTCTAATCTACCTACCTTTAAATGTTCCCTAAAAGAATACTTTACAAAATCTTGGGCCTGCTCTTGCACCAATCCTGGTTGAACTTACTATATTTCACTTACCTCCTTCAACCTAAGACACACTTCACAACCCTGTCCAACCTCCAACTCCACTCCTTTCTTCTGTTTTTCCCACTACCTTACCATATGCACTTTTTCTCTGCAGACCTTTCCTGTAACCTTTTCTTTTTCCTTCCTACTCACCTAAGCTACCCAAAGACATCCTACCCTGCACTCTTCTTATAATCTTCTCTCCATTCTTCTTCTTCTATAACCATAATATGAACACTATCTCTCATACTAAGGCATCACTCAGTCTCACCTCACTGTCTCTAATCATGTAGTCTCTAATATCTCTGTATATATCTTTTTAGAATTGTCTCAGGTCTCTTTTATCACGTACTACTCTATGTAACACATAATATGACTACTGAGTTTTTCCTCACATATTTTTTCCTAATCATGTTGTTGTTTTTCATTGCACTCTAATGTTAAACATGCATTCTTTGTTTTTCTCATTACACCATTTTCACTGTGTTTTGTAGTGTAACATCATACCGTGTGATTTAAAAATTTGTACTTGATATTTTGTAATGTAATATGATACTTTGTGATTTAAAATATTTGTAGTTGATTTTAGAAAGATTGTGATTGTGGGGCATTTCTTTCTGGGCCTCCAGTGAAAATGGATACTTTCTGTCCCAATCGAACTTTCCATGTAAACAAATATCAAATAAATAAATAATAAATAAATTCCAGGGAGATACATCTGAGGTCATTTACACATGAGTGCATGATTTGGCAGCTCCTAACTACAGATAAGCAACCAGCAGTTATTATCTCTTTGTTCAGTCTAATCAGTGTATCTTACAATGCAGTCCCCTATGATGAGAGTCCTGGAAAATGTCTGCTTGCCTTTGGAGGTTAGTGTTTGGAGCTGCACTGACAATCACACTATGTGTGGTGCTGGATGTTGCTTTTTCTATGTGTCTTTGGGCTTACTGAGGCATTACTTTGACAACAGGCAATCTAGGCAATTTTGTTGTTTAGGAATATTGCGTTACATGTCTCAGAATATGTTAGTCTTATGGAAAACTCAACTCAGTTGGAGAAAAGCTTGTGAAATTTAGGAACAATTTAAATTACTCAATAAACTTAATTAATGTGGAATGGGATGTGAGAGGAAGTCAGTCCTCCTATTGCACTCTCTGCCTTTCACCTCTATTTTGTACTGAAAAAATATAAACTCCCGATCTCTAAAGGCTGCTCAAAACCAAACAAAATATTTAGAAAACAACAGAGCTAAGCCACATTTAAGGAACATTTATTAACTAATTAAACAATAAATGGCATAAAAACAGCACAGGCATAAAAACAGGGACAAGCACTTCCAACTCATAGAGCCTTCATCAGATGCTGCTTTACTGCCAGTACTCCTTCCCTTTGAAGCAAAGAGCAACCAATTAAAATTCATCTAGGAAGTCTCCTCCCTTTCATCAAATACTGCATTACTGCCAGTGCTCTTCCCCTCTGAAGCAAAAAGCAACCAATTACAATTTAAATTTTATCTCAAGTTTCCTCCCTTTCAATAGTGGCTTCAAGGGAATCATCCCATTCAAGCCAGGGAGTCAATCAGCCTATAAATCAGCAATCCATCAGATCTCCAAATCCTCTGTTTTATGATATAAATCACAACCCCAAAGATTAACATATACTAATTCTAATGCCATAAATATAAACTCTTGGATATGTTTAGACAAAGCACTGGTGTCCTTTCCTAGTCTAATGTCACTGAGGATCTAATGGAGGCTCTACCCAGACAAAACACAGTGGTTAGAAATGAACCCCCGGCCAAGAAGCTGAGAATTAGCAAATCTAAAACCTTCTTCAGTATGTTTCTCTATATACTCAAGCAAATTGTATTTACATATGCATATTTCATTGTTTGCTAAATTACTTGTTTGTTTGCTAGGTTGCTTTTTGTTTTTTGACCGGGTCAGTGCCAGTAGTCAGGCATGGCCTTTTTCCAAGAAAGCTATGAGGTGGAATTCATGCTGAAAGGGGAATTTTGGCTGTGACAGTAGAGATATATATTGTCTTGCTCCTTTCAAATTCTACTGGATTTTCACAGGCACATCAAGATGGAGAAGAACAAGAAGAATTCTGCTGATTCACAGACTAATGCTGATATGGACGCTATTTTTGTAAATTAACTTTTTGAAGGAGGACTAGATAATAAAACTCATGTAACAATGTTACTTGAAGAAGATAAGTTCAGTAATGATACCACTCAATCTTGGGATTAAATGATGGATAAATGCAGGCCGCAAATGCAACAAACTGTTTAGTAAGAAGGTGCTTCAGTACTACAACATATTAGACCTCTGCAATTAATGGAAATAAGCAACTTCAGCAGCTGTGTTCAGGAGGAACAACACATAAGAGAAAGCACCAGTGACTTCCAGGAAGCCGCACACACAGCAATTGACATCAAACAATGTATCCCTAAAGAGCAGAAACAGAAAGTATCAGCTGGTACATCTGCAATGATAAATAATTGACTTGTATGTATTAAGTATAACACAGACTGTGGTATTGATAGAGAGAATAATGGGATATGCTGATATGGGGTTAAAACCTGAGGAAGTATAGTCGCTTATTCATTTAGGAAAAGAGAAACATTGTGAGATAGATTCTGAAAGCTTTGGACTTGCAGAGCAGTTTATATTTGCATGTGAGAAGGAGCAGTAGAATATCCTTGGTAATATACTTTCTAAGCATGAGCAATCAAGCAAAATGAAGACCATTTATTCTGAGAGAAAAATCATTGTTGAAAGGCATTTGTGGACTGGGGCATGAAAGTATTTGTAACTGTTCATGAGGCTGATTAGAAGGTTGTTCATCTCTCTAGGGTATTTGATATAGAAGAAATATGAGGGACAGTTTGATTGATATTGTGATCACCAAAACAAATTATTAACCAGGAACACAGAAAACTCGGATGTAACAAAGTACATACTGACTTGTGCATATTCTGATATTGTGATCAACCAATAACATTTTTGTTTCTGGGAAATAAACACATTTATTAAATGAGTATCTGAAATGAAAATGCTCCTACTGTGGGGTTATAGTGTGCTCTTCCTCTGAATGAATAACAACATTGTACAAATATGCAGCAGCATAACATGGCAGGGGATTCAAAATGTTATCCTTCAGCCTTTAAAAGGTGGCTGCAGTTCCATGTAGGTCAGCTTGTACCAACACTGTGTACTGAAATAGACCACTGGGATTTGCAAGGCTATTTTCTCTTGGACAGAAGAGGATAATTAATATCTGTAAGAACAAGGACAGGACAGTCAATCCAGACGATGTTAACAAAGTGTTGGTCTCCATCAGAAATCATATAAAGAGAAGGCCAAAGATCTTAATAACTATAATCATGTGTAAAGCAGACAATCATGGGAAAAGAAGGCAGGAAGTCAAGTACATTGGCACAAGTGAGTACTACATATAAAAAATGATACAAAATAACACAAAGTAGCTTAGGGGATCTATGGCAGAGGTTTATTTCAGAAAAAAAGGTGGCACATTATTGAAATAGCATTCCTAAAGTGTGATTATAGTCAAAAGAGTAAATGTACTTAAGAATGCATGGGATGAATATAATGCCATCCTTACAAAGACCAGTGTATCCTCCAGATAGACTATTTGAAGGATTATGGTGTCTGTTGGATAGAAAGTGTCTCTGTCTTCTCCACTAAGAAATGCTTTATACTCTACAGCTCATTATTATGTCAAGCACCCCACGACACACGCACACACATACTCTCCTTATATTTAATTATTTCATTTGGGGGACCACTCCACATTGATTTATGCCAGTCTTGCCTCTATTGATTGTTTGTTGACTGCAAACATTTCTCCATGTACCAACATGGAAAACAAGGGGTTATGAATGGATGGATATAATTCTCTCATCTTCTCTGTTTTAAAATAACACAATAAACTCCATCCTACCTTTCTGTGTTTATAACTTCCACACACTTTGCCTCCTTGTACCTTTTTAACTTCCTCATATTTTCTCTTAATTATCATCATTTTAAGTGTCACTCCATTCTGTCTCACCCTTTCACCCCACTTAACGTTCTTACAGGCTGGTCTCAGTTGCATAGCTTTTGAAAGAAAATATTGTTTTATTTATATAACTTTCAATGCTATACTGATATACTCAATATTTTCTTTTTCATTGTTCTAGCTATGCATTAATTTTTCTGTTGATCCTATCCAGTTTTATTGCATTTGATGCTGAATTATGTTTTGCTGATATATTCTGCTGTATTCTTTTTTGATGTTTGCAATTTTTTTCACCCTGGCTTCTGCTGAGTGTTGAAAATGGGACTTCTACCTTGTAGGACTTTCCCAATAAATAAACAAATAAATAAACAAATGCATTTTTCTTACAGGTTCATAGGTATGTACTAGGCTAATGACTACTAGGGCCTTTTTATGCCTAGCCATGCATCCCAAATCTCTGACAAGTTCTGGTACCATTGATAAGTGTAAGCAGGGGCTTGGGAGATGAAACATTTACAAGCAGGGGACTGAAAGATAAAATATTTACAAGCAGGGGCCTGGGAGATGAACCATTTACAGGCTGCCTGCGTCCATTAAAAGCACAGGTTCCAAGCCATGGATGAACTTCCCATTCACCATCCAATTGTCCAAGTTATATTTAAATTGAATTAGGGACAAACTCTGCTTCACGTGTATGGGAAGCATGTTCTAGAGAAGGGTTAGTCTCGGGATACAACCTGTCTTTCCAGGACATCCCATTTATATCAGTAGCAAGATTTAAGTCTTCAGAATGGGTGATACAGTTTTTCATAAATTCATTCATTGTTACTAGGCTAATGACCTGGGGGCCTTTCTAAGCCTAGCCACGTTATCTCAAAAGATAATGATGTTCTGTATAAAAATAGGATTTTGAGGGCAAGCATTTATAAGCTACCTCTGTCCATAAGAGACACAGGTGCCAGGCCCAGTATAAATTTCCTATTCCCCATCCACTGGTTTAGGTTGCACTTAAATTGGGTAATAGATAATGTCAGCTTTACATGGATAAGAAGCCTGTTACATAGGAGGGGTAGTCTCTGGGAGACATATCAGTCTCTACAGCATATTCTGTTTAAGTCACAGACAAAATTCATGTCCCTAGACCTTGTATTTCTTGTACTGTTTGACTTGCAAATAAGCAGGAGATTCAAAAGTGTGGGGTTTGCAGATGCTTGTAAGCCAGGCATGAGTAGACGTAAACGGCATTAAGGTGCTTTGCATAAGGCAGGTTTGTTACACCTTGTGTTCTTTTTATAAGGAACCTCTGAAGTCACTCTAGTTGCTGCATATGCCTGGTCAGGTATATACCGAAGGGAGCATCGTACTCTATGATTGGCCTAAAAAAAGCAGAGTATAGTGGGATAATGACCTCATTGGACCTAGACACTATGCTCTTACTTAAAAATTGTGCAACATAAAAGGATTTCCTCACCACTGTAGCCATGTGGTGGTCAAAGATAAAGCCACTATCTATGTGTGTACCCAGATCCTTGACCACTGGATTGACTCAAGAGGGAGTGTTATCAATACAGTAATTAACCAGGAAGATTAACTTCCCAAAGGGTACAATTGTGCATTTCTTCACACTAAGTTTAAGACCGTGGCTTTGGCACCAGTTTTAGTCAGATAGGCCTTCTTCGAGAATATTAGTGTTTTCAGGGGAGTCAATGATAACTCTCAGCTTACAATCATCTGCCAGTCATAAATTTTCAGCATTTGCTTCCACTTCAGTGAAATAGATGGCAAAAAGAAGCAAGCCCAGTTCTGAGTCTTGGGAGACTCTAATAGTGACTGACCCCTTGATGGAGGTGCTCTCACCTATTTTGACCTCCTGGATCCTATCATTGAGTAAGTTGGCTGTCCAGTGAGTGATAAAAGGGTTTATACATACTTTAGTGATTGTGTCTATAATCCCTGAGTGGGGTAATGTATCTAAAGCCTTGTCCTGGTTATTGCTTCTAGTATAGTTCATTTAGATTTTGATTTCTATTTTCTAGTAATTGCTTTTTTGGCAGCCACCATAATTAGAAACAGCAAGGTCTTACCATGTCTAGACAATTCTGATTCTATATCATAGCTCAGAAAAATCATCTCCCTCATCACACCAATCTTCCCACTCAGCATCTCTAACAGTGCATCTCGCAGGGAATCCTTAAAGTCCGCCAACTCACTGCATGCTCAAAAAATGTTCCCAGTTACCTCATTCTTCTCAGTCCCATCTCCAACATTTGCTATTTATCTGAGAAAACATTCCACCAGATTTAATAGGCATGGCCTTCCTTTAACAAAGCTGAACTGTGATAGGTCCAGATTTTGCAGTTTATTTTCTATGTCCTGGTTTATCATGTACTAACAACTGTCAGCAGAAAACAAACCAAGCCAAAACAAATAATCAACCAAATGTACTTCAAAACAAAATAAAGTTCTCCAGAAACATTTTATGATGAGCTTTTTCATTTTATCAGTAAAAACTTCTTCAGATAAGTTCATCAACATTTAAAGCTGCTTATATAACCTGGTCTTGTCACATGACCTCAAGCCTCCTGACCTCACACAACAGATTTAAAGTGGCAACACCTTAGTTACATGCAAATCAATATTCAATGGAAAACATACTTAAAAGCATTTTTTATAAAAAAATGTGTGTGTGTAAAATTATCTTAAATCTTAAAATATCCCTTGCATAAATATGGGCTCTTCATGTGGTAGATTGTTTGCAAATATATGCATGATTCAATGGGAGAAAAAGTTCCTTTTTCTTTCTGTATACTTTAAGTCATGCAAGCTCTATACCTGTTTTTTGGATAATATTTTTATTGCTTAGGGTGGCACAGCAGAGAACATTTCAGAGTTCATTGAATTTATCAACATGAGCACAAATTTTCTGAGCTTTACATATGAGAGTAATGACACCAACATCTCATACTTGGATATCTGGCTCACAAAGACATTACAAGTGGGTGTTTTACTTCTGAAATATAGAGAAAACCCACTCATTCTAATGAATATTTGCATTATAGCAGTTCACACCCTCATACATAGAAATGGGTGGTTGTAAAAGGACAGTTTCTAAGGGCTGCCTGCATGACATCCTTTTTTGATGAATTTTTGGATGAATGCATAAAGATTAAAAATATGTTTTTGGACAGGAAATACCCCAATGTGTTATTGACAATTTAATGTACGTATGAAGTTAGCAACAAGAGAGAAAATAAATTCTACGTCCAATTACTGGATAATGGGGGAAAGAAATACAGGTAGACACACTGAAAAGAATTGGCAGATTTTGGGAGAGAACAGTGAATTCCTAGAAAATCTTGGACCCAAACCACACATAGTATATATAAAGAGTAGCAATTTAAAGAACATTGTTGAAGCCTTTGGTACTAGACAGAATAGTAACAGGCCCAACAGAATGAGTTAAATGTGAAGGATGCTCTTCTTGCAAATACATGCTAGAATGTAACCATTTTAACAGAAAAGATTATTTCATATTCATGGTATGCTGAACTGTCACACACAGTGAGTTGTTTATATTGCTTTATGCTAAGAATGTTCAGGATATTATATTAAAAAGACTGAGCTGAAATTAAAAGACTGTTTATATGAACAGATGCATGATTTAAAGAGAAAAAAATGAAAATAACACTCCGGTTAAACATCTAAAAGCTCACCCTGAACATCATTTTAAGTTTGCCATTTTAGAGAAAGTTAATAACAGTAAAGGGGAGGGCCCCGACCACTATTATTGGAGAAAAGAGAACTTTACTGGCAATTGACTTTAAATGCCAGTATGTGGCCAGGGTTACACTTGAGAGGGTGGCCTAATGTTTAAGGTGTTTGCCTTACAAACACAAGGTGCAGGGTTTGAGTCTCACAAGGGATAATTGGCTAGGCTTACAATGGCTCACAAGGGCAGTTAGCCTAGTACTAAAGAAGAGCAAAGATAAACATTGTGGATGTGTTATAAAATCTGTGTCATGCTGGGGGATAATTTAAGATAATTTTACACACACAAAAAAAAACTTTTTAAAATGCTTTTAAGTAATATAATTGTGACTTTAAAGATGTCATCTATTTGGCGCAGTGCCTATTTTGTCCCAGCTTATTATGTGGATAAAACTTCAAGGAGGTTTAAAAACTGCATATATGAATACATGTTAGACATTAAAAAGAACAAAATTACTAGTGCTTTATATAAGCATATAATGTTATTTAATTCTCACGAATTTGGAATTTTAGTAATAGACCAAGTTAAGAAAGACCCCCAGGGTAGAACTGTGGATGTACATTTGAATGTATGTGAATTACAATGGCAGTTAAGATTAAATGCAACAACCTACCCTGGGTTAAATGAAGCTTTTTCTTTAAATTCTGTTTTACAATTAAGACAGGGCAGCCATGGTGGTGCAGCGATTAGCGTTGTTGCCTCACAGTAAGAGTTTCTCTGGTTCGATCTTCGGCTGGGGTGCTTTTTGTGTGGAGTCTACATGTCCTCCCTCTGGACAGGTGGGTTTCCTCCAGGTGCTCCGGTTTCCTCCTACATCCCAAAGATATGCTGTAGGTAGATTGGACACTCTACACTGGCCCTAGGCATGAGTGTGTGCATGTGTGTGCCTTCTGTGGAAGGTTGGGTGCTGGGCTGGCAACTCGACACCATAAAACTCTGCTGCCAATCATAAGCGGACAGGTGATCTGCTGTGGTGACCCCTATTTGGGAAAAGCTGAAAAAAGAATAGGTTTTGTAACTGATTTTATGTCAGGTGGCTGTTTTTTTTAAACCTTTTTTAAGTATTTAAGTCAAGGTTCAGCATGAGTTTGCCAGTTCTAAAGAAGTTCCATGTAAATATTTGGAATGAAAGCACTTAACTTTTTAATAAATATTATTTTGGATGTTAGTTGGCTGACCATCTCATCTCTGTAGTGCCGCAACAGGTACTGCATGTATTTAGTTGTTTTATACCTGTTTCAGGTGCTTTGTTTGATGAAGAGTATTTTGTCATTGTGTAAGTAAAGACCATTACCAGCTCTGTGATCTACAGATTAAAAGTGGGTAAATAATGCTCTACGAAATACAGTGAACCTTCATGGCAGGTGCAGTGAGTGACCAGTGGGAGGTGGAGACTATATTACCCATATTACTTTCTCCAGCATTTCTGTTCCATGTCAGTCAACAGCATTTAGATTAGGTTATAGCCAAATTAATGATGTAATGTAACAATCTACTGAGTAAATATCATGGGATGAGATTCTCTAAAGTGTGCATGTAGCTGCAAGGTGTATAGGTATAGTCCATGTCATAAATGACCAATAATAATTAAAAAATAGGAGGCCAGTCACCATTAGACTGTAAATCATTGCAAGCTGTTTGCACGTAGGACCCCATATGGCCAAATACAGTGATTCTGTATCTTGGTATTAATTACATATTAAATGATATGCTAGACAATGCATGTTATGGCTATGTGCACATAGTACATTGAGGTGATTGCTGAAGCTGCTCCAGACAAGCAGAGCCCTCTGCATGAACTGCATCACTTCAGTGCTAAAACACTGAGTGCAATGGCTTGTTTAGAAACAGACAGAGTTGTAAAACCACTTAATGGTCTTAAAGTAACCATTAATTATTCATGACTGCTCTGCTGGGAACTCACATTCTAAATTTCAGGTTATAGTTCATTTTCAGTACTGAAGCTCAATTCTAACTTCATTGAGCCACAATAAACAGCTTCTGTATTTGACTCATAATAGTTACATGTAGTGGAATCCTATCTGTGATCATCCAAATAGGCATTACTGATTTTTATTTTGTTCGTATCCAAAATGGCCAGAAATAGGTATATCAATTAATGTTTATTTATTTATTGTTTTTGTAGTTGGGCTTCCGGTCTGATTACTTAGAAGATGATATTATATCACTCTACTCTGCTATGACAAATGTTGTTTGCATGTACTTCAAATGGCAGAATTTAAGATTATTGATAATTCTGAAAAGCTCTGAGCAGGGTATCTGAAACTTTCTTTTGGTGAAGTGCTCTGGTTTGTGTTCTTTCATTGCATTTTAAATGCACATCAATAGACATTTTCTACTGCTGCTCAAAACAATGTTTCTTTAGATTTTTCTTTTCAAACAAATATCACTCAGACTGTTTCTACCATCCCTTTCATGCGGCTTCACTCTGAGATTACTAAGTAAAAGATCTGTGAAATTCCCAGAGGTCCAACAATTTTAAGTCCAGTGGTGGATAAAAAAACACCTGTAAATGGCAATACATATTAAAAGAGATGTGAATTGAAACAGATTTAATTTGTTTTTAACCCCAATAGGTATGAAGGCACAGACAGACAAAAATACAATGCTGTGTGTTTTTTTCTTGGTCTAAACATTAACATTTAATGCACAAGGTTATGTAAGTCAGGGTGATAAAGTTAATAAAGCTTTGTGAAATTTCATTCATACTCAGCATGGTGTGCACTGAGGAAGCTATACACAATAGGAAAGCCACAGATGGGAAAAAAAAACAGATAGGTTATGTTATTTTATATTTTATATATGGGAACATAATGATCATTTTGTAGGCAGGAAAATACAATCGGTAAAAAAGGAAATGTGTGTAGTTTGTAGCTACCCATTAAGAGGGGGCTGTATCCACAGACTGGAGGGCTACATTAACTTTCATGTGGCAAATTATGCTATTCTATTTACAGTGTTTTCCATGTTCAAGGTATATGGCAATAGATTCTTAAACTCAACTTGAATCAACTTGACCACCAATGAAAGTTCAGGTTCTGCTACATTGTGTGGCAAGTTGTTTGTATACATATGGTCATATTACATGGGATGCTTCATGTCTGGGTGTCCCATTGAGAGTTTATACCCAGACAGCTTAACAATAAGCTCACTGTAAATTGATAGTTATAATATCTGGTGCAGTCACAGGGCTTTGCTCCTCTGGAACTAAAAAGGGCAATAGACATATAAGTTATTTAGTTATTGATTGATTGATTGATTGATTGATTGATTGATTGATTGCATTTGATTACACGGAAAGTCTGGCTGGGCAATAAAACAACATTTTCAGTGCAGATCTGTGGAGAAAAGTTTCAAATGACATAAGATTGTAGAAATACATTCATATAATATACATAGAGAATATAAAGATGGGAAACATCTCTGCTAAAATGAAAGGAGTACAATATAATCAACACTTCAATAGAAAGCACAGGGCTGCATTCACATTGTAATATAAAGTGCACAGAGTTTCATCCACATTGCACAATACCATTAACAGTGATGGATACCCATGCTTAAGCCTGACTTTTACATTCATGAAAGGAATACAATATAATCAATATTTGCATGGAATGCATAAGGTTACATTTGTGTTGCAATATAAATTGCATTCTCCTTACATTATATAATTAAACGTGATAGATATCTGTGTGCAGACCACATTTACATTCACAAAATCAGCTGTGTGAAGACATTCTGTACTGATGCAGTAAGAGATATTGATAATTATTATAATACATTTGTGTCAGCAAGAATTAATATACAAAAGCTTGGATTTAACTGTGTGAGAGGGAAAGTGTAGGCAATAGATTTTAGTCCACATGAAAATAATTAGGAGGAAGTTACAGAGATGTTAACTTTTAGCAATGATGTTAAAGATGGGATTTATCCAGAGGTTTGCACTGTCCTGTTAAGTGCTTACAGTTTCCCCAAGAAATGAGTTACAGTTTTCTTTCCCTCAGAAATAGAAGTAGTGTAGAAAAGTGACTTTAATCTCTGCTGCCTATTTACTCAGGACCACTGCTAGAGTTTTCATATATAACTACATTTGTATGTCATGACATACCCTCTCTTTATTAAGAATATTGCAGGCTGCTTCACATTAAGGACTTGAACCCAGTGCCACACAAATAACTATAACATGTTAATTACAGCAGTGGCTGACAGAAAATAAATAGTAATTATAAGCAGTTGACATTTATTATGATGAGTTGAATGTTAGAGTGGATTAATGTTCTCCTTGTTCTTTGCATGACATCTGGTCACAGGCTTAGTCATTTGTCACTTTGGCACTGTGGACTCAGTACCAACTGTCAGTAGAAAACATTCATCACTCTGACACAGTAGAACCTGTACCAGTAGGCAACAGATTTAAGACATAAGCTGTAGATGCTGAAATATAGTGCGTATTTGTTTGCATTCGAAATATGCTTTAAGGGCTATAACAGATAGAAAATATTGCACTTAACCCTGCAAATATCTGACAATAAAATACTAGGCAATTTATTCTGCAATACTCTCATCAAGGATATATTATCACAATAAAGTTAATTGTATCTCTCATCTTTGTCCAGCAGATTTACATTCTAATGCAGGTATAGCAAAAATATGAAACTATACTGTTTTAATCATATGCCTACTTGTCTGGCACATTTTATAAGATGGTATCATGCAAGAATATGATTGAAAATATATCATTACATTTTTGAATACATTATTCTGTTACACCTTTCTGTCTTCACTGCAGTCTGATCTATTTTAGATTAAAAAAAATCAATGCTAGCTGACATGGAAGAAGGTGTTTGTGCGCAAAGAATGAGACATTCATTCTTTATTTCGGCATCACTGTCACACCTCCACATCCCTTTTATCTAAACTAATTGTTGCAGCAGTCAGTGTGACAAGAATGAAGGAACGAAAGGTTTACTCGTTTCAGAAAAAACAAGCCAAAACATCTCTAAGCTAGAGTCTGCTAAATACATACATAAAATGGTGAGGCATGCGCACAAACAAACCCCTGTATTTATTTTACTCAAGAAGTGGCAAGCCAGTAGAGAAAATCCCAGCTATTCTGATTTTTGTACTCTCAGGTAATAGGAACTACATCATGGTGCAGACCGTACTTTGTATAAATATGTGATAGAAGTGTTGTATTTCTACCATTTCATCAGATACCACTGTATCAGTTTGTTGCTTGACTGATTTAACACCACTGCAGACTGTCAGAGTGTGTGTTATAATGGATGCATATCTAAATAGCAGTCTACAAAATATAATTCATTTGTTAAAGTCAGTTATCTAGTCATTGGTTGTTTTCTAGGATAGAAAATAAACTTGTCTACAATATGAAATTTCTTATATCCTTTGAAATGGCTGTCTTATTTTCTAGTGTTCATGAAAAAGCCCATATAAACTCTTGACAAAATATTTTATGAGGGGAAATGGATACTTTTACAGATTTTCTAATTATTTTGCTACTGTATGTGAGTTGTGTGGGGAATATTCCAAAGACACTGCTAATGAAAGTCAATACAGTGATTGAAAATGATCAATAAACTAAAAAGCAAGCCCATAAATAAGGTACGTGGGGAGAAGTATAAACATGTGGAATGGGAAAGACAGAGAGGGAATCAGGAAGTGTTTAAAAGTGATAGTACAGAAGTACAATAATGTAAGCAGAGAAGTCAGAAAATGAGGTGGCTAAAGGTACTGCAGAAGTAATAGACTGCTTGCTATAATGAATTTAATAACTTAGGTTTCAAAAACAATATAGTAAAAGAGAATGAAAAACAGTGACCAAGAAAGCAAACCACCATGCAATCTGATAGAAAAGGAATGCAGAAAGGGAAGGGCCAAATGAATCAGTGGTAGGGGTGAAACGTAGTGATGAGACACAGAAAAAATGAACAAAATGGAAAGATGCAATAAAAATGTAAGACAGGATTAAGGAAATGTTAACAAATACAGAAAGCTGCAAGGGTGAGAGCCAAAACACAATTATGGATGGCATGGCACATTTTGTGGATCAGATAATAGGCAGAGCAAAGAGAATTTTAGAGAATCATATGTAAAAACAATGTAACATAAGGTAAAAGAGCTCCATTAGTGAACCTGTCTCAGTGGCACTGAGAGATAAAGCATGGACTTTGACCTAGCTGACACAAATTCAAATAGCAGTTTCATAGTGGAAGTGTATGGGGGGGGGGGGTGAGAGGAAGAGTTCAATGTCAGCTAGCTAACCCTGGCAGACAGACTGCTGGATCCATTCACTTTCTGTAATTATATCTATCTAATGAAAGCTTGCTGGAGCTGATCCAAATAAAATAAGGGTGCAGGCTTGCCATAAAAAGCCAGTGATAGTAACCTTTGAAACATGTGGGTGGCAGAATACAAGTGCAGGGGAGGGCATAATAGGGCCACATATGCTTATGTAATTTACCAATGGGAGTGGTCAGGGCCTTATAGTAATTCCTATATAGCCTAGGTCTTTAACAGTGCAAGCAGATGATGGGAGTAGGTGGTTGCTGCAATGCTTCTGACCGGGGGACATACCAATATGGATGCCATAGAGCCACAGCAGAAGTAAGCCAGACTAACCGAGGGGATGAGGACACCTACATCTGACAGTGCTCAAATGGATAAGGGACCACAGGCATGGGGAACAAAGTACTCTTATGGCTGCCTGAATGATAGCTGTAACAGATGCTTGCTACTCCCAAGGAGGGGACACCCTGTATGGGAGATGGATCAAATGGGCTTAAATATATCTGAGGGAGGGTTAATGAGTAGTACCCATGGGGGTAAAAACACACAGAAAAAAAGCTCAGTTGCTGTCAACCAGAATGAGAAATGGAGAGAAGGGAGGTTAAGTAAAATGGAAGGGAGTGAGACAAAAAACATCGCTATGAAGGTCACACACTGATTAAAAAGTGTACCACTGACATATGAAGAAAAAACATGGCATGTAGTTATTGGTCCTACAGAATGTTTTTTCAGCAAAGCAACATGACACACCCTTAATGTGGTTCAGTTACACTAATAAGAGGGTTAATCAGGATATATTGTGCCACCATATTCAAATAGACATTAAAAACACATTCTACATGGCAGGTGTGTGAAACAGAATGATACAACTCTGACTGCAGCCTGAGTGACCTGAGTTTGAATAGTACATCCAGGTGCTATATGAGGATGGAGGTAAAAGGGCCACAGCTGCAGTGACATCTAGCAGGGTTTTGTATATAGTCTCAAGCACAGGCACAAGCAAGAAACGACTGCATCTGCCAAAGGTATATAATATGCTAACCAGAGTTCAGGTGGGTGGAAACATGCATCTGTATTAGGCTCAGAGATGCAGGTATTACCTGTTGTTTCCTGTCCACCAGATATTCAAAAAGGTAGAGCAAAACTGATATATATACTTTATTCAGCAGTGGTGATACAAAAAGCGTAACGAGTCCAAGAACACCTCCCAAATACAAAAGGAGTAAATCCACGTAAACGTACTTTATTAAAAAAACGTTTTCGCCTCTGTCAACACAAAAGCTTCATCAGACAAGAAAAAAGCGCCAAATGAACACAATTTAAAACCTTCAAGCCTAATACCATGATGTCATTTCCTTAGCAACAAAAACTAAACAATTAATAGTTTACTTAAAAAACTAATATCAATAAGTTAAACATGTGTGCAAGCAACCAGATTAAAATGTATATTATGAGACAACTCTAATAAATATAAACTGAAATGGTGTATATTGAAAACATTCTAACAACATTAAGCACATTCCTAAAATATGCAGAGGTATACAAGAGTGTGTGAATGTATGGGTTATATATAAAGATGTACCCAAATACCAAAGTAAACCTAACCTATTAAGTATAGGTGGCTGTTAATATCATACAAAAACTACTCTTAAAAAGGAATAGACACACTTACTACCTAAGGTAACTTTTATATTTTAAGACCACAGAAATGTTACAGGCTTCATTAAGCCCAGGAACAGAGAAGGCATCTAATAAAAGTTGCCATTCCAATTCTCTTATTTCAAGAAGAAGAGGTTGAGGATCCCCCCCCCCCCCTAATACCAACCCTGACAAGATCAATGCCCATAAAGTGAAAACTATGCCCAACATGGTGATATGTTTCGAGAGGGCATTATCACCTTTTTTATTTTTTATGGCATAATTATGTTGGTAAATACAGTCCCGTAGTCTACGGTCCGTCTTACCAACATAAAATGCAGGGCAGCAGTCACAGAGGGCAACATAAACGACAGATCTAGTGTCACAGCTGATCTTGTGTTTTATGGTATATTTCTCACCTTTGATAGTGAATGAACTCCCAACCTTCAAAAGCCTACACCAATTACAAGCCCCACAGGTAAATGTCCCAAATTGTCTCGATAAAAGGTTTAAAGGTTCCCCTGTTTGCAAAAGTTCTTTTAAATTACTTCCCCTCTTAAACACAAAAGAGGGATGTGAACCCAAAATATCAGATAGAAAGGCATTATTTTGAATAAAATGCCAATTCTTCTTAACAATGGAACAAATACCACTAACATGTCTATTATGTGTAATAATCAAGCTAGTTTTAAAATCACGACAAGGCGAGTGTTGGGAAAGTGCAAGGCCGCCAGGATCATGTCGGTCAAAGTCAGGTTCTAAAGAAGTAAAAGAACCAACAAGAGGCTCCGACATGCCAATGGTGGTCTGTTTATTACTCTGAAGGAGAGGCTGGTAAAACCCATTGTCTCTTTTCAAGGAAACTTCCTCGATTAAGTTATCTATGAACTCAATCGGGTATCCTCTATTGAGGAACATGTCCTTCAAAGTAGAACACTCATGTTCAAAGGCCACGGCTGTATTACACATGCGAGCCGCTCTAACCAACTGCCCCTTAACAATCGACCTCCTCTGTTTCCAAGGATGGTTACTGGAAAAGTGCAGAAAAGCATTACAATAAGTAGGCTTCCTATAGATACTAGACAGGAGTCGATTGTTACAAGGGTCTTTAACCAATTTAACATCAAGGTAGTCAATTTCACTAACAGAAAAATGGTAAGTGAATTTTAGAAATGAAGAGGATTCATTCATATGGTTGATCAAATCAACAGCAACATCTTCACCACCCTGAATAAGTACAAATACATCGTCTAAAAAGCATGTATAAAACTTGATAGAGTTTTTAAACTTGGAGTTGTTTAAAAGAAAGGTGTTCTCCCAGTATGCAACAACTAGGTTTGCCACACTACCCCCACAAGGGGAGCCCATGGCAATCCCTCTTTTCTGTAAATAATGGCAGTTGTTGAAAATGAAAAAGTTTGAGGACAAAATAATGTCCAAGAGAAGTGTAACAACAGCTATCTCATCTTTCGGGACCTTTAAACATGACAGCATTAACTCAACCCATTCCACCACCTCCTGGTGTGGTATGGAAGTGTACAAATCCACCACATCAATGGTTAAAAAGTTGAAGGATGGGTCAAGTGGAATGTCATATATGGACTTCAAAAAAGACCAGGAGTCTTTACAAATCTGAGGTATTAAACTAAGGTATTTAGAAATAATACAGTCCACAACTCTTGCACAAGGGTGGGTAATGGAACATCTCCCGTCGACTAGAGCACGCATCGGTGGGTCAGACAGGTTTTTGTGAATTTTAGGGATCCCAAACATAACTGGGACCCTTGGGAAGGAAATGTTTATGAAATTAAAAGTATCGATATCGATCCAACCATCAATAAACAAATCCCTAAAATACCCTTTAATCCTGTTGTATTGACCTGTCATCTCATTTAAAGATGAGATTTCATAGGCGGGAGAGTTCAATACAGTTAACATCCTTTCAGTATAGTCATCCTTGTCAAAAATGACTAAACCCCCACCCTTGTCTGGTTTAATGACCCTAATGGGGAGGTTACAGATGTTTTTTAAAGCTGTTCTTTGGTCATGTGAAATGTTACTCTGATTGTCAAACCACTTAACATTTTCAAAAAACTGTCTTAAGTCTAGTTCACAGACGTTCTCAAAGGTGTGCAAGATGGGATGTAAAGGAGGGTTAAAAACACTCAACAGCTTAAATAAAGGTCTATCACTTGCTGTTTCACCATTAAACAACACCTTGAGGTTTAGGCTGCGAACAAAACATTTAAAATCTATTAAAAGCTTAGACAGATGAACCTTCTGATCAGGGACAAAGGAAAGGCCAAACGCCAATAATTCAATCAAATCCCTTTCAATGTTAATGTCAGAAAAGTTATAAACTTTAAAGTCTCCTTTAATGTTGGCCAAAATAGTTGGTTTAGGAGAGGTAACAGAAATGACCCCAAAAAGTCCATTAGAGGGCTCTATTTGAACTTGTTCTTGTTGTTTTGTCGCTGGTAGTTCTTTCGCCCTAAAAAAGGCTTCTGTTGGCCTCTGTAATTAGGACGATTACCATGGTCATTGTAATTATCCCTGATTCTGCTACTCCTCCTTGGTTCCTGGGTAGAAGGACCTTCGTCCCTGTCATCAAGGTCATGATCTCCTCAATCCGGGGCAACATCATGAAATGTTACACCCCTATCGTTAGCACTCTTATTGTGCACATCAGACAAGTTGTTGCTCCTATTAATGTTCTTGTAAAGGTTAGGGTAAACGAGACAGCTTGCATAAGCTTGCCTATCTCTAGCAAGTTTTTTGGTTTTGTTGGATTTAAGTTTAATTAACAACGCATCAATACTCTGGAAAATACGATTGTAGTCGTATTTATATCGAACAAAGTTAGTGTCAGTTTTAATTTTCTCATCCAACTCGCTAGTTTCAGCCAACAAAGTCTCAATGTATTTTGAATAATGTTTCACCATTAAGTCTAGCAATTCTAGACCCTGTTTATTAAAAAGGCTAGTAAGGTCATCAATAAACAAAGAGTCTTGGAATAAACCAGTAGGGACAAACGAGCTTCTCAAGCCTTTAGGAACAATTTTTTCCTTTATACACTGTTTAAAATAAGAAACCTCTAGTTGTAGTTTCTTTATTTTTAACATTTTGTCATCTAGAACTTTAAGATTCACAGAAATATTGTCTGTGCAGTTACCTGTAGTCTCAGTTCCTGAAGCCGGTGGACCTGATGGAGAAAAAGAACCAAAATCAAGAGCCTCTAGGTTCCCAGCCCATTCGCGAAATGTAGGCACACCAATAAGCCCAGGATTGTTGTTAAAATTAGAATTCACACCATTGGGAGCAATGTTCTGCTCTGAAAGTCCAGGCACATTATCAACAAGTTGGCAACAATTGTTACAGTCTTCCGGACCTGTTAACACATGGCTCCTAGCACCGGAAGATGACTGTTCAGCGTTTAAGCTCCCTGCTGTTGTAAGAGACCGCTGAGGTTGGCCTGGTTGCATAAAATCAGAAAATCCGCTCACCGAACTATTATGGTTAAAAGCCAATTGGCTTGGGTTCAAGCTCCGTGGCACTGACGCTCCGTTAGTTTCGATCCTGTCCAGGCACGAGTTTAATACGTCGAGCCATTGAGTAAGTAAGAGCAAAAGCGTGTCAATGCTCTTAGGGTCTTCCATAGGAGGAGCATTTCCGGACCCAAATAAAGCCAGTGTCCTAGGGCTCGTTGAATCGCTGACAGACATACTAATAGTATAAAACAAAAACAAAACTAATGATACAAAAAGCGTAACGAGTCCAAGAACACCTCCCAAATACAAAAGGAGTAAATCCACGTAAACGTACTTTGTTAAAAAAAGGTTTTCGCCTCTATCAACACAAAAGCTTCATCAGACAAGAAAAAAGCACCAAATGAACACAATTTAAAACCTTCAAGCCTAATACCATGATGTCATTTCCTTAGCAACAAAAACTAAACAATTAATAGTTTACTTAAAAAACTAATATCAATAAGTTAAACATGTGTACAAGCAACCAGATTAAAATGTATATTATGAGACAACTCTAATAAATATAAACTGAAATGGTGTATATTGAAAACATTCTAACAACATTAAACACATTCCTAAAATATGCAGAGGTATACAAGAGTGTGTGAATGTATGGGTTATATATAAAGATGTACCCAAATACCAAAGTAAACCTAACCTATTAAGTATAGGTGGCTGTTAATATCATACAAGAACTACTCTTAAAAAGGAATAGACACACTTACTACCTAAGGTAACTTTTAAAAAACATGCATCTGTATTAGGCTCAGAGATGCAGGTATTACCTGTTGTTTCCTGTCCACCAGATATTCAAAAAGGTAGAGCAAAACTGATATATATACTTTATCCAGCAGTGGTGAGAGACATTTAGTCCCTGACACTTAGCAATTACTGTGAGTCTCCTATAACCTAGGTTGGTCCAAAAAGCCACTCTTTTTTGGACACAATGTTACAGCAATAACTGACAACATGGGTGTGGTATATTGAAGATTTACCCAGGGCTGGTGTGGTTTAATCATGAGGGCAAAGCTCGAGTGATTAAACTAAGCCAACTGTGGGTAAATCTTCAATATATCACACCACAGAGTCAGTTATTGCTATTATACAATAAAATCATTTAAGAAAAAATTGCTTACTTTTCTGATATAATGTCTTTGTATAACAGCGCCATGCTGCTCTTCAGCATTATTTCCAGATTCTGCCTTTTGATGAAGTACTGCGCATGCATATGGGAATTGCATTCCCAGGCTTACACAGTACATCACTGGTTTAGCAAGCTAGCAAGCAAGCAATGAAAGTATTTTTGCGATAGCATACTGTCACTCTTAGATTTGCAGAGCAGATTAAATAAACCTGTTTTTTTTTTTTACATTATATGTATTTTTCAAATTCATTCATATACTATTGCTTTTCATTCTTATAAGTTCAAATGTGATTGTTTTCTTATATCATTGAAGTTTTGTGTTTAATGCTTTGCTTTTTTATTTGTGCAGGTAGGTACATTAGTGTTATTCTATGTTAACACTAATGCCTCACAAGGCTAGTTATAAACCAAGTGAATTTATTTACAGTTTACTCATGATGTGAATATAAATTGGGAGATTGCTATGTTTTGCAATTGTTTGTGTGTGGGAAAAGCTTGTCTAGACAGCAATTAAAAAAAAATAATCTGGCTGCTCAGTGATACCTTAAGCGGCCGGACTTTTGCTGTTGGTATATTGACGATTTACAATGGACATACTGGTTGGGCTGACCAATCAGTGTGCTCATTTTTGAATGTTAAATGCCAGTCATTGTATAATATGCAATAATAAACACAAAATGAAGGGGGTGGAGAGATGAAGTTATTTAATTGACAGTAAGCTGGATGGTCTGAAGGCTAGCAGGGCATAGAATGCATTATATACTGTGAAATTCTAGACTGTTAATGGCATAGTTCTGTACTCATTGTAAATAGTTCCCAGCTTTGAAGGTCCAGCAAACAGCTGCAAGGTATTCTGAGGAGCATATTAGGTTAATTTGGTGAATCATTTCCCCTCTCTGTTTTACTTTAACTAGCCCAGTTTCCTTCTGATCATTTGAGGGCTTATAATTTTTAATAACTCTCAGGAAATATATATATATATATATATATATATTTGTTTCTGCATCAAATGAACAACATGGTGTACATTAACAAGCAGTACAAATGATGAAAATACAACACAGGCTATAAAGCACTGGGCTAAATGGATGATCTATAATATGATAATATAAGATTGTAAACTGAGAGAATGATGGTAATAATAGTAAAACTAAGAGGAACAAGAACAACAAACACTTCATAAAGGTGAACAACTGAATTCCAGACATACCATATGGACTTAGTATAAGGAGTGTGTAACTCTTTAGAGTAACAGTGAAAAGTGCAGTACTTGATCAAGTGGAGGGCATTTATTAGAACACATGTGGCATTTAATCAGTTATTTATTAAAAAAAAAAATAACATTTAGATATTTAGCGCCATGGCTTGGAGTGAAGAATCCCTGACTACCACTCAAATGAACTAAGTGTGAACATAGGCCCAAGAACACGATTAGCTGCATGGGAGCAGGGGGAGCAGATGATTTTATGTACTTAGCACTTTGCTGTTGTTTTAAACTTATAAAATAATTTTTTGTTGTTGTTGAGGAAGCAACAATGTTTGCTAGCTAATCTGAAAGGGAGAGATGTGGTGTGGTCTACTTTGGCATGCCAAGAAATCCAGTGTGATGGAGGTCAGGGTATGAGACATAATTCAGGGACCAGTAGGTAGTCCTTACGCAGCAGCAGCATGCATTGTTGTTGTCCAAATTATGAATGCATGGAAGCACATATATAATAAAGCAACAACACTGTAAGGTGTGTGTCAGCCACTGGAAGGAGTGGGATTAGGGCTTATAATCAGAAAGAAAAAAGTATGATGGTTGTCTTATCATGTCTGCTGTAACTGGCTTTAGATCATGGAGAAATTATGCACCAATCAAGTCATGGGAGGGATGATGGTATGAATGAAGTGGGGAATAAGGCATTCTAATAAAACTTACAGTTTGGAACAAGGAACATGTAAAAGGAGGTATAAATCTAGAGCAAACTGTGCATATTCATTCTTAGTGGTTCTGAGGAAGATAGATACTTGCCATATAATGTTAGTCCTGAAAGTTTAAGATGACATGGCTTTCAAGTTCTTTTATTTGCTAACACCATAAAGATACCCAGTAACTGCTATCTGTACTAGCCAAGTACTTTCAATCAAGAACAATCTTTCATGTTACATTAGTCATCTACATAATTGCAGTATTGCGTATCATCCTGTTTAGTAATGAAGAGGTAAGGTTTGAAAATTAGGACCAAATTATCTTTACTGAAGGCCAAACCCAACTTTAATTTTTTGTCATCTGCAATATATTATTAACACTCACATTTAACACAATATCTGGTTTTGAATGGTGATGCACTATGTATTGGTAGTAAACACTGTATATAAAGAGATACAACTGCTCAGAAGGTTGGGAAGTTATCTTTAGTTCTTTGAAAATTATTCACTCACAGCAACAGCAACAAAGCATGTAAATTGCTTTCAAATAACATGTGTGATCCGAGTTTCTTGAGTAAGTTATCTCACTATGGAAGTATGAAGCTAATTAGATGAGAAATATGAAACCTCTTAATGTCCTGTTTTAGCTGCTGGAGTATATCCAAAAATCTCATTGAGACAATTTAAATTTTCCTCTCAAAAAAGACAAAACAGTAAGGCTTTCATTTAGAATTTGTTGCAGACTGCATAGATGCCAGATTTTTCTCAGGTTACCCAGTGAACGTGCTTGCTATCTATGATTAGCTTAGGCAATTCCAAATAGGAATGTCTGAGTCCCAGAAATGAGATAGTTTTGTCAGGTTTTTAGCAATCTGAAAGCTGCATTTAAGGTATACCAGCTTCTGACCTGTACAGGAACTTGAAGATTAGACCAGCATAGAGTTAAATAAGTAGACCTGTGCAAAAATGTGCTTTAAGCGTAACCCAATGAGATAATCTTAGCCTGTGGCTGAAGGAAATGCTGGATGGTAACAGAATAACCATAAAAGTTTAGGATGAAATAGTCCATATTTCCTCACTGCTAGGACAGTCAAAAATGGGTTGAGGTTTTTCTCCTTTTGCCATTTTAGATGTATTGGTCTGCTAATGTCTGTATCTTTTCCATCCATTTTGGTGAAGCTGGATTTAAAAAACTCTACGTGGGATGCTTTATTAAAACTGGGGAGAAGAGGGGACATCCTAAGGACAGGGGTCTTTTGAATATAGTGTTGCTTTTGACATTATTAAAGAAATAGAGTACTACTTTTCAGATCTCTTTCATTATTTTGCAGCAAACTCATTAAGTGCCAGCTTATTCAATTTAGCCCATCAAAAGGACCAAATCATCAAGTACGGCAATAAGGTAAAATGCACATATCTTGAGTTATTTCAGGTTATCAATACTTAGTCAAAACTTCAAAAAATTGTGTTTTATAGTTGGGGACAAGCCACTTCCATTCTATGTCATGGACAGCAGTTCCCTGCTCCCCCTGCTACTTATATACACTAACTCTGAGGTAACATTATGGAGGAAGGAAATAGTTTGATCCATATATAGAGAAGTCAGCTCACTATACAGGGAAATGTTTTCCTTACCCTTAATAGTGGTTTGTCTGAATTTGACTCTGTAAGGTGGTCAAGTCAATGGGCGGCCACGGTGGTGCAGTGGTTAGCATTGCCACCTCACAGCAAGAGGTTCTCTGGTTCGATGCTGGGGTGCCTTCTGTGCGGAGTCTGCATGTCCTCCCTGTGGTCGCGTGGATTTCCTCCAGGTGCTCTGGTTTCCTCCCACATCCTAAAGACATGCTGCAGGTGGATTGGACACTCTAAATTGGCCCTAGGTGTGAGTGTGTGCCTTCTGTGGAAGGCTGGGCACTGGGCTGACACCGTAAAACTCCACTGCCAATCATGAGTGGACAAGGTGATCCACTGTGGCGACCCCTAACCGGGAAAAGCTGAAAGAAGAAGAAGGTGGTCAAGTCAACAACTGGGACATTCAACATGAGTTACTCACTGAAGAGGATCTCAGTAATATTTCTTTGATAAAACAGACAGGACCCTAATCTATAGTAATGACTGAATGGTTACTGCCTTTGGCAAGAATTCTTAAAAGAGAGCAGAATATCACCTTTGCCAGAAATTTCCTGAAATATAAATTTTGGAACTGGAGTAATGTGAGTTTACAGTCGCCTGTTTACAGCCATATTGATATTACGGGGATCAAAAGATTTGGCTGATGGTATAGTCCTAAGAGCTGTAATTATTTCAGCTTCAGAGACAGGTTAAGTAAGATTTTCATTTTCGAGTATACTTATTTAGGGCAAATTAGAGTAGCTAAAAAAATATAATCAAAGATCCCTTCATTATGTTGTGTGCTGGCCTGAGTAATGGAATTGTAGAGTGAGGAACTGTCAAAAAAAAGATAAGCTGATAGCCTTTGGATTATTTATGAGCTTGGCATCAGTATGTGTTCTATTGATGGTTGTTTCTTTCCTTCTGTGCTTTACAAAACATCAATATTTTACTTTAAGTGGCCAGGATGGAAGATAATCTCTTTCCAGGTACAGCACAGATTGAGTTTTAATTAAATGACAAGAGCTGATTTTAAAAGATGTTGTCACTTGAGTATCACTGCATTACTGAAGTTGGTGGCCAGCCAGTTGTCTCTCATTCTCAAGAATTGATGCTATGCTTCAGATCTTTTATGTTGGTTTCAGTTTTACATAAGGTACACATTTTACTGCAGTGCAAAATGGCTGTAGTTTTAATCTGAAGCATTCTTCTCATACAAAAATAAATTGACTGTCAGCAAAGTTTGATGAATAAAATGAGAAATGGCAGTCTTTAAATAATGTCTCGAATCTTGCTCCTGCATCGTTAGTTGGTCTAGCATCCAGAAGACTGAGTGGATAACAAGTGGAGGGACTGATACTAAAACTCCTTCATGGTCAAAGAGCGGACATGGAACACTGAACAATTCCTGAACTTACAGAAAGGAGGAAGCAGAAGCCAATCAGTAGTCAGTTTGGGTAGTACTTGATAAAGATGGTGCTGTGAAGACATATCCTAAATCATTGGATTTCATCAATTGTCAGACAGCAGCTAAATTTGGTCTATATTATATATTCAAAGCTTCAAAATTTCTATCCTTATATGTTCAACAACATATAAGCAAAACTTGAATCTTGGAATATATAATAAAAATGTAAAAAAAAAAGCACTTACCTTGACACTCTGAGCCCCCCCACAGCCCCCTACTTAAATAACTCAGAGACCGCACTTCAGTGCAGAAAAGGGAAATTTTTCCATTCTGCACATACAGAGCAGTTGCCTTTCACCTTAGAACTTTTCAAAGTTCGATCATATGGTGTTGACCATATGACATTCGAACTTTGAAACATTCGATAATTTAATAGGGACCCATTAAATCTTGGCCTTGTACACATTTTGAGGGCACTTACTACATTTTAATGTGTTTTTCTACTGATAGGATTTGGTGATCCAAAGCCACAGTAAAGTCCTCACACAACACAACTAGACATTTATCGGTGTTGAATTTCTTTTAGGCATAGACAAAGGAAGAGAAAAGGAGCAGGAGTTAAATACTGAGCCCTTATATTCTTCCAGCTATACACAGACATGTTGGGGGTAGAGAACCATGTTAACTATCATCTTCATTCCCTGACATGTTTATAATCCATAGGGGACCATCCTAACCTGTTGTAGATAAATAAGATTGTGTTTCACCTTGAAGAGCAGATGAATATATGAACACAGAAACAGAACCCTATTCCTAGCAGGCATCTAACAAACATGCATGCAACTTTTACTTTCTGCCTTCTACGGTAATAGGTATATAGTGATATAAATATCTTGTACAGTCATACCACTTTTTTTTAAACAGTCTCCTAAATCCATTTTCAAACATTTTAATATTACACTGCAATATGGACTTGACTAACAGATAATATACAACCACTGCATGGAGTAATTTAGTTATGGCACATGTCAGTATGTTAGCAGGGTGAGCTGAAGTTTGGTAAAGGAGTGAAAGTACTAACTATCTAAAGCTAAAGTAAATCATCTACTAGTGACTGCCAAAGCAATTGTAACCACAGAATAGTAACAAAAATGTCCATATACATATATATGTGATTGATTATATGTGCACAGACTTCTACAAGTGGCCAATTTAGTAAGTATTCAGTTCAGGAACGTTATTATATTTTATTTATAGCTCAAGTAATTGATGCTGTGGATCCCCTGCTGGCAATATGCCTTCAGGCTATAAAGCAAGAAGGTAAACAAAAGCTGTGGTTGCACATCTTTAGCAAGACGATAACTCTTGGTGAGTGTTTTCTCTGTCCGTTATGTTTGTGTCTGCCTTTTCAACATGGCAGAATGGGCAAAGAAATGTATTCTTAAAAAAGTAAGTGACAAAGTGGTTTGCTCGGCCCTAGTCACCTCATTGACTGTAACCACTACATCTATATCTTGTTTCCTTATATCCAACAAAATGTCTGTCTTGTAAGAAGAAACTAAGAATAGCCATCTAGGTCCTGACTTCTCTGGAAGTGACGCTGGGATCCTAACAGTGTGAGGTATGTTTCCTGTATTCTTTGAGCTATGGAGGAGGTTGACATGCTGTCAGAGCTCTCTATAACTCCTCAAGGCCAGTAGGTGTCTGAGACATTTTTTTTAATAGCTTAAGCTTCGGAAGATAAACTGACTTTTAAAGAAAGGTTAGTCAAGCTATCAAAGAGATTTTGCTGTAAAAAGGAGCAGCTTCAAGTGTTTAACAAATTATTTGAACTTTCCATTTGATTGAATGTGTAGCAGAATACTTGGCAGTCCTCATCCAGCTAGTTCATTAGGTAGAGACAGATGAAAGCATTATGCCTTTCAGTTCCTCCAGTGAAGAAGTCTTAGTAGCCCTCATCTGGTACCCAAGGAGATCAAATATTTTACTTTCTGTGGCAGCCTCTAGGATCCACAGTTTAATAGTAAAAAAAAAAAAAAAAAAAAAAAAAAAAACTTAATAATATGCCTAGGGGCTTGCAAAGGTCTCACATACTTCCTCCATGATCTGTGGGCTCCTTCATTGATTTTGTTTGGGGAAACAACTGAACTGTCTTAGGGGGTCAGGTTTCCAAAACGTTTATCATGCCAGCACTTTGAATGCCATCTTTTAGTCCTGTGAGTTACAGATCATCCTGGCAGTGAGAATGTTTTCTAGATTCTTTTGTTTTAGCTAAAGGAGGGTAGAGTAATAATGTCAGGTATTCATACACATCTATGTCCTTTGCAAGACTGGTTTGCATGGCTTTACTTAGTATGCAAGCAAAAAGCAATTTTTAAATGCTTGCTGTGCATTTGAGCAGCATGCAGCTCTTCACTGCTCAGCTTGCAGTGACTTGCAAGGAAGCACAAAAGCTGTGGGCATGGTCTATGTAAATTAGAACTCTGTGCATCAGAAATGTCCCTGATAAGGGGAAGATTGTGTAGCACAGTGATTGAAGATGCTCATACTAAGCAATTACTGTGAAGGATCTGTCCATCTATTAGTAACATTGCACACATTCATTTCAGTAGGCAAAGCAATGACCCAAAATGAGCAAACTGTAGCTGTGTATTTCAGTGTCTTTCCCTCATCCAAGGCCTTGGTGACTTTCTTGAAGAAGTCAACCATGTTTATCAGGTATGATCTACCTTTAATGAATCTGAACTGGGTTGGGTCCAGAGTTTGGAGATTATCTATGTCCTTGTTTTAAACTCCATAATGATTCTTTCTATGGCCTTGCAGATGAGGCTAGTAAAGCTTATGGGCCTATAATTCCAAGGGTCGGTTGATGGTCCCCCTTTGTGCAGAGGGATTATTGTTGCTGTCCTCCATTCCCCCGGAACATAGCCAGCTTAAGCAGGGACCCAAGTAGGTCTGCTAGGTCATGTTTTAATTTGCTTAAAGTCAACATGGGATGTTATCTGGTCCCATTGATGCCATGTTTTTGGCATTGGAGAGTACCAAGATGACCTGATCTCTTGAGATAATAGGCTGAGGAATGGTGTCAGGTATACTTTGGGGATGACTGGGGGGGGGGAAGTGGGGTGAAGTTTGCTCCAAATCTGTCAGCTAACAGGTTGGCTATTACCTCCGGTTGAGTATGGGTGGTGGCATCCACAACCAATTCAGCTCATAGCTGAGTATTCCCTTCTAGATTTCGGACATAGGTAAAGAATGCCTTGTGATTATCCTTAACTAGAGAAGCTATTTTTGCTTCATAATCAGCTTTGAAGAACTTGACAAGATCTCTAATTTGTTTACGCTAGAGAGGGATTCCTTCCTTTGCTGAGCCAGTTCCTCTTGTTCTTGGACATTCGTTTCTTTCTTTGTTGTATAGCCTGTTTATACTAGGGGTCCACCAAGTGGCTTGTTTCTTTTTGGCAAGACCTGGTTTTAATCCAGTCAGGTACAGCTGATTCTATAAAACTACTTAAGTGGTTATACACGGCACTGGGGTACACCTCTGCACGGGAGTCTGTTATCTGCATTCATGGGGTTTTGAAACTTTTTATATCATCACTTAGTAGGAGGTAGTTTATCTTTAAAAAATTCTTAAATGTTCCTGAGCTTGATGGGGTATCTAGTCTTATAACTATATCGAACGAGAATGATTTCTGGTACAATCTTACCAGGGAGGAAGTCACACGGGGGTGGGTGCAATGCTGTCCTGTGTTAGTGAGTACTACGTCCAGGACATCTGAGCCTCTTGTGGGTGTGATGAATAGCTGTCCCAGAGCATTTGCATTGACAAAGTCCAAGCACACCTGGGTCAGCATGTTTCCAGGTCACTGAATTTTGGAATTAACGAAAGCCGCCCTACTATCTTTGGCAGAATTCTAAATCTGTCAAGAAGTCCATTTCTAGTACACTTATCTTATTTAAACATGCTGATAAAACTGTCCCAGTATATGGTTCATTTTGATCCATCCTCTAGGTCCTCTGACAAACTGAGTATGCATCAACCTATGTATGAGGTCATACACAGAACTGTGCATTTTATTCTGGTCAGTGACTGCCCAAAGTGTAATAAGAGGAATTTGACAGTTAATGACCCACTTCAGTTAATTTTCGTGATAAGGGTTCAGATGCCATGCATGTGCGTGTCATGAATTGTAAACTGAATGAGAGAAACACATGACTGTTAGAAACTTGGGACATGACATCCAAGGGGGACTAAGTATTCCAAAATGGGGAGACATGAAGAAGCTGTCAGGGCAGGAAATAATAATGGAGTGGAGGGAGGGCTCTATGAGTATGCAGAACTAATCAGTTTTTATGAACAGTTCGCCATGAGCTCCCCAGGCATTTCTTCTGGTTTAAGAGATTTCCAAAAAGATAAGGAAGAATGTGACTAGAGGGAGATGCTTTTTCATTTTTTTACCTTAGCTCTGTACTGGAATTTTCTAGGACAGAACTTCAGGGCAATGTTGTGTCTCACAACACATCAATCTATTGAGTGCCCTGCTTTTATCAAAAAGAACAGATCTCCAAAAATATGTATCTTTAATATATATATATATATATATATATGTAATCAGTTTCACTTTTACATCCTGTCATTTTTTTTGCGGCAGCATAAAAGGGTTATATGTATTGCACAAACACATCTCTCCAAAAGATTGTGATAAATGATCTTTTCTCATGTTAATAAGCATGAGTGTGGGGCGAACACAGAAATATATAATAACATATCAGCATACAATATATATATATAAAGCAAGTGATATCATTTCTAAAGAGGTTTTCAAATACAGCCTTATGTCTTGCATAATATTTGAATCCTGGCTGCATTTTACATCTCAGAAAAGCAATTTTACGGTTGTTGCGCACACTTACTTTTCTGAAAGATGTTGACTGATGCTCCTGTTCTTGCTCATGTGGTGGTGGTAGAACATGAAATTATTTTAATAATTTGAGATACAAAATAATTACAAATAATTATGGTGAATGTCAAACTTTATAAATGTTGACTTGTGTTGGAGATAATAATAAATATTTTGATGTTTCAGCATAATCTTTTCTGTGCAGTATTTAATGAATATGACAGCTGCTATTTCTAATGCATCTACAGAATATGTGTTTACATTTCAGAGTATGATGTTACAGCCCTGCATGAAATTACCTTCAGGCAAAATTATGCAGTTTTACATTATCATTCATTGTGACACATAGCTAAAATAAGAATACACTGACAATGTGGCAAAATATATATTTAAGAACAATGTGATAGCCTTTTCTTTCTTTTTCTACTTTTTTTTCTCACATAACATCTCCTTGTAAATCATCCTAATACGAACAATTTTGACAATGACTAGCATGTACAGTTTCTTTGTCTTTATTCTTGCTCCTGTTCATTTAGGAATGTTGTATTTTTCTCATTTGAAATGATCAAGAAAAGAATAGCTGGCGCAAAGTAAAGCATGTTTAAAATTTTACTGACGGTTGCATCCTTTATTAAATGTAATAGACATTATTTTATTTTGTCACTACAAATGCTAACATTTTTCATTTGACAAGTTTTGTATAGACTGCCCCTTTTTGTTGGTTTAGCTTTGGCTACATACAAATGATGGCATACCGTTCCATAAAATATTCATTTAAGTTAATTGTTCAGTAATTAACCTATATTTGCAGAGACTAAAAGTATGGTATTATTATTTAGTTATTTATTGACATTTGTAGACCGGGTTTGTCCAGCTGCGCTTGAGGCCCATTTTCAGTCGAGACCCGAGGAGAAAAGCTCCAACACATAAACAAATTACAGAAATTCAAACTTTAGAATCAAAAATGTAACAGACGTCTGTTATACAAGAAAGTTAAAAAATAGAATAGCAATGCACACACATCATTTTTTTACAGTAAAACACATATATTTACATATATATATATATATATATATATATATATATATATATATACACACAAGAAGAATGTTGACCAACAGTATTGGTTTAGTATCTTTAGTATGAATCCAAAATAATGGACTACTTAGATGAGAGGGAAGGGAGTAAGAGGGAGACTATCCCTGTTGGTCAAAAAGGCAAAACTTTGTGTAAAGCCTGGAATCAAGAAATGAGAGAGTTGATATTGAAAAATATTTTTTTGGTAAAACAAATTTAATATAGCACTTTATTGCAATGGTGTCAGTGGCTCAACAGTTAGCGCACTTGTCTTTGAGGCTGGAAAATCCGACTGCTGTAAGTTCTAGTCCCACTTTTGGTGATTGGTGTATTTTTCAAATTGATGAAACTGCAGGGCGGCATAAGTGGGTGCTGCAATCCTGAGTATGCCACCAATTGGGTGAGATATTAAACCAGTGCTCCATCTGCTTGAGTTGGTGGTAGCTTAGGTGAATGAAAAAGATCCTCCAGCACTTACCGAAAAGAGTATAGGAAGTTCTAACTTGTCCTGGTCACATTTCCACTAGCAGTATAAATACCAGCTATGGTTTCCCCTAGAAAAAAGTCTACTAGACAAATGACTTAACCCAAGTAGCAAGTAAGGAAATTACCAGGGAGAAGGTAAACCTAAAAGTATATAGGATACCAAAGCCCCAAAGAAAATAATAAATGTAGAAGTAAGAAATATGCTTCAACTGAAAGTTACTCAGGAGCTCAAACATGAGTGGAGCAAGCTGGTTGCATTATTCCCTAAGCCACATGGTTCCATCAGATTCTACGTTTTTTTCTGGAAACTGAATAAGATATCCAAATTTGGCATGTATGCAATGCCTAAAGTGGATGAGCTCACGGAAAGGCTAATCAAAGCAAGGATTTTGACTACTCTAGATTTGGCTAAGGAGTACTGATAGATTCCCCTTTCTACTGATGCCAAAATTAAGGCATTCTCCACCCCTGAAGATCTGTATGGTTATACTGCTTTAAAAATTTGACTTCATGGAGTTCCTGCCACTCAGCTGCGTACCTTCATGACTTAGTAAATTATGCAAAAGTGTGGGAATATGAGTTATGCTGGACTTATTGCTAATGCTGTCAAAAGTAAGATTTGTATAGCAGAGGCCAAATGCTTAGAATATGCGAATGGGAGAGGAGCAATTAGGCCCACAAACAGAAACAAAAAACAGAAGCTGTCAAAACTGTCCATACATACTGTCCATATATATATATATATATATATATATATATATATATATATATATATATATATAAATATTCCTTATGGGAAACATACTGTTATATTTCTGAAAATAGAGGTGATTGTTTTAAAGCAAAGCTTTAACAGAGCACTGATTAGAATTGTAGCTCTCCTTTATTAGAAAATAGCTTATTTTAAAGTTTCCTATACTACTATTACTTGAAGCTTGGAGAAACAACTGCTGACATATATATTTATATTTTTTGATTACTATCATTGTAATGGTCATTTACTGGGTCCCTTCTTTGTATCACTATCCATGGGACATCACTTCCTTTGCACCACATTTTTTGATGTCATGCATTCTGTTATTGGCTGCTACCTGATTTACCTGAATTAGGATTGCTGGGGAGCCAAGGCATTGCTCAGCCAGCAGCAAGTAAAATGCATAGTACCAGTAATGGATGGGATGGCAATTCATTACAGAAAACACAGACATTTCACACTCGTAATTTATATGGATTTCCAATGATTATAAGAGACATAAAGAATAGAAGAAGATCCCAACAGGCATTGTTGTTTACATTTAAATCTATTTTTAAAGTGATAAACCCAAGCTGTGAAGCAGAAAATAAAACTGCATAAGTATGAAGACAATGATACGATTACTAGAAATGGCAAGCAGAAAAGCTGTCATAGTGACAGAAGGAACAGGGGAATTTTACAATTTTCATGAAGGGAAACATGCAGGTAAAGATAGCATCTCAACCAAGGAATATAAAAGGAATAGAAAGACACAGGAGAAAAGGGAAAACATGCAGAGAAACAGGGAAGACAGCAAGTGTTGAAAGAAGAGATAACCATTGAAACAAAGAGTCCAAGTATGATGTCAAACAGAATGGGTGGAGGCAGAAAGACAGCAACTATCAGATCACACACTGGACATATTAAATTAAGCCCTACAAAATACTGTCACAAATCTGTAAGAAAAACCTCAAGCAACTCTGTATATGGGAGATACAAAGAACAGCTGAGCTGCCTCAGCAGAGGACAATGACACCTGGGGAATCTCTATAACAAAGTAGGTGATGTAGTAGTGATGCTACTACCCTGTGCTAAGGTCAATGGCTGAACTACAAAATCAAGAGACTGGCTCTGAGTGTAGTGTGATAAGCAAGGATACTGCCCTTGTTATGCATAGAACGGCCCTCTGCAACATCCGCAGCATGGGTAAACATTTACAATGATAAATTAGAGAAGTAAAAACATACAAGAGTCCCTAAGAAATGAAAGAGAGGGGAGAATTAAAAGAAAAGGATCAGCATTCTTACAGAGTATGTAGATGGACCATAAGGGATAACAATGGAACAAGAAGAAACAAGCAGAATAAAAGTGAATGTACTGAGTGTGTGGTGATATCAGAAGTCTAGGTAAATAAAAGTAGTTCCATGCTGTGCTAGGGCAGAAGTGAATGCACTGTGTGGGCAGTGATGATAAGTAGCAGTTATCATTACAGCAAGTGTCATGCGGTACCAGTGCAATGAAAAATAGATACTGCACATGTAAGTCCAACATGGACAATACTGCAATGGATCTTGGAAACTGTGACTCCTGGAGTCACTGGAGCAAGGCTGGTGGAGGCTGTCATTCTGTTTTTGGGATGAGGTCAAATGTGCTGAGGAAGCCAATGATGAAGATGATGGTGATGATGAAAAAGAAAAAGTGGAGTTGTCCCATTTTGACCTTGACCCTGCATGGAGAAACACTGGATCCATGTTGCACAGAAATCTTATAAAAATGTCCAGACACAATAGGTAAAAGTGAAGATAAGGTGAAATGTAAGATACGTGGATAGGAAAAGAGGATGAAAAGCACATACAAAAAAGTACTATATGCTAGATTTGTCTTTGAGAGACTGAGCACCTGGAACTGAAGGCAGATGTAGAAGTGTTGCCATTGCTGAATGAAAGATGTGTTTGCTTTAGTATGTGTTTTATGTGTTGGAATTACCATGCCCTTTGCTGTATGGCAATACATTAGAGTTACTATATGTATATTGGGGGGGTGTATGACACAGACTACACATGAAATGTGTACTGGGCTTTGCCACACAGAACAGTGCATGTGTGTGTGTGTGTGTGTGTGTGTGTGTGTGTGTGTGTGTGTGTGTGTGTGTGTGTGTGTGTGTGTGTGTGTGTGTGTGTGTGTGTGTGTGTGTGTGTGTGTGTGTCCACACGCACACAGAGTACAAGTTATGTAACAGTGTCCATGTATGCCTGAATGTTTACTTGTATATTGCCTACTGACTTACATATGTGTTATGGAGTGCTTGTGCATTTAAAGCTTCATTTCTTGCTAGTCTTACCTTTGAAAAGATTGACTCTGTGACTGTGACATTCAGAAAGCTATAGTATACCCACCAACAATATTGTAGACTTTAATGTTTCAGTACTAAACTTAGTAATACTGAACTTTAATGTTATATGCTGTAGGGTGCTCTGAAGACAACAATATTTCAACAAAAAACAAGAACAACATGTAAAGGGAATATCTTTGCCCAAGTTCTAACTAGTATTGATGGGTTACACCAGCTAAACTGAGACAGGCACTACCCACCTGCAGTTTGATGTATTATGGCTTATAATCCCCTAATGATGGTAGGAAGTGACAAAACAACTGATAACTGGGATTATCTAAGAGTAGCCAGCACTTTGCTGGGAGTTGGTATTTTATCTTTGTTTCATTCATTTATGGATAGATTAGATGGGTAGCTCTAGAGCAGAATATTTTTAATGATAAGACAGGAGAATAAGAAACAACAGAAAAATATAGTCTAACAAAAGTTGCACAAGACATACAACACAGGTGTTTATTATTAGAGCAGATTACCATTTTAGTGATGCTTAATATTTTCAGGTTCAGAGTTCAGCTGATCATAGGGGAGCACAGTGGTGACTATTGCAAACAAATGGGAGAATTTAAAGAAGCTCTTAAGTGTATGAGGACTAGCAGATGTATGTAGAATTCATGAGAAAATGGTAGAAAAGTTTCATGACAAAGAAGTAAATGTGCTTAAATCAGGAACAGGCCATATATGAGAGGGCAGGTCATTCCAAAGTCCAGAAACACTGTTATAGAAAGGTTTGCAGGCCCAGAAGTGTTTATTAACAATGAATAGGTAATTTCTGGAGAAATTAAAGGAACTGATACTCCAGGATGGGTTGGCAAAAGTGAATGTATGAGATAGGAAAGCATAATAAGTAAACGATGATTATATTAAGGGACAGATGGAGTAAGTGGTGTGAAGGCAGCTGCAAACCCAATTAACTTTTTGCAGACATTTGAAAGCAATGGGCTATAGTGGAAACCAGAATGACAATTATTCATATCCTATTCAAAATTACTTAGGTTTTTACATTTTTAATTAAAAGTGCCATCATTTTCAAGTCCATAGTATCATAATAGAATATTAGGTTATTGATCCAAGGGGCCTTTTTAAGCCTAGAGTACTTCCTGCTAAAATGTAATAGGTATTGGTTTCCAAATGTTTTTGAGGTGTCATATATATTTGGACATGTGTGGCTAAGCATTTATTTAATAGAGAAATAGGTGCCAGACCAGGGGTATATTTGTGGTTCCCCATACACTGATCCACATTTTGCTTGAATAAGAAGTATAAGATGTCTATCCCAGAAAAGGGCAGCCTCTGATACACATACATTTTCCTTCAGCATATCCTGTTTATGTTGCAGGCAAGGTTTAGGTCCCTGGATCAGGTATTCCTGATGTTATTTGTTTTATTGATGTGAAACAGGTCCATTAGGGCTGGATCAGAGGATGCTTTGTAGGCCAGGAATAAGATGCCTCTCAGCAGCCTGTTGGAGACTTAATATTATGCGGCGGTCCACATAGGACTTGTTTTCCACAGCATGTATTGTTTTTGTGAGGAATCACTGAAGATGCTCCAATTGTTGAATATGACTTACCAGGTACATACCAAAGTGGGCAATGTACTCAGTGATTGGTACAATGGAACAATGACATATTTGGTTCTATATGCCATACCACAGTTTATAAGTTGCACAACATAGAATATGTTCTTCTCTACAATAGATACTGGATGGTCAATTTACAAATCACTGTCTACATACATTTCCAAATCCCTGACTACAGAAGCTACTCTTATGGATGTATTGTCAATGCAGTAGTTTGCAGGGAGGGTGGTCTTTTCATAAGATACTATGATGCTCTTTTTGGCATTGAGTTTTAGACCTAAACTCTAGCAGTAATTATTAGTCTGTATTAGGTCTTCTTGGAGGATATTTGAGTCTTTGGGGATTCTATGACTGCACCCAATAGGCAATCATTTGCAAACTTGGTCAGACAGAAGCTGTTGACATCAGCCTTGACTTCATCGAAGTAGGTGCCAAAAAGGAGCAGCACTGAATCCTGAGGGACCTCACCAGTGACCAGCATTTTTGTGGAGGAAGACTCCCCTATTCTAACTTCTTGCATCCTGTCTGTAAGTCTGGTGACTATCCAGTGGGTGATGTAGGCTTTATACCTTGTTTAATTAGCTTTTCTACAATGTCCATATGGGGCACTGTGTCCAATAATTTGTCAAGGTTGAGGTAGACAGTATGTACCATTTTCCCTCATCCATTGCTTTGGTGACCTGCTCAAAGACATCCACCAAGTTGAGTAAGCAATAACTGGCCTTGACAAACCCAAACTGATTTGGGTCTATTGTTTGTAGGTTACCTATTTCATTATTTAGGATATCCATTACTATGTTGTCCATAGCTTTGCAAGTTAAGTTAGTCAGGCTTATGGGTCGATAATTTTGCGGGTCTGTGGGTGGCTCTCTCTTGTGCAGAGGGATAGCCACTGCAGTCCTCCATTCTTCTATCATGAAGCCTGTTTGGAGGCTGCGGTTAAATAGTGTTTCTAGTGGCCACAACAATTTGTGTTTCATGCTATTAAGTTGGCATCCTAGGATATTATCAGAACCTACTGATGCAGTGCTCTTTGTCTTGGAGATCACCTTGAGCACCTGCTCTGTAGTGACAGGTGGAGAGTTGTGAATGTCTGTATTTTCTAAGAGGCATCTGGTGAGGAGAGGGGAGATAAAACTGGAGCTACATTTGTTAGCCATGGAGTTTGCTATATCTTCTGGCTCAGTATAGGTGGCACCATTTGCAATTAATTCAGTAAATTGCTGTGTATTATCTTTGAAGTTATAGACATAGCTGAAGAAAGCTTCATGATTGCCCATGAGGCTTATTTTACCTCACATTTGCCTTTGATTGACTTTATTAACCCCATGACTTGCTTGTTTAAGTTGATGACAAATTTTTATCTTGCTGGTTATTGCACCTCCAATTTTTTTTTGCCACAAATGTGTTCCTTTTGTTATTTAATCTACTGATGTTGAGATTCCACCAGAGTGACATGTTTTTTAGATTGATATTTAGCTTAATCTGGGTAAGTAGAAATATCTCACTATGCAAGTCTTAATTAGATTATTATACAGCATTTCTGCGAATGATTGTGCATAGGCAGCCTTTTAGTAGGACGTTTGCCCCGAACAGTTGCTAAAAGGTACGTGGTTAGCAGATATCTCTGGTTTTATCTTTACTTCAAAGAAGACAGCTTTATGGTCTGACCTAACCAGTGAGGTTATTACACTAGGGAGGGTGCAATATTCTACCATGTTTATTATGACTACATGTAGGATGTATATGCCCCTAGTGGGCATACCAACCATCTGGTCCAAGATGTTTGCACTTACAAAGTCCAGGAAACTTTGGTACTGTGTGCTAAGGGTTGTGTTTGTTTCCCAGTTTATATTGGGGTAGATAAAGCCAACTATGAGTATGGAATTAGGTTGAATGGGGTGCATCTCCAGTGCATTTAAGTATGTATCATGCTTTTCTTGGAATATAGATAGCAACCTATAGCTTGCAAGACTATGGCATGGACCTTTGTCATAGGTAATTTGGACATGATTGTTGTAATGTAAATAAAATAAATAGAGACTCTACTATCTTTTGACCCTTCCTGCACATTACTTGGCCTAAATATGTAGAAGGCATTGTAGCCTTACACTACTAGGGGTGCTGTCTGTGGCAGTAAACCATGTGTCAGTAACAGTACAGATGTCTACATTCTCCAGGGTGATGAGAGCTTGCAGGGAGTAGAGTTTCTTGTTTAGTCTCCTGGTATTGAGCAGTAACACCTTCAGATTTTCCTGGGCTGGTTTAACTATGTTGGTAAGTCTATCACATTGATAATGCCTAAGAAAGCCAGTATGGGGGTGGACTAGGTTTTAGTCAATATCTAATATCCCAAATGGGACAGCTGCATATCATCCCTGGCAAAGCAGTGTGGTCTGTTGATCATAACTTCCCAGACTGACAAACATTGTACCCCCCTTTGAATGACACCATACTCTAAGCCAACTGTTAAAGTAAATTACTGTCTCTTTATATTGTGGCATTAAATTACTGTCCCTTTATATTGTGGCATTATCCGTTATAAAAAAACACTTCCAATTTCTTTACACAGATATTCTAAACATAAGTAAATTAAGTATATTTACAAATCATTTCAATAACTTTGATAGTAGAAAAATATTTTTCCTCCGCCTAAGATATAAAAAACCTCCTAATTTTATAAGCTAATATTAACATGTTGACCATCAATAAACTTAAACTTCAAGAAACACAGCAGCAACAGATGTCCTGTGCTTGATTAGTGACATGGAAGTAAGGGGTTGGACTGGGAGTGTGGGACTGCACTGCTTTTATTGGATAGCACACCTTGAGGGGGAAGAAAGCAAGCAGATTTGACTTCCCAAATGTGTGACACCTAGGGGAACCATTGAGTGTTGCACCAAAAGGGGATGAGTCTGCCTCAGAAAGTCATATGTGGTGCCACGCATGCATTCACAAACACTGCAGCAATAATGCATTTCAGAGAGTTACCACAGGGGCTAAGATTCTTTGGGAAAGACAAAACAGAGTGCCCCTCTGGGTCCGAAGAAGACTTGCTTCCTACCATCATACTCTCACAAGAGGGTGAATGGATGGGCGTAATGGACTCCTAAGGCAAACATGAAAGGATCACAGGGCTCTCTCCTATCCTGGAAATGCCTGACTATCATCCCTAGTGAAACAAACTGAGCAATTGAATGAAGGTGGGGGAGACTTTGAGCAGGTCAAGTGGTGGGGGATTCAAGGGGATGACACTGGGGAATATTTGCGATGGAGGAGGAATGGGTATGAGTGATAATGGGAGGTCTGATGATTAGCAGGTGCACTGGCAAAAAGTATGTAGAAGAAAACGTCATAGAAGCAAACAAGTAGAAATTTACATAGAGGTAAGTGATTAGCATTCTAGCAATATAAAATCTAACAGTCTGACAATCATACACTCTCTCTCTCTCTCTCTCTCCTGCCATTCATCCATCCTAATATCTTCTTTGAACCTTCCCCCACCTAGCCTGAACCTCTTCTTTCTATTTTCAGTTATCTGAACTAAAACAATTCCTATAAGTGTCTAAATGTTGTATTCTATTAACATACTTGTCTTCCATTCTAAGTTTATTATCCATACTTTCTGTAGTATACTTTTAATCCATTTTTCTAGATATAGCAGTTGAATTATCTTCTTGTCTTCCTATCTTTGCAGCTTACATCCTTCTCCAAAAAGCATAAACAAACTTCCAGCCCCTTAATACTTGCTATTCAAATATGTTCTCCCAATCCTTAATACAACCTTCCAGTATATATCTTTTTTTGGGTCTGTAACATGCCTCCAACTGACCGTTAGCTTGGGACTACTCCTAATGTTACTCAGTGACCCTGATGCTAACCCCACAGTTGACAACAACATGGCTGCAAGTGGCTTCAGAAGGAGAACTTGAAATTGAGTGGTGCTAAGAACAAGAAGTAACCCCCATTGTCCTCTTCCTTAGTCCACCCTAGGGTGGTAATTTTACATTCTAAGGCTGGTCAGTCAATGAGGCATGACAAATGAGGTTGTGTCTGTCCAGATCCCTAATGCAGTTCCTCCTCTTTGGTCATTTCACACATCCAAGACCCAGCCTCTACTAGGACTTAATTAATGAATGATACATGTATATTACAATAGTTCCACACCACCACCCCCCCCCCCCAGAGATAGGTGTGGACATCCTCTTTGCTGCTCTCTCAGACATCTGGGTATTTCTGTGCAGTTATTACTCCTAGACAGTTCTATAATATATGAATTATACTTACAACAAATTTACCATAGTGCCAAAATGTACACTTTGCCATGAGCTAGTTTTTGAAGCCATTTGAGCAATATCCTTATAATCTGGTCCAGTTTTACAGGAATCAATCTTGACAATTTAAATTCCTGAGGATCCCTTCCATTCTCTGGGGGAGAAAGTCATACCATGCACTGTTTCTCGCTAGGATTTGAGCATTCCCATGGCCTTTTAATATTTTTGAATATCTAAATGACACACAGCTTACAAAGACTTACACATCTAATGTCTTCTCCTAATTTTGCAGCAGTGAACTATCCTGCATCTCAAGCCCACTACCCTGCAACTGTATTTGGACTACATCTGTAGTTAATCAACTCTTCAAAGCAATCTTGACTATGATGAACCATATACCCTGATAAAATTCTCCTGAAATAAAAAGGAGATTTTTCATTAAATTCTTTCCTTCTTTCTCTCTCTCTCAATGCACAAAGTCCTTGGATAAGTGATGGTCTGTTTATTTCAGAGAGGTTATACCCAGGTATGTGTATTCTGTGGCCAGAGGTAGTACCGCAGTTATTTTGGCTTTAGAGAGGGATAATCAGTTTGTTAATTTAGGCTAGTTAGGCAACTGGCTGCTTTAGGTATTTATATGCTAGAGCTTTGGGATGTTGATGACAGGGATCCGGTTTGGTTCTCAGAGGGAGCATACACTTGAATGAATTTGTTTTGGACTTCTTAAATGTATGTTTAGGTTTGTTTTTTGAGGGCTTGGTGAGGGTTTTGGAGTGAATGAGGGGAAACAGCCTGTCTGGCTACTTGGTGGAGAAGAGGGGTAGGCTGCTCACTCTTCTGTTCCTCCTCTGGTGTTGAATGTTTAATTCAATATGTTGGGGAAGGAAAGTGAGTGATAGGACACCACTTGGTAAGTAAAAGTAAGTGAGCAAAGGTGAGGACACTCCTTATTTGGTTAGGATGAGCCTGGTTATTTGTCCTAGTAAATGGGGTTGGATGTTTAATTCAAGGAGTTGGGGAATGAAAGTGAGTGATATAATGCTGCTTGATAAGTAAAGGTAAGTGAGTGGAGGTGAGGACAGATAAGAAATTGGACTAGTATTCCTCAGTATGATTTGTTAATTGTAGGGGCACATTGTGGGTATGCTCCAAACATGGCCATGAAAAAGCAGCCAAGACCTATATTAGTAAAGTTGTAATCATGCCAACAGAAAGAGTTTATCCTAACAAAACTGTGTCAGAAATGCAAATATTAAAAATTAGAGACAGTAGAGTGTTTCTGGAAAATGATTATTCATTCTACACCAGGCAAAAGCGAATCAAATTTATCCCAACAATCATGGAATGTCAAGAGGCAGATGTGAGATTCAAGCTGCTGTACACAGCTATCTTTAAAACATTTTTGCTGGAGGATCAAAGTCATTTGATGCAGAACAGGCTAAGGAGAAAATGTAAAAGTTTGTCCAACAAAAAGTGTTCCATCAAACAAAGGGAAGCTATGTATTTCATTCTTCTAATAATAAAGCTAGTACAGAGAATTTGCCATTGAAATGTTTTCCAACATTTCAATGAAAAATCATTGAAAGTCTGAAAAAAGTAAAGGATTTGAATAGAAGAAATGGAAGTATCTTGGACTTGAACTGAAGTTTGGGATTGAGAGATGGAGGAGTGGAATGAAGACCAGCAACACTGAAATTAGTGAATAAAAAGAGACTATAAAGCATCAATCACATTTAGACCACAAACCACAAGTTTGGCATTACAAGAAAAAGTGGCTGAGAAAGATTTTGACTGTGTTAAACATAGGGGGAGAGTGAAGGTATATACCTCACCTCATGTCATTAATGTTTGGAAGGACACTAAAAGAAAAAAAAAATTACTGTGATAAAGATAAGCTAATTACTTTTTTATTTTAAGAAATGCAAGCAGTGCATTACAAAAGGGAAGAAAAGCTGGAAAAAACGCATGTTTAAGTTAATATACTGTAATACTAGGCTCTTGGGTGGGGTATAGGATGCATGAGTGCACTGATTATAACATATGCAGAGCTGAGATGTTTTCTCTTACTTTTGTGTAGGTGAATGCCTGGATTAATGCCCTTGTCTTAATCTAATAACTAGGTTTTGTTTGTGTATGTGAAAGCAAGTAGGCTTTAAATATAAGAAAACTGAATGTAATGAAAAGTGTTCTTTTATGAAATAAATGTTCAGTGTGAGTTGAGAAGTCTGCAGCTGAGGGGAGCTGTACATTTTGTTCTTATGTTCCTGCGGAGATAAGCAACTACAGGAAAAGGCAGCACACCTCAGGTGTTCCAGATATTGTTTGCTGAGGTAATTACAACACTAAATAGTACAAGGGCAAGCAGCTTACTAAAAAATAAAAAGTTTGAAATTATTTGGAGTGAATAAGTGATAGCAGCATTCCTGGTACCTAAATGTTTCAATGCATTTTCTAGAACAGTGTATAATTTAATTTTATTTAAAGATAGTCAATGCATTTTTTTAAAGCTAAAAGGTAATGTTTTCTAATAGCCTAAAAGCTGGGAGGGGAATAATGATAAGACAAGAAAAGACAACAACTAGTATAAGTAGGAACACAGGCTGAAACATGCACCTTAGCACAGACAACTATTTTTTTTTTTGGTAGGTAATGCCTGTGGTTTCAGTTGTTGATTTGGGACAATTGCTCTTATCAGGATGGTTAAACTTCATTATTTAAGGATGTACATAATTTTGTGATTTTTTTAAGATAATAGGTTATGGGGGTGTTCTCTGAGTAGGTTTAATTATTCATTTGAGGGTTTTCATTAAAACAAAAATCCTTGTAAAATATGACATAGGTTCAAATGGAGTTGACAAACAAAACTGTATTAAAGATCAACCTGGCAAACATTAGCGGTTGCATGTAACACAAAAGCTAGAAACAGACAAAAAAGCCATCATATATAATAGGTTGGAATAATACATTGTTATCATAATGGCTACTCTATCCACTTATTTTAGAATGTGAATGGCCTTAGAGGTATAAACAAAAAGGTAAGATTATTGAATTATGTGAAGAAATGCAGAGTGCAAATAGTAATCCTACAGGAGACACATTTGGAAAGAAATGAGTATGTGAATTGGACAGAGAAGGGATTTCAGCATAAATATGATCAAAATATCAGAGACAAAGGAAACTGTTAGTACTTATAATAATTGCTATGAAAATTCCAATAATGACAGAAGAGGGGGAAATGATAAGAATGACAGATTTGTGGTAGTAAGGGACTACTGACTAGGGAGGAGGATTATGCTTGCATGTATTTATATTCCACCTAAAGCTGCTATTATGGAGCTAAATAAAATTTGGAAGAAATAATAAGCTTTCAGCAGAGAACATTGCATATTGGTGGGGACTGGAACTTGATGTGCAACACTGAAAATGCATCTGGGACTACAAGGGAAAATATAACAAAAGGGGGAAGATTTCTGACAAAATTTGTGAAAAAATTTTGTAGGGAAGAAGTGAATTCAGCAGTAGGAACTCAGAGAGAATTTACATATTATTCCCCAATTTACAATAATTGGGCTAGATCTAGACAGAAATTATATTTCACAGGAGCATGAGCATTTAATTGAAAACTTCAACATACATCCAATAACAATTTCAGATCATATTCAAAAAAATAAATAAGTAAACAAATAAATAAATAAATAAAAGATAAAAATGCAGGGCAATGAAGTAAAAATGAGACACTGGTACTACCCCACCTACCTGTTAAAAAGAGATGAATTTACGGAATGGGTAGTGGAAATTATTCAAGAGTTATCAGGGAAGATAGGAATTTCTTCAAAAGTTATAGCTAGTGAGTAGGATAAAATGAAAGTGGAGACTAAAAATAGGTTAGAATGATAGAAAAAGACATATGGTTAAGAAGTAACAGGAATTGTTTAGAGAGTCTGACAAAAATTAAAGTATTGCAGAATAAGGGGAATTTCTCACAACAAATAGAGGTGCAACTGCAGAGTGCTAAAGAGAAACTAAGAGTGTATCTGGATAATATGCATGAGTTTAGAAACATTGCTGTTGAGCAACTGTTTTTGATGATAACTCCAGAGTAAAAAAATATTTTAGCACAGCGACTTAGGCATTAAAAAGTAAAAAGTTTTGTTGCCAAACTTTGGCAGCCTATAACCAGAAAAATAACCAGAGATCTTGTAAAGGTATTACATATATTTTAAAAAATGTACAAACATTTTTATAAACCAGAGAAGTGTGAAAATCGAGAGCAAAAATGGAAATATCTATGGAAGACTTAAGTTTGCCAAGGTTAGAAGAAGATGAGGCTCAACAATTAACAGTCAAGACAGGAGGGGATGAGATAAAATGGTGAGGTATAACCAATCTGCAGGAACGTCCTCAGGAATAGATGGCTTTCCTGTGGAAGTCTGGAAACTAGGATGGAAGAAAGTGATAAAGATCTGGAAGGTTTTATTTAAAAGTTTTTTAAAAGGAGGAGAAGCACCAACATCCTGGAAGAAAACCGTGGTGGCTGCAGTACCTAAAGACAGCAAAGACCCATCAGAAAAGCTTCATAGAGGCCAATTTCAATTGAAAACCATGATTATAAAGGTTTTATCTCTATAGTAGCTAAATGAATGGCAAAAACATGGCCAAAATCCATAGATATGGAACAATGTGGGCTTGTAGATGGATGCAAACATTTGTCAACATTTATAGAACAGTGATGATCCAGAGAGAACCAGAAGAGAAAAGAAATACTGCTGTTGTTGAGGAGCCTTGATGCAGAGAAAGCATTCAACAGAGTGAGCTAGAATTTTATGAGTAGGGCAATGGAACCATTTGCATTCCCTCATACAATAATAAGGTTGATCAGGAAGATATATGAGGGATCAGGGGCAAAACTTAAAGTGAAAAGGTTCCTCTTTGATAAGCTGTGTTTGAACAGAGGAATAGAGCAGGCATGTTCTCTTTCCCCTTTGCTATTTGCTTTATTTTTAGACTAATTAGCAAAGAAATAAGGGGCTCAAAAATTCAAGGATATAACTGATATGGTAATGTACTGTGGTGGTAGTGCTGCGGTAGCATTGTCACCACACAGTAAGACGTTGTCCTGTTTGATTCTCAGCTAGTGTGTCTCCTGTGTAGAAACATGCGTGAATGGGCATACCTTCGTTGAAGGTTGTGCATCAGGGCCGGCAACTCGGCATGTAAAAATCTACTTCCAATCATTATCATACCGGAGTTCTACTGTGGCGACCCCTAACCGGGAAAAGTTGAAAGACACAACAACAACAACAAAACTGGTATGGTAATCAAGAAAAGCTGACTTTATTTGCAGACATATTATTTTGTACCTGATAAAACCAGAAAAAGACATCCCAGTTAAGTTTTGTGGAACATTTTGAGACAGTTTCAAGACTTTTCAGGATACAAAATTAATGAAGATAAAACAAATGTTATAGCTGTAAACTATGTACACATGTATGAATTGGTTCAGTTATACCCAAATTAATACAGACACAATAACAATAAGCATTTAGGAGTATGGATTAAAAAGGGTTCTGTTATGGCAGCTAAGGATATGTGGGAACAGACTAAACAAAAGGTAATACAAAAATTGTGAAACTAGAAGCTGTTGTTTATTGATATGGAAAGCAAGATACAAACAGTGAAAATGTTTTTAGTCCCTTTAGTTTTATTTACAGACCAGGCATATTTTTATCAACCAGAGGAGAAGATGTGGACAATAGTTAATAAAGAGTTAAAGGAATTTATCTGGGAGGGGGAAGGGCAAGGGTCAAATGGGATAAGTTGATCCTTCTAATAGAAAAATGTGGTCTAGGATTACCTGATCTGAAGGATATTTTAGAATTATATACTTAAGGCCCATATACATAATGCAAGCAGAAATCTATAATTCAAAGTGGAAAGAGATGATGAAGTGGGGAAGAATTCAAAAAATAAGGAGAGCGAGAGAGAGAGAGAAAGAGAGAGGGGGGGATTTTGAACACAGATCCTTAGAGAGAATAACATCAGCCATACAGCATATTATTTTCATAAAGCAGCAGAAAATATTCTAAGAACTAAGCCAAGATGATAATGGATAAAGAAGATTTTGCTGATGGGATGACTGTAATTAGGGTTACAGGGAATAGATGAGAGGGGCTGGAATTTACTTGAGAAAAATGGCAAATGAATTAAGGTACTGTGAGCAAATTGCCTAGTGAGGGAAATTTAATAGAATAGCAAGAGGCCAAGAAGACATTTGGAGTGCAGGTTAGAGACTGCCTCCAGAAATAGGGATTGATATCAGAGGATAGGCAAAGAAAATGGGATAGGAGAATCCTAAATGAAACACCTGCTCTAGTAGAGTTTCTAGTTGAATCTGGAACAGAAGCTGCTGTTAAAAAATGGATAATTAGTAAGGCATATAAAATATTATACAATAACTACAGACATCAATCAGAGGAGGTTAGAAAATAATATTAAGGAAACAATGGGAGGACATATGAATGGCTTCAAATTATGCAAAAAGTCTCGAAGATTTAGGATTTTTGTTTGGAAATGTTTGCACAGGTATTTTATACCCTAAACAGACTCCAAAGTATTTTTCCCTCAGGTAGATGCCAAATTTTGAAGGTGTGATGGGAAAGAAAGAGGTAACTGGGAACATATGTTATGAAAGTGTAATGTGTTGGCATACTTTAAAAATTCCCTAGAGAGTACATTGGCAGAAATGTCGGGTTAGCAAATGGGTGTAACTAAGAAATTCTTTTTTTTTCAGCTGGAATTCAGGATCAGAATCATCTAGGCACTAAGGTCTTGCTAATTTTAATTTTTGGTGGCTGCCAAAAAAAGAAGTACTAGAAAATGGAAATCAAACTCTAAACCTACTTTATTTGAAGTACTGAAAATTGTAAGACAGAGAAAATAACTCATACGTCTCAAATGTACAGATTTTCACATAATATCCAGAGTTTTACCTCATATTTTTCATCTATGCCACATAAAATTTTGGTTTACTGGCAAATCATTGTCAAAGCATTGAGAATAGAATTTAAGTCAGAAAATGACATGCATTTTGCATTTCAGACTACATACTTTTCAGAAAATGCATGCAAATGCAAAACCTATTATTGTACCACCTTTCTATGTTTGCAAGAGTAATATATAAAATTGTCCCTATTTTTGGGCCTTTGTCCCCCCATTATTTATGGTTTGTCCAAATCTCTTGCTCTAAAGTTGAGAAGTATGACTGGGTGTAAAATCTTTAGAAATGGGTAGGACCATATTACATAGAAAAAATGGAAATTGTGGGGAAAAATATGTGCATAAAAATGTTTTGGATAAGTTAGGTTTAATGGAAGGCAGGAATTGTGCAAGTTATGTAATGTCGGCTTGATGATAGTTATACAAAAGAATACATGTGATGTTTAACATTTGTAACTGGGAGCATCTTAATATGGTTTGTTTTCTTTTATATAAATATATGTTTGCTTATGTCTTAAGTGATAATCCAATAAAGGAGTTAAAAAGGGTGCCCATGAGTCTCATTTTGCTTATTTTATTATTATCTTTATAATTATCACTATTATTATTATATTGTGCCTCTACTTCAACAAAATCATCTTTCTTTGTCTTCAAGATTAGCCTGAGAGTGTACAGGAACAGCTGAGAAGATCTGCTCCCTCACACAATCACAAACACATACACGTAACTGAAGTACTTATGTTCCTACATGATGACTGTACCAGACAAAGTACCTGTATAGAAAATACTATACTTAAAAAGGAAACAAAGAATTCTGCAGGCTGGTGAAGTAAGTATAAAGCCAGGCTAGTTTGAAAATAGTTCAATAAGTAGACTAAGACATTTATTTTGTCTTGGCTTTCCGCTGAATTTCACAAATGCACATGCATGGAGTTATGAGTTCAACAAACAAGACTGAAAGTCAGAAAGTCAATTATTATTTTTAATTTAAACATAATACTGGTCTTTTGAACTTTAATATCTTTCTTTTTTTTAATTTGGGGGAAGCAGCACAGCAGCCAGAATTAAGACTAGTGCCTGCCACCTCCCTTGTCTTTTTTTTATGCAATCCATACATCTCTTGGCTCAACACTTTCTTTTTTACCTGCCTTCTTCCTGTCTATCCCAAGTGTCCTTTACCAAAACATCTTTTGCTTTCCTGCACGTCACTGAAACAGTATAAGCTGTTCTCCCTGACCTTGCATGTAATGGAGGCTACTTTATCTTGTGCTTGGATGCCCTAATTTCATCATCTGCCCACAATGTATATTCTACTATCTGCCTCAGGTACCTCACCTCCATCACCTCAAGCCTACCCAGCTGTTCTGCCTTCACTGCCTAGGTTTCTCTGCCATATATATATTTCTGCAAGGAAAGGATGCACATGGTATCTTAGTTAACCTGTTATAGTGGTATTTCTGTTTCTGCCGAACAGTTTACCATACATATTGGACATCTGCTATTTCTTATGGTGAAGCTGAACAGAAAACACTGGCAGCTGTATTAGCATTCTCCTCCTCATCAACACACATGAATAGGAAAGTCATATGGTGGAGATGGTTTTATACTCAAGAAGTGCAGGGTAACAGTCCTGCTTTGAACTGGCAACCCACATTCATGACATTCCCCAAGGTAAGAACCCATGTCCTTAATACCCATTAAACCTGATCCTCTAAATGCCATACATATCCACACACATGAAACCATCCATATCAACATCCTTTATCTTTACCTAAACACCCCTCTATCCACCCATCCCAAAACTTTTCCCTTTTCTCCTCTGTTAAACCTTTTCTCACACACCTCATCCACCCTAGTCTGTGATACTATTCTGTCTTTCTGTTATTCTGCTTTACTTTACAATCTACTTTTCTAACCTACAACTCATTAGCTATGCATCTACTCACAACCATTCTTTTGTACCTTACAAAATACTCCTAGCAACTTTCTTACCCACATGTAGCAGCCAAGTCATTTATCTATGAATTCTGTATAAACCTAAACTGAGATGGACAACCCCTACCCAAAACCCTTAACACATACACGCTTACCTGAATCCATAACCACAGCGAAAACTCAGAAGCGCAAAATTCAAAACTTCCGGTATTTGAGGTTTTGAATTTCACGTTTCTGAGATTTTGCTCTTCTCAGGATTCCACTTTATGGGCTCGAAATACTGAATTTCGACATTTCAGTATTTTGAGCTTTTAAAGTGAATCCATATATATGTATATATATATATATATATATATATATATATATATATATATATATATATATATACATATATAATATATATATATATATATATATATATGTATATATATATATATATATATATGTATATATATATATATATATATATATATATATATATATAAACAAAACCAAAATGGAAAAGGTGCCAAATTACAAATACCAGTAACCTTTATATGATGTTAAGCTACTACCTGGTCGACTGTCTGATCTAGCTTAACTGCAAGTATTTCTGCTTCTTGAACTGTTTTAAACTGTTTAAAGTTGTTTTTGCACCTGCACTTTTAAAGTTTGTCCTGTTTATTGCATTTACCTGTTGAGGCTACACACTCAAGTGCACTAGCCTATGTTACATATTTATTGCATTTTCCTGCTATTTGTTGCAAAAAAGAAAAAAAACAAAAAAATTATCCTTGTTTCCTGTCTTTCCTGACCTAGAGTAGTCCAAATACAGGCTTTGCTGTATTCTGGACTTTTGGAAAGTTCCTGTGTTGCCCATTTCCTTTCTTGGATAAAGGGAGGCTTCTTTGTTCACCAGTGGCAGTGGGGAGCTTAGGGCAGCCTATCTATCTATCAAAGCCATCATAGCTTCATAGGTTCATAGGTGTGTACTAGAGTATTTGCCCTGGAGCCTTTACAATCCTAGCCCATAGAAATGTCCTGGCATCGTGCCGCCCAATGTTAGTTCCCAGTGCCTCTGTCAAGTAGAGCCACTGTAGTCATCCCCGGGGTGACCTTTATATTTCCCATCCACTCATCAAGTTTTCTCTTAAAGAGGACCAGTACAGTGCTCTGCTTGACATGTATGGGAAGTCTATTCCAGAGCATGGCCAGTCTCTGGGTTATGAACGTGTCCCTCCAGCATGTTCTGTTGATTGCGGTAATGAGGTTGAGGTCTCTGGAGCATGTGGTCTGGAGGGATTGGAATTTATTTAGATGTAGCATTTCTAACAGAGCTGGATCAGACATAGCTTTGGAAGTCAAGCAGAGATAGCTTCTCAGTAGACGATATGAGACAGAGAATAGCTGGAGTTTTTTGAGTCTGTCCATATAGGACATGTGTTTAAGGCCTAGGATCCTCTTCGTAAGGTACTCTTGTGGCTCTTCCAGCTGTTGCATGTGTCTAGTGAGGTATTTGCCAAATGGGGCATTATACTCAATGACTGGCCTAATGAGGGAAGAATAGAGACAGATGATGACCTCTTTCTTCCTGGATGCAAAACCCTTAGTAATGAGATGCGTCACGTAGAAGGACTTTCTGACCACAGTGGCAATGTGGCGGTTGAAAGAGAGGTTGCTGTCAACCTGTGTCCCCAGATCTCTTATAATGCCTTCAGTGTTCAGTGGTCTCCCATCGATGTGGTAATTAGTGGGAACGATTTTTTCCCAAAGGGGAATGACGCATTTTTTGGCATTAGGCTTATGGCCATGGTTTTAACACCAGTCATTGGTCTCAGTGAGGCCTTTCTGTAGGATCTCTACATCACTTGAGGAGTTAATAAGGGCTCCCAGCTTGCAGTCATCTGTGACTTTGGTCAGCCAGAGTCCCTCTGTGTTGGCCTGGACTTCTGAGAAGTAGAAGCCAAACAGGAGAGGACCAAAGACTGATCCCTGTGGGACTCCACTTGTGACTGGTCGGCAGTCTGACTTGGAGTCTGCCACTTTCACACTGTGGTTTCTATCTGTGAGCCAATTTGCAGCCCACCTAGTGATATAGGAGTTGATGCCTAGTTTGGTGAGTTTATTAATAATTTCTGAGTTGGGAATGGTATCAATGGCCTTGGCCATATCAAGGTAGGCTGCATGAATTGCCTTGCCCTCATCCACAGCTCTGGTGACTGACTCAAAGAAGTCAACCAGGTTGAGCAGGCATGATCTACCTTTCACAAAACCAAATTTCTCGGGATCCAGAGTTTGGAGATTCCCTACATCCTTGTTAATTAGGTCCATGATGATGCGCTCCATAGCCTTACATATCAGACTCATCAGGTTAATGGGACGATAATTCACAGGGTGTGTAGTCGCTCCCCCTTTATGGAGAGGGATGACTGTAGCAGTGCATCATTTGGTAGGGACAAAGCCTGAGGTGAGGCTGTGATTGAACAGGGCATGCAGATGTGGCGCCAGTTCACTTTGTAGTTCATGTAGAGCACATCCAGGGATATTGTCATGCCCCATGTAAGCTGTATTCTTGGCCCTGAACAATGCATCTTTAAACTGTGCTGTAGTAATACTGGGTGCCTGGCATTCTGCTGGTATTGTGATTGGTCCTTTAGGGGGAGAGAGGGGTAAAGTTGGCACTGAATCTGTCGGATAGTATGTTGGCAATATCTGTTGGCTTAGTATATGAGCTACCATTGTGCAGTAACTCAGAGCAAACCTGGGTATTTCTGTGGAGATTCTTGATATAACTATAGAAGGCTGTGTGGTTGTTTTTAGTGTCTGATGCAATTCGGCCTTCATAGCTGGCTTTAGGGGTTTTGATGAGGGATCTCAACTTTTTGTTGAGGCTAATAAGGGAGTGTTTCCAGTCTTTGGACTTCACCTTTTTCTGCAACAGTTTCTTCCTTCTGTTGTAGAATTTAATAATGGCAGGGGACCACCATATTGGCTTCCTTTTTTTGGAGAAGAGTGTCTTGGTTCTGTTGGGTATGGCTAGTTCTGTACGTGTTTTTACAGTGCATTGAGCTATTGGTGTATGATTTGGTAGTCATGCATCTATTTTCCATTGACATGGGTGCCATGAAGTTAGCCACCTCTGTTTTTAGGAGGCCAAAGTCAGCTTTGGAGAAGTTTTTCATGGTATTTACCTTTGTGTGTGTGGGGGGGTGTGTGTGAGTGAGATGTGGATTTCCATGGGGATTAGTTTGTGGGCAGATCTAATCAGGGAGGAATTGACTGTTGGTCAAAAGCAACAGTTGCCCATGTTAGTAATAACAAGGTCAAGGATGTTGCTTCCTCTAGTGGGGGTAAGAATAAGCTGGTCCAGGCTATTGGAACTGATGAATTCCAGGAAGTGTTGGGCCAGTGTATTGGTGCATGAGTAGTTTTCCCATTTGATGGAGGGTTAGTTGATGTCACCTAGTATGAGAGCATTGGGTTGGAGCCTAATAGTTTCCGGGGTGCTTAGGAAATGGAGTGAGAGTCTTGGGACCTGGTTGGGGACCTATAGCAGGCTATGACCTGAATCGCCATCTTACCCAATGTTAGTTGTACCTGAAGTATCTCAGATATTATGCTGAGCTACTAGTTTGGAGGTGTGCATATCCTTTATGAATATGGAGACACCACCACCTTTGGAGCTTTGGTCCATGTTCTGGGGCTGAAAGGAGTGGACTGAGTTATAACCTGGTAGTGCAGGGGTGCTTTCTGTTGCCTTAAACCAGGTCTCCTTTATAGCTCAAATGTCAATGTTCTCGATTTTGAGGAGTGCTTCAAGCAAGTGCATCTTGAGATTTAGACTTCTAGCGTTGAGCAGCATGACCCTCAGATTGCATTTATTTATAGCTGTTATGGTGGTAATTTGGTCTTTGGTACATCACCTAAAAAAGACACTATAGGGGTGGCAAGAGCCTTAGTCAGTATCCAAAAACCCAGGGGTGACAGATGCAGGCCATCTCTGGCAAAGCATTGAGGTCTGTCAATCATGTTATCCCAAGCAGACAGATACTGGATCCCCTTAGAATGACACCAGAAACTTAGCCAATTGTTGAAGTCAATCATATTCTGCTTGTACTGCGGTATCATTCTGGATGATGGTAGGATGCTGCTCAGGGCTGGGGTCATACCTGCCTGATCCACATAATCCGAGAGTTCCTCCATGTCTCTTTTCATGTAGTCCAGGGATGTGCATCTCAGGTCATTCACACCCACATGTACCGTGACAGAGTCATACATTTACTTGTGGAATGACCTGAGTGTGTGTGTTATGTGTCAGATTCTGGCACCTGATAGACAGCTGACTGTTACCTTCTCCTTATTCAATCTACTGAGTAGGACATCAGTGTGCCTCACTATTGAGTCACATATGATTAGTGTATTGGGCAAGCTGTTTTTCCTTAGGGGCTTAGGTTGAGGGGCAGATTGTATAGGTGAGCTATGTGTCTTGTGGTTTGTGCTGTGTTGTGGTGGTTGTGCGCATTTCTGCCTTGGAGGTCTCTGCTGTTTGGGTAGAATTCTATTGAGAACCACCACAAAGGCGGGTGTGTGGTTTGTGTTTTTATGTGAGAGCTGTGATGGTGGGTGTTCTGGAGTGCTATGTGTTGCATGTGGTGTGTAGTATAATAGAACATTTTTTTGTTTGTTTTTTGGAATGCCATTCAGTGCATGATGCTCTACAAGTGACAGTATGGTCATGCTTAGTGGTGGTACTAACCTTAAAATTTGAAACGAAACATGAAACTGCAGGACATGGGTTAAATGCTACCTTTCCATTACAGACTCCATTGTTTCTGATTCATAGACCTGAAAGATGAAAAAGGAAATCTTTTTATTACTCAGGTTAAAATGGTAATTTAATGCTATTTTACCAAGGAAAAAGCTAAAAATTGCAGGATTGTTGTTTTTTCACAGTAATTTTTCTGATAACATATGTAGATATTTCCATTTCATCTGAGAAATGTAGTCACACTATGTCTTGCAATTCAAAATGTATTAAAAATAAAGCCAATCTTAAACTAAGTAAAACAACAACACCAAAACACCATCAGAGGTGATGAAGCTCGTGTGAATAAAAGTGAGTGAAAGTGCTTAACTAAATAATACTTGCAGCCCTGTGTTTGGATTTATTGTCTCCAGTTGGTGTTTTGGTGTCGGTTTTTTACTTTGTTTTTAGTTTGTTTTGAGTGTATTCCAATCTTAAACTAATTTATTTATTTTTTGTTATTGTATTTGCTTGCTTTATTTATTTTCACTTCAAAGTTAATCTAGAGCAGCACCTGTTAAATATCTTACTGCTTAAACAATAACATTTTAATTGTTTGTCTTTAAGTTCTTTAAAAAGTCAGAATTTGTGCTCACCTTGTCATTTCATCGTTTGCATAAAATTCATACTAAGGACATTTTGCTTTGATTTTACTAAATTTTAACTTGTTTTATTATCACTGGATAACTTCTTGATTTTTTGTGTTAATGAAGTGAAATTTTGAAAAAAACTATTACATCATTAATCAACCTTTACATACATAATACTATCAAAACTCACAACAAAGATTAATGCATGCAAAGCAATGGTGTTTTATAAAATAACTTTCAAGAATGCAGTTTTTTAATGTTAAATATTATCAAACAGGCCATTTTCTGGTTTTGTTCAGTAGTTTATGTTGCATGGATGACGAGTTGTGAGGCTTATTAACTAAGAATGCAACAAAAAGCTTCACACTGTGACGATACAGACCCACAGCTAAATTGTAGAAACCTCCTCATGGCTACATTGATGGATGAGCATCTGCAGTAAATGGTGACTGTGCATGAGTACACCTATCAGTCAATGTGAGTACATGCACACTGGTATAAAATGTCACTGTATTCTAGGGCAACAAACATGTATATAGAGAGAAATGTGCAGTGAAAGGGAAAGTACCATTGATGTTTGAGAATGGAGTAGAGATTATACTATAGCAACAAAATCCATAGAGATGGGCAGAATAAAGAAAAAATGGGGTTGTAGAACACATCAACTGTTGGAAAAGCAGAGAGGAGAAGGTGGTGTGACAATATGCAACTGTAGAAGAACATGAAACCTTGACAGGACAGGTGGGATAGAATAAAGTAACATGATGTACCAACCTGCACCAGTTCTGACAACATCAGAGCATCAGCAATGGATATGTACAACACTGTGACTGTCATAAAAAAGATATAGGTAGTACCTTGAGGGAGTTGATCCATCAATTCAGTCCACATGCCACTATATCCACAGTTTACTAACAAGATGCACCACTGCAGTAGACATAGTGAAAAAAGACATAAAACACATATATGAGAAATATATAGCACACGCACAGACTGATGACTAGAAAAGAAACATAGGCTTTAAGGCAAGCGAGTCTATGACTTTTCCACTAAATGTTCCCATAACAGTGTATTAGCAAGAGGAGCCACTGCATCAGTCAAAAAGAGGATATAAAATGTATATATCAGGGAAATGCAGCAAAAGTATATACTGATGGAAAAAAAAAAAAGATAGACCACAATGGAATTGGCTCTTTCCCACTGAACACTTCAATCGGAGTACATTAATAAGGAACTCCACTGCAGCAGCTAGAGCAAAGAAAGGTCATAAATATCACAGAAATGTAGCATATATGCAGACTGTAAAACAGTTGTACAACAGCATACAACCTCAGGATATGAAACACATTACCACTGTACTGATTTAGTATGATTAATTGCATGAGTACACACAGCCATTGAAGGAGTTTAAAATACAGCAGTAGCAGTACATTATTTCAGATTGGTATGTGTAGTGAGGCTTGGCTCATGTGTGTGATCAATTAGCACATACCAAGGATTTTTCATCAGATGTGCCATAGATGTGTAATGCCATTTCTCTATAGCTGTATATGGCTATCAGTGTTTCTCCCTGCCAGTTATAGTGCAACATATTACCATAGAAAGATAATTTGAATTACAAGCCCTTTATGGCATGTGTGAGTTTGTATCTATGTTTTGACTGCATTATAGGTGGAAAATTGGATTATAAGAAACAGATAAAAAAGGTGAAGAAAGTAGAAGTTAGTACACAAGGTGTGCAAATAAGGAATGAGCATCATGGGGTTGGGAAAGGAACCCATATTTCTCAACTTTTTAATTCATCAATGCCAGAATAATCCATAAATAAATTTGAACAGAAAGTGACACATACCATGACATGATTTATAACATGATTGTAGGGATGCTTCATTTCAGGGACATGAAACCCATGACAGCAAGAAAAGATAAAACATCTGAATGGATCTGAACTGCTTTTGTCACTGAAGTTTTTGAGACCAGTGCATTAGCAAGGCCAGCCACAGAGGCAATCTGAGAATGAAGCTTCTAAAAACATAGTTCAGTGGAATGGAACATGAGGATAGCAAGATAATACACTTGTATGTAGTTGAACCCATGCCTTTCACACTATTTTCTGACACAGGGCATTAGCCATCTACACCACAGAATCATTCATAGGCAGCTTGTTAGTATAACACATTTCAGAGGAACAGAACACATGGAAGCAAAGCAAGAAAAATGTAGTTAAATAGATCTGAACCAATTCTGTTGGCAATGATATTCTCTAGACCAGCGTATTATTATGTTAAGCTGCATAAGAACTCATAATGAAGTGGCCAAAACACACACACACACACACACACACACACACACACACGCACACACACACACACACACACACACACACCTTAGGGAAATGTCAAACCAGTGCTGAAGGCTGAAAACTGAACAGCAGAAAGCAATTTGACAAACATTAACAGATGAAAACCATTCTACCAGTGCATTGACAATGTACATATCATTGCATGAATTCATTGAGCCCTAGAAGCAGTTACATACATGTATTATGTTTAACTCACTTTATATAGGCATGCTAACTTATTAATACATGAAAGAGATATTTTAGCAGATTGATGCAAGGTAGTCATCAATGGATTTCAGCCCCTACCTAACTAACTGACATTCTACAGCCCAGTACATGATAAAATGATGCCACAGAATAAAGCATTGTGAAAGGGTCAGAAAACACACACTACAAATGATGACGAACAGTGTTAAAAATGAAAAATTAGCATTGAATAATATCCATAAAGGAATTAAAATTCTAATGTCAGTATACTGACAGTGCACCTAGTATTATATCAGTATAATGAGCCATGAAAGCTGTCCCATACTTGTATTATGCTTAGCTCACTTCAAATTGCTATAAAAACAAGACAGTTCTACCAGTGGTAAAATAACAACTTAGAAAACAAAAAACACCAAGAACAGAATTGGTGTTCAAAGTTTAATATACCACTTTCATCCAAGACTTCATCATCAGAAACTATTCAACCATAGATTTTGAGCACTTTTTATATAAAAATATATCAATAAAAACTGTATTTCATTAATCAATTAAAATTCTTTAGTTAACACTTCAAATGCTAAACCAGATAAAAAAGTTTTGAAGAAATTCATAAATAGTAATACATATGTACACAATAGAAATAAAAAAGTTCAAAAGTATAACGGAAGTGCAATAACATTCATTTATAAACCTTTAGCCTTCTGTTCTTTAGAAACACTTAATATTAGCACATTCATTTATCCCGGGATATGTGTCTGCTCTTAACTGTACTTGCCATTCAGCTTCCCTTGCTCTAATCTACTTTTAAAGTCACCTCCTCTTAAGTCTAGTGGGACAAGTTCTAACACAGAGAATAAGAACTTTTTATATTTCTTACAAATGATGGAATGCTTATACAATGCATTTTTCTTATCTTTAGTTTTGATGGAATACTGATGTTCATTAATTCTCTTCTCAAGGCTTCAAGTTGTCATGCCAACATAGTAGGTATTGCAACCTTATCATATGCTGATATAAACTAACCCCCACTGATTTGCAAGTAAACCTCCCTTGGACAGTAATAGTTTCATTTATAGGATCTAACAAAATATATGGTCCTTCTGAAATAAATATACATGAATTACTAAACCACATTTGTAAGTGCCCTTACTTTTTGCTGTATCTGGTAAAGAGACTTTTGACCTGTCATTCTGTGACAAAACCTTTAAGCTTTTAGTTTTCTTATGAACAGACTTGGAAGTAGTACCTATAGCCTAATGAGGTCTGATTTGTCCTCTAAAATTCTCCATTCGGTTTTGATAAGTTCTCAGTTGGCATCTGCATCTACAGACATGTCTAAAAAACAGAAATTCGTTCTATCAATGTGACCTTCTTCCTCTTCCTTGCGGACAGGCTAATAGACTGATTTTTGAATAGGTTGAAAAACAGCCCACCTTTTTTATATAATTTCATTGGCAGTTTCTGAAAACAAATTTTCACTATAACCACTTTCTAGAAATAATTAAGTAATAAACTTAATCTCATTTTTAAAACTCAGTTCATCAGTAATCATCCTGGAGGTCCTAATATGCTTACTCTTGGGATGTTTTTCTTTATAAAGTAGGGATGGTCATTATTAAAGTGAAGATAACCATAAGAAAAGGTTTCTTTCCTGTATATGGAACTTTAAAACTTCTTGTCATTGACAATCCATTCTAAGGTTACATCTAAAAAGTTAACCTTCAAACCTATTCCTCCAGAAGTGAACTTTAAAAATTCTCTGACCTTACTGAGGTGTTTGAGAAATGAAACATTGTTTTCTGGACTCCCTGCAACAATGAAAAAGAGGTCATCCACAAAACCCTTGTAATATCTGACTTTGGTGTTTAGTTCACCATTATACAAAATATGTGCCACCCACCATCCAAGTACTTAAATTGGCAAAACCTTGGGCAACCACAGACCCTATTGCAACTCCCTTTGTCTGTTTGTAGTATTTGTTATTAAATAAGAAAAAATGTTTTCTAAAAGTAATTAATAACTGTCAGCACAATGTAATTTTATCACCTGATAGCTGACTAAACTTGTTTCGGTACAACCTCACCCATTCAACCCCTAAATCGTGGGGGATACTTGTGAATAGTGGCAAGACATCTACAGTGACCATGTAAACATGTTAGCCCTGATAATTATATTCTATATTACACGTTCTTATTTTGTCCAAAAAATCCCAAGAGTCTTTTATATCTGAAGGAAGATTCTGGGCTAAGAGATTAAAAATAGTATCTAGTTATAGTAATGCTATCTGGGGCAGATATTACTGGCCTAAAAGGGGGTTCAACACTCTTATGGATTTTGAGATTCCAAATAGGACCCCTATTCTTGGGTTATCTATTTTCAGAAATTCATAAAGTTCAAAATCAATAATGTTACACATAAGATAGTCATACAACACAGAATGTATCAATCTAAAACTTTTGTGAATATCAGTGATAGAAACTAACAAATTCTCATCTGGGTTAGCTAGCATGTCTTCCATAGCTGTAATGTAATCAACAACATCCATAACAACTATCCCCCCACCATTATCTGCCTTCATAAATCTTAAAGCAATGCTCCTTTTAAGTTCAAGCAAGGCTGTTCTTTCATCTTTGTTTAAATTAAAATATTGTTTCTTACTCTTATTATTTAATACATCATAAATATTTGCTTCACAAGCCTTCTCAAAAACTTTGAGTGTGTGACTTAAAGTAGGGTTGAATACAAAAAGACTTAGTTAACATTTTTTTTTACTAAGGTTAACATCCTTCAATAAAAACTGCAAGTTTAACTTCCTACTTAAAACTTACGTTTCAGCAATGATTTAGTTACATTAGCTTTATGTGCAGATACACAGTTCAACACTTCATATTGGCATGATAGGTCATTAGTGCATGACATGGATATTTTGCCAGATTGATGCATGCTAGATCTCAACAGATTTGAATCCCTGCCTATTGTGTTGACATGATGCAGACCTGTGCATTATCAAGTGATACCACAGAAAAACATATAATGAAAGGATCAGAGAGCACACATTTCAAGAAAATGTTGCAACAGTAGGTATAGATGATATTTTTATAATCCCACTGAAGGCGTGTGTGTGGGTCTATCTACATTATCACCATTTTTATCTTTTTAAAATGGGAGTGTAGGATAGAGATGAAAATGGGAAGCAATCAGATAGGACAACTTAAAATGAGCAAATACAGAATTAACAGAATGGAGGTGGGATAAGAGCCCATATTTCTCAACTTCCCAGCTCAACAATAGCAGACAAATCCAGACACGAATTATGTTAGGAAGTACCAAACTCCCCAGCATAATTCATGCATTAATTATAGGAATGTTCACTTTCAGAGGCTGCAACAAATTATAGCAACTATGCAGACATTTACCTGAAAGGAACTGATCCCATGACTTTGATAATGATATTCTCCTAAGAAGACCACTAACATGGCATTTCATAGAAGCAATTAGAGGAAAGGTCTCTGAAAAGTATATTTCAATTGCATGTTAAAACAGTGCTCATGAGTGAAAACTTCATGCTGTAAAACAATGTTCAATGAGCAGGGGATTAAAACTCTCAACCTGTCACTTCATTACTACAATGAGGCATGGACGCTGTTACAGTAAAACAACGCACTTCCCCTTATTTCATCATTGCTTCATGATGGATGCTAAGATCTTAGCATGTTCATAGGATTTTTACCCATTTTGCCACAGAACAAAAATTGCCATTTCTCTGTGATTATATATGACCGCTGAAGTTGCTTTATGCCATCCAGTGTGCAATGTATGACCCCAGCAATATGATTTTAATACATAACCCCTTTAGTGTGTGTCTTGTCTATTTCTGACCAGGATGAAGGCTAGAAATGAGAATATAGGACTGAGATGAAAAGAGGATGCACACAGAGTAAAACACAATGTGAACTAAGAAGGACTGAGTTGGATGGAGGTAGGTCAAGAGCATATCTCACAACTCCTTCGCTCAACAGTATTAGATGACTCATTACACTCTGTTAGACAGTGCGAAACTCTTTGATAGAATGCACACAGTGATGATAGGAATATTTAATTTCAGGGGAAAGGAAAACTTCAAAGCAGGAAAAATGATTACACTTCATGGCTTTGAAACAATCCTTGTTTCACTCACCTTGTCCAAAAGAGAGCATTAGCCAGGTATGGTACAGAACTATGAAAAGGAAAGGTGTTGATAAAATGCATATCAGGGTAAAGGAGCATATGATAACAAAAAAGTGACATACTTCTGAACAGATTTGAGCCCATAGCTGTGTCACCCTTAGAGGCAGAGTAGTAACCAGGTATGTCACTGAATCACTCAAATGAAAGACGTAAAAAATAAAATACATTGCAAAGAAATGGAATACAGTTGTATGATAAAAACATACGGAGACAAAATCACCACTGATTCTAAGGACAACGACAAATCATTCTATAGCTATGTCAAGAATCTCAATGGCAACACCCAGATCTGCTCTAAGTTACAGCACAACGGCACGAAAATTACAGAACCAACTGATATTGCAACATCCTAGAAGATAGGTTCAGTGCTAACTTTAACCCCCCCCCCTCACCTCTAAAGGGTCCATATCTATACAGAAAGAATGCAGAGTCCCTGTAATCACAACTATGCAGGTAAAAGCTGCACTCTCTAAAGCCAAAAACACAGCATCCATGGGACCGGTCAACATCCCAGGCTGCATTTTACATGAACTTCAGAATGAACTGGCTCCCCACCTAAGCACCATGTTCAATCAGAGCCTCACATCAGGCTTTGTGCCCACTGAATGGCATACAGCAACAGTTATCCCACTCCACAAAGGGGGAGCCACCATTGATCCTGGGAACTATCGCCCTATTAGCCTGATGAGCCTGGTCTGCAAGGCCATGGAATGCATCATCATGGAACTCATAAACAAAGACATTGGTAACCTCCAAACTCTGGATCTCACCCAGTTTGGGTTTGTGAAAGGCAGATCATGCCTTCTGAACCTGATCGACTTCTCTAAGATAGTCATCAAAGCTGTAGATGAGGGTAAGGTGGTTCACACAGCCTATCTTGACATCGCCAAGGCTTTCGACACCATCCCCCATTCTGGAATTATAGCTAAACCCACTAAACTAGGTATAAATCCCTACGTCACAAGATGGGTTGCCAACTGGCTTACTGACAGAACCCACACTGTAAAAGTTGCACACTCCAAATCTGATCTCAAACCAGTGACAAGTGGAGTACCACAGGGTTTAGTCCTGGGACCTCTCCTGTTTGGTATTTACTTCTCTGAAGTACAGGCTAACACAGAAGGCCTCTGGTTAACAAAGTTCGCAGATGACTGCAAACTAGGAACAATAGTTGAGTCCCCAAATTATGTGGAAATCCTACAGAAGGGCCTCACTGAGACAGACGCCTGGTGTTAGAGCCATGGCCTCAAGCTCAGTGCCAAAAAGTGCATTGTTAGCCCCTTTGGTAAAAACTCTGTACCCGTGAACTACTACATAGACAGCAGTCTACTTAACACAGAATGTGTGATAAGAGACCTTGGGACTCAGGTGGACGGTAGTCTGTCCTTTGATAGTCACATCGCCACAGTAGTCAGGAAGTCCTTTTACGTGGCGCACCTTATCATAAAAGAGTTCTCATCCAGGAAAAAGAGGTAATTGTTCCCCTCTACTCGACACTCATTAGACCCATTATAGAGTACAATGCCCCTTTTGGAATGTACCTCACAAGACATCTGCAGCAGCTGGAAAGACCACAGAAGTAACTCACAAAGAGGATTACTGGCCTCAAACAGATGCCCTACACTGACCATCTCAAAAAACTCCAGCTTTACTCCGTAGCATATCACCTACTCCGAGGTGATCTCTGCCTAGCATATAAAGCTATGTCAAACCCAGAGCTGCTGGACATGCTACACCTAAAGAAATCCCAATCCTTCCAAGCTACATGCTCTAATGACCTAAACCTCGTCACCACAATAAACAGGACATGCTGGAGGGATAGATTCCTGTCCCAGAGACTTCCTTTACTCTGGAACAGGCTACCCATCTATGTCAAGCAAAGTTCTTCATTAGCACTCTTCAAGAAAAATCTTGATGAGTAGATGGGAAATAGGAAATGCACCACAGGGATCCCTTCTGTGTCCCTGCTCGACAGTAGCACAGGAAAATAACTTTCTTGGGTGGCGTAAGCCAGGAAACCTTGCTGGCTAGGCTTACGTAGGCCCTCGGGTCGATAGCCTAGTACCTACCTATGAACCTATGAGCCTATGAAAATAACATTCCACCCTCATCGGATTAGGAACCCTTTACTCAGTATACTGAAAATGCACTCAGCACAACATGGACATGTTGTGACAGAGGACTTTACAGGGAAAGGGATAACTTACTGAATATCATTATTGCTTTGTGACTCATATACATGCTCCACTTATTTGACCAACAAATGGCAAGATAGTTTGCCCATGTCAATAATTTTTCTTCAGTTTTACCATAGCTTGAGAAGTGTTATTTCTCTGTGAACATATACAGACATTGATGTTGCTCTCTGCTAACCACTGAGCAATATATAACCACAGAGAACTTATATAAATACATAGACATGTGTGTGGTGTATTTATTTCTTCATAAGATTAACGGTTGGAAATAGCACAGACGAAAAGACGAAGCAAGTAGAGCTACAACAGAAGGTGAGTAAATGAGGAAGGAGCAGGATGAAGGTAAGATAGGACCATGCAATCAACATCTTAGCTCAATGATCATGAATGCAGCAACATTATTCATAATTTAATGACTGACATCATCAATTTGTCAGAAAGCTATACATTTGAAGAACAATTCTAGCCAATCATGTGTGCATTAATTAAATATATGCAAAACTGAGCAGTATGAGTAGCACTATTTTTTGTTAGACAGGTGTCCTTTTTATTTCAATATTGAGAAGGGAAACTTGGGGATGAAAGTCGGGGAAGTAAGATGGTGAGGATAGGTCACAGGGGAAGACACATATGACTGACAGGGTGTGGACTAACACAATGAGGGACTGGAAACATAATAGTGAAGGCGACATCATTTGATCAAAGGCAGACAATGGCAAGGGAATAATTCTAAAGCATATGTGAGTAGTTATAGACATAAAAGGGAAAGGAACACTGGGTTTGGGGATACAGCAGGTTGCTAGGAGATGAAGTCTCTGCCAGCTTCAACACAGTGGGAAATTACTCCACACCCTGGGAGCTTGAGGAAGCAATAAACAGGGATAGAACTCAAAAAGTCACTGGACCCTGGTTAATATATGTCCGATGTGGGTATTAAACCTGTCTACTATCTCCCCAACAATTTTCCAGCTTTTGGCAGGTTACAAAACTGTCAACACAACTTGCACTGATACTGGCAGGTACCACTGTAAGTAAGTGGCAAAGGTTAAAGAGGAGGTGTTGAGGCAACTCTTGCAGGTTGGGACCCAAACGTGCCAACTGCCTCTGGTGGTTATGTTGGTGGTTTTGTCAGTGGTGGTGGTAATGCTGCTGCTGCTGCCTCCTCTGTGGCAATGGCAAGCAGTGGCAGTCTAGTTATTTCAGGTCATTCTGCTGCTGCATATAAATGGAGAGACAAATTATATATATATATATATATATATATATATATATATATATATATATATATATATATATATATATATATATATATATATATGGGTCTACCTGAAAACACTAAAACGCAAAAACACAGACAATGAGATAACTGACACCACAAAACCGAAAGTTCAAAAACACGAAACTTCACATGCCCGACAAACCACAATCCCAACAATCAACAAAACAAAACAAATACCTTTTCTGTAAAACACACACACAACACAAGCACACCAAAAACCTTACAAACCTACACTAAACCTTACATACACAACTATCTATGCACTAAGCTTAACCCAAACCCTAACCCTAAGGTCCGCCACTATCGCACACTCACCTAACCCACGCCCTAACCCTAACTCACTTAACCTGCCCCTAACCCTAAAGTCTGTCACTATCACACACTTACCTTGCCCACACCCTAACCCTAACTCACTTAACCCGCCCCTAACCCTAAAGTCTGTCACTATCGCACACTTACCTTACCCGCACCCTGACCCTAACGTCCGTCACTGTCACACACTTACCTTAACATGTCGGTGCTCTCAACGTCAGGATTTTCAATCGACGGTCATCTCCATTGTAGATCTTTCAGTGTCGGTTATCTCATTGTCGGCGTTGTCAGCATTCGGTGTTTTCAGGTAGACCCATATATATGTATATATATATATATATATATATATATATATAGATATAGATACACACACACACACACACACACACACACACACACACACACACACACACACACACACACACACACACACACACACACGCATATATATATAATGATAGTGGCAAACAGTGTGGGGGAGGAGACATACAAAAACAATGTAATTTTATTCTAAGCCTTCTTCATACTCAGAATACTGTGAGGGGAAATAAACTTTTAATAGTAAGACCTACACAGTTATGTCTTCATGCTTTTTATAGGTTCATAAGTTCAAAGGTCTTTTTAAGCCTATCCATGCATCCCAAATCTCTGGCAAGTTCTGATACCCTTGATAAGTGTAAGCAGTGGCTTGAGAGATGAAGCATTTACAAGCAGGGGCCTGTGAGATGAACCATTTACAGGTTGCCTGTGTCTACTGGAGATAAAGGTGCCAAGTCAGGGATGAATTTCCTGTTCCCCATCCAACTGTCCAAGTTACACTTGAATTGGATTAGAGAGGAACTCTGCTTCACATGGGTGGGGAGACTGTTCCAGAGATGGGGTAGTCACTGGGATTCATACCTGTCTTTCCAGGAGGTTCTATTTATGCCACAGGGAAAGTTTAAGTCTGTGCTATTATCTTTTGGTCTGTGGGGGCTTATGCCAAATGCCAACATCACTTGCAGTCTGATATATGGGTATAATAATCGAGGGACAGATTATCAGGGCATCATATCTGTGCTTGTGTCAAGTGATGCAGTTTTAATAATAATACAACTGTAGATAATATATGATAACATACTGCTCACATAACAAACATTTCAAGCATAGGTTATACAAATTGGACAGATACATGACCTGTATATTCTCAGGAGGCCATGCAAGTAATAAATGTGGCTAAGACATACTTGGACCTTGTAGTGTTGTAATGATATTATTGGGATTGCACATATAAAATTATGCCATGACATCAGCATATTTGCTCTTTTGAGGGAGGGAGGGAGAAATGAAATTGAATACACAGTCATCCTTACAATGTCAGTGTACATAGACTTAACATGAAGGGCCACGTCTCCACATATATGAGGGGTGGCATGTAGAAGCAAAAGTCTAACATCACACATTCACACCAATTCCAGTAGGATATGTCAATATTGATAGATGTGGTACTGCTATATAAATGTTATATACCATTAATTTTAATTGCAACAACTGTCACTATGCTAAGAGACTCTTAGCTCTTTCACAAGAGCAGCTATGCTTACCCCAGTGGGTCTTAGCTGCTCTAGTCCTGTCCTGTGCACTCCCCTGCTCCTTTTAATCTCTGCAGGGGCTAGAGATAAAGAAAGAGCGGTATGTATAGTGACATGCATTGGCAAGTTGTATGGGTAAGTAAATTATGTTATACTTGCAGTATAGGGATGGTGGTCATGCCTTAATTTCATCCTCCCATTGGCCAAGGAGGTCAGGCTCATAGAAACTTAAGTCACTGTAGTGATGACAGCACTACATCATGCATGAGATGTCAGTAATACAGTTGACAGCCTTGGCAGAAAAATCTTTGACTCCTCCTCCTCACACCACCTTTGTACTCTAAAAGGAGCATTACGCTCACCTCTCCCTTTCATAATTGTCCCTTCTGTGATATCTGACATCTGACATCAGGTGGTCAGGTATGTGCTTGGCATTGTGTAGAACTCAACATGATGTTTATCGGGTTTGCATGTCACACAAATTGAGTGATTCAGAAAGAGTAATGACATGATCCTAATTAGCATAAACATTGTGCGCAGAGTTGATAATCTACATGATTTAAGTCCAATAGGAACCACATATATTGTTTTGTTGTGGAAGCTAAATGCTTGTCTCAGTCTTGATTCTTCTTACCTCAGTCACTTCTTGCTACATAGTAAGATTATCTTCATACGTAAGGTGTGTTGTTCTTTTTACACCTCTTTTTTCTACAAGGGTATTTTTTCTGTACCATTTACTGTAAGGCCTAGAACTGCAGTTCAGTTTCCCACTGCATCTATATGTAGTGGTCAAAGCCATCCAGGTGAACTGGCTATGGCTGAATGCAGTAATTTTACAGTAGTTTGTAGCCATGTTTAGTGTGCTATACAACAATGCAACATTGTGTACCTTACATATGTTGGATTACAATGCAGAATGCCTACAAAACTTGTAGCTAATGATCCATGTGTTTCTAAAGTTGTATGTTTGTTAACTTGAAGTCATGTTTAGTATTTTTGGGATGGGGAGGAATTGTGCTTGAGAGACAATAATGAGTGGAGGATACCAACATTCATCCCTCTGCACCAAGGAGAACCATCAACAGACCCTTTTAATTATTGACCCATAAGTCTGACTAGCCTCATATGTAAAGCTATGCAAAGGATAATAATGAACCTGATAAGCAGTAACATAGGAATTCTCCAGAGACTAGACCCAACCCAGTTTGGCTTTGTAAAGGGCAGGTTCAACCTGCTCAGTCTGGTGGACTTCGTTGAGAAAGTCACCAAGGCCATGGATGAAAGTACAACAGTGCATACTGTCTAGCTTGACCTGGCCAAGGCACGTGACACAATAATCCACTCAGCATTACAGACAAATTCATAATATTGTGCATAAACCTCTATGTCACCAGATGGAAAGCCAAATGGCTCACTGACAGGACACATTGTTAGACTAGGGGAATCTACATCCATCAAGAGGCTAGTCTCCAGTGCACTAGCACAGGGCTCAGTATTGGGACCCCTCCTGTTTGGGATATACTTCTCAGATGTCTAGGCAAATGTAGATGGCCTTTGGCTACCAAGTTTGCGGATGACTGCAAATTGGGTGCAATCACTGACTCCTCAAACGATGTTGCTATCCTACAGAATGGTCAGATGCAGACTAATGAATGTCATCATAGCCATGGCCTTAAACTAAATGCTCAGAAGTGCATTTCCATTTGGGAAATCAAATACCCCGCTAATTTCAACATTGATAGCAGACCAATAAGAGTGGTTCCAGTGGTGAGGTATCTAAGTACTCAGATACTAATCTGAACTTTGACCACCATGTGTCCATGGTGGTGAGAAAATATATCTGTGTGGCTCAGCTTATATGTAAGGGCATGGCATCCAGATCTAATGCTGTCATAGTACCCCTGTACCCGTCCCTCATCAGATCAATAATCAAGTACAATACACTTGTACACCTGTTGGCATGTACCTTGCCAGATACCTGTAACAGTTGGAGTGTTCTCAGAAATGTATAATCAAAAAGTACACAGTATAACCAACTTGTCATATGCGGAACAATTAAAAACCCTTTCAGTGCATTCAGTTTCCTACTGATTACTTAGGAGTGATCTGTGCTTGACCCACAAGGCAGACTCTGACCCGGTCATGATGGAAATGTTGCATATTCACAAAACTCAAACCTGGAAAGAAGCAGCACACTGGGATATCAGTCAAGTAAAATGTTTCAATGCCACAGAAGAAAAAAAATGATAATCAGTCCAGTAAAACTTTTTAATGCCACAGAAAAAAAAATTAAGTGCTTTTGTCAGCTTATAACCAAGACTTCATCAGAATCAGATATCCCAGTGTGCTGCTTTTCTTCCAGGAGCCTCTTGAATCCTACCATACCTCTCAACCTCTTAAGATTAAGAAATCTGGACAAAGCCATAAAAAAGTGGTACAAACAGGGACAATTTTTAAATATTGCTCTTACAAACTTAGAAAGTTGATAGAATAAGAGGTTTTGCATTAGCATGAATTTTCTGAAGGGTATGAAGTCTGAAACTCAAATGTCTGTCATTATTTTCTAACTTCAGTCTTTAATGATTTGCCACTAATTTACTAGAAAGCCGCAATTTTATGAAAATGGACCAAAAACACAAGGCAAAAATCTAGACATTCTGCAAAAATCTGTACAGCTGAGAGGTATGAATCCTACCTACTTAACAAATATATGTGTATCTTCATATTCAGTTTGTATTTTTTTTCACTTCTTTAGATAGAATGTTCTTATTTTTCTGTCTGACTCACATACATCTCTACTACACTTGTATGAATTTAACCTACTCCAAATTTTCTACATTATACTTTTCATTCTTTAGTCTCAATCTGTTACACCTTTAACTTTCTATTTTAATCCTTCTCTTATTTTTAATACTTGGGAAAGTAATATTACATAGAAAGTCAGTTATCTTCAGTACTCTTACTGTAAATCATTATTTTCTCATATTTCATTTGCTCCAGTTTATATGTTTGTAAACTTTACTCTGCTACGTAATGTGATATTGCAATTCTTACATTCTGATTATTTTTAAACTTGCCTTTAATATGTATATTTTATGTTTCACTCCTCAGTTCTCTTTGGAGCTTTTTCCCTTGGGCATCTGGTGTACAGGGAATTTCCTCTCAATCAGACTCAAATACAAACTCTCAGTAAACAATGCAGATAAATGAATACATGTTGGTGTGCAATGAAAACTGCATCTTGTTGGATGTGGCTGAGATGCTGACATGCTAGCAGTTTCTTGCCGTGCTACTCTATTTCTATTTCTGATAGAAAATTTAATTTTTATAATATCATAATCCAATTTTTGAACAAAATCAGTTATCTGATACTAAATATAAAGATATTATCTAAAAAATTCTAAATATTTGATTTTTTCCTGCCAAATTATTCATTTGAAAGGTCTGTACCAGTAGCGGTGAAATGAATCATTCGAAGACAATCTATCAGGACTTGCCTTTAAAGAAAGAACTCCAAGCTGTTCTTTCTAACATGCAAAAACTTTCTTTAAAAATGGACAAAATGGATAATAAACTTGACAGCTTTAAAGAAAAATGGAGTGGGGAGCCTTGAGCAGCCTACCTGTCCTTGGGGGAAGTGACCTCAGCACAAGAAGCTGTAGTAATTGGTTGTTTGGGACCATTTCTAGCTCTTTTGTAGTTCACTGCTTAAAATCCACCTCTGGGCATTTTTTTCTGGCTATACTGCTCAGACAAGCTCCACGTGGGTTTACAGAGTGGTCCTAGCAGCAAGGAACTCAAAAAAGCGACTACCTTCTGGATTTAAGTATCTTTGCTTTTTTTCACTGGAAATAGCTTCTGTTGCTTACTTTAAACTAGCCTGAACTGTTTTTTTACTGATTACTGCATTTATTTTTAAATCTGCACTTAAAGTTACATTTAGTCGAATTTAATCGAAAGTTTGCTTGTTTGTTTGTTTAATTTAACTGTGGAGGCTGCCCACTAAAGTGTGCTAGCCTGTGTAACTAATTTATCACTGTCTCTGCATTTTCTGTGTGTTTCTACAAAAAAAAAAACAAAAAATAATCCTTGTTTTCCCGCCTTCCTCGACTAGTTTAGACCAGTATACAGGCATTGCTGTATTCTGGGCTGTGGTGTAGTTCCTGTGTTGTCCATTACCTTACTTGGATAGAAGGAAGTTTCTTTGCTCACCAGTGGGAGTGGGGAGCCTTGAGCAGCCTACCTGTCCCTGTAGGAAGTGACCTCAGCACAAGAAGCTGTAGTAATTGGTTGTTTGGGACCATTCCTAGCTCTTTTGTAGTTCACTGCTTAAAATCCGCATTTGCGCAGCTTTGCGCGGTCGTGCGCATAGCGCAGTGCCAGTTAAACAAGGTTAAACTTGGTTAAACAAGGTTAAACTTTTTCTGGCTCCACCAAGTCTGCTGTTCAATTTTTCCCTTAGAACTGTTCTACTTGCAATCTAAACAGCCTATAATCTATCTGAAAAGCTCAGCACTTGCTCCTAAAGCATTTTTTACACAGGTAAAGCACTCTTAAACAAAGAAAGCACTTCATTCACCTAAATTCCCTTGAGTACCCATTTCCCTATAGGCCCTTTCTGACTCAGTTACACAGCAATCTTTTTCACTATTTCTAGCATGTCGAAGGGTCAGTTGCTGGCGTCCTCTCCTGTTCAGCTGGTGAATCTGAGAATCTTGAGGCAATGTTACAATTGCCTCATGTACACAGACAACCCTCTCCTCCTCCCAACAAATACAAATATATGCGAGAGATGCAACTATATAGCCAAACTGGAGGCTGAGCTCTCTCAATTCAGTACTGGCAAGACCAGTCAGGAGGAGAAGGTAACCACGCACACCACAAACCCAGTCTCACATAGAACTATCACAACTACAAACCAAACACATAAACACACAAAAACATACTCGGAGGCGCTGATTAAAAATCTACCAAAACAACAGAGGCCTCCAAAGCAGACACCCAAGCAACCACCACCTCAAGACATAGCAAATGCAACACATAGTTCACAAAGTCAGTGTGCTAAACAGTCACAGCCCTTAAGGCCAAACAACATGCCAGACACACTTGTAATAGGTGACTCCATAGTCAGACACACTGACGTCCCGCTCACCAGACTGAACAAGGAAAAGGTCACAGTAAGCTGCCTGTCGGGCACAAGCACTCAGGTCACTCCACAGCAAGTACAAATATGACTCAGTCATTGTACATGCCGGTGTGAACGACCTGAGACGTACCTCCCTGGACTACATGAAAAGAGACATAGAGGAGCTCTCTGATTATGTAGCCCAGGCTGGTATGACCCTGACCCTGAGCAGCATCTTACCCTCACCAAGAATGATGCCACAGTACAAATACAAAATGATCAGTTTTAACAATTGGCTTAATTACTGGTGTCATTCAAAGGGGATCCAATGTCTGTCTGCTTGGGATGACATGCTTGACAAGCCACACTGCTTCGCAAGGGATGGCTTGCACCTGTCACCCCTGGGCTTCCAGATATTGGCCAAGGCTCTTGCCACCCCCATACTGCCTTTTTTAGGCAAGGCTCAAATAACAAACCTACCTCCCTAGAAAACACAAGTGGAAAAAAACTAAGGGTAATGCTGCTCAATTCCAGAAGTCTAAACCTCAAGATGCACGCCCTCGAAGCCCTCCTCAGTATGGAGAACATCAATGTCTGTGCAGTGACTGAAACCTGGTTCAAGGCTCCTGAGAGCACCCTAGCACTATCAGGTTTTACCTCATATCATGCTTTCCGGCCCCAAAACTTGGACCGAACCACAAAAGGAGGGGGAGTATCCATTTTTATCAAAGATACCCACACCTCCAGGTTAGTGGCATTGCATGAAGCATCGGAGACTATCCAGGTGCAACTAACCATAGGCAAAACTGCCTTACAGTTTGTAGCATGCTACAGACCACCCTCTCAAACTCAGGAACCCCACACAGCCTTCCTGAAGACACTGGAGAGTATGAATGTCTCTCCAAATACCATCATTTTGGGAGACTTCAACTACCCAAACATAGACTGGGAACATTACTCAAGCCCCAACACCCTAGCCCAAAGGTTCCTAGAATTGATAAACTCAAATGCAATGGAACAACTAGTCACCATCCCCACAAGAGGAGACAATATACTAGACCTGATCATCACAAACATGGGGACAAAATGCTCCACACCGGAAGTATATCCCTCTTTGATAAGATCAGACCATAAATTAATCTCACTGGAAATCCACATCCCGCACCCACCCCCTGCACAAAAGACCACAGTGAAGAACTTCTCAAAAGCCAACTTCACACTTCTTAAGACTGAAGTGGTATCCTTCAAGACCCCTGGGCCAGTGGAAACCACAACCCACACTGCTGAATCCTTTGCAAATGCCTTCTATGGGCACCTTCAAGAATGCATGGATCATGCAATCCCAAATAAAACCAAGACCCATTCCCCCAAAGGCAGGTGCCCAGTCTGGTGGACCCCAGCCATAAACAAACTTTACAACAGGCAGAGGAAGCTACTACATGACAGAGCAAAATTCCTAAAAGGGAAGGCATCTCTGATCAGTACTAGCAAAAAACTACGATCACTCATAAAATCATCCAAGGCCAACTTTGAGAGAAAAATCGCAAAAGACACAAAAGACAATCACAAGGCCTTCTTTAGCTATGTTAGAAACCTGGGTGGAAACTCCCAGATATGCTCAGAGTTAGTCCAGAATGACACAAAATACACTGAACCCACTGACACTGCCAACATTCTGGTAGACAGGTTCAGTACAAATTTCTCCTCTCCCTCCCCCCCAAAAGGAGAAATAACTATCCCAGCAGAGTGTAGCCTCCCTAACATCTGAGATGCCCAGGTGAGAGCCGCCCTCTCTAAAGCTAAAAACACAGCATCAATGGGACCGGATGGTGTCTGGGGCTGTGTGCTACATGAACTCCAAGAGGAACTAAACCCACACATAAGGCTGCTGTTTAATCTCAGCTTTACTACAGGATACGTACCCAAAGAGTGGCGTACGACAACAGTGGTCCCACTTCACAAAGGCGGTGCTTCTACGGACCCTGGAAATTACTGCCCCATAAGCTTGACAAGCCTGGTCTGCAAAGCTATGGAGAGGATCATTATGGAACTCATAAACAAAGACATTGGGGACCTACAGACATTGGATCCTACCCAGTTTGGCTTTGTCAAGGGCAGATCCTGCCTTTTGAACTTGGTCGACTTTTTTGAAAGAGTCACTAAGGCCATTGATGAGGGTAAGGCAGTTCACACAGCCTACCTTGACCTTGCAAAAGCCTTTGACACAATACCCCACTCAGGCATCATAGACAAACTCACCGGCTTAAATGTAAACCCATATGTCACAAGATGGGTTGCAAACTGGCTCAAGGACAGAACCCACAGGGTCAGAGTTGCTGGAGCTATGTCAGACTCTAAGCCAGTCACAAGCATTGTCCAACAGGGCTCAGTCCTGGGACCCCTCTTGTTCGGCATTTATTTTTCCGAGGTACAGGCAAACATAGGAGGATTGTGGCTGACAAAGTTCGCAGATGACTGCAAACTGGGCACCATAATTGATACTCCAGTGGACACAAACATCCTTCAGAGAGGCCTCATAGAAACGGATAATTGGTGCCAGAGCCATGGCCTTAATCTGAACACCAAAAAATGTGTAGTCATACCCTTTGGGAAAAACAAGGTACTGACAAATTACCACATAGGTGGTAATCCATTAAGTACGGAAGAGGTAATCAGGGACCTAGGGACACAGGTTGACAGTAACCTCTCATTTGACACTCACATTGCCAAAGTGGTTAGGAAGACCTTCTATATTGTCCACCTTATCATGAAGGGTTTCACATCTAGATCAAGAGAGGTCATTGTGCCCTTGTACTCTTCTCTTATCAGGCCAGTGATTGAGTACAATGCCCCATTTGGGATGTATCTCACCCGATACCTGCAGCAGTTGGAAAGACCCCAAAAGTTCCTCACCAAGAGGATAAAGGGTCTTAAACATATGTCATATGCTGCCCGACTGAAAAAACTCCCGCTCTATTCAGTCGCATACCGCCTACTCAAAGGTGATCTGTGCCTGACGTACAAGGCCATGTCCAATCTGGAATTAATGGACATGCTACACCTCAGAAAATCCAAATCCATCAGAGCCACGAGAACAAGAGACTTAAACCTCAACACAGAAATAAATAGGACGTGCTGGAGGGACAGATTCATAACCCAGAGGCTGCCTACACTCTGGAACAGAATCCCAGTCCATGTTAGGCAGAGCCCCTCACTGACTCTATTCAAGAGAAATCTCGACGAGTGGATGGGAGATCGTAGGTTTACCCCGGGGGTCATCTCTGTGTCACTACTAGACAGAGGCACAGTAAACTAAACCCTAAAAGGGCTTAGTATACTCATCCTAAGGGGTGGTGAAAGCCACGCACACTCTGGCTAGGCTTATAAATGTCCTAGGGCAGATAGCCTAGTACGAACCTATGAACCTATGAACCTATGTACCAAATACATGAAACAGATACATGAGATTTTAAAACAGAAAATTCAGATATCTGGAATGAAAGATGCTGATAAAGATATAGAAGGCAGAGTATCCAAGGATGAAAACAATATTGAATTTCTACTGTAATAGAGTGCCTTATTAATAAGTAAAATTGATTACTTGGACAACAGATCCAGGAGAAATAACATTCATATATTTGGAATGCCAGAAAAAATAGAAAATATGGTCAACTTTCTTATTGCCTGGCTTCCTTAGACCCCGAATTTATCTGAAGCTATGTTGTATGGTATAGAAAGAGCACACAGGTCTCTAGTTTCTACTTTATCAAAAATTAACTCTTCACTGAGATCAGTTATTTATTTATTTACTTATTTCCAGTTTGATTACCGGGGAAGTCCACTGGGCCCTGGGACCTATTTTCAGTGGAGACCTGGGGAGAAAAGCTCCAGATGTACAAATACAAAATACAGAAATATAAAATATGAATGATACATTGAGGTGATAAGTTTGTACAATAGAAACATTCATTATTGCAACAAAGTCAAATACTACTTCACTAAGGTTATTCTAAAAGGTTATACAATCATAAGCTGTTCTTATAGGGTAATTTAAGACAAAGCATTATTTGAGCACATGAGCACATTCTTAGAAGGTTATACATTTGTAAAGGTATTCTTATAGAGTAGTTTGAGAAAATGCATTATATAAGCACATAGAGAAGAGAGTTAAGAAATCTATTTACAATATTTACATGAAGCGGTATGAAGATAAGTCTTTGGGACATTTTAAGTGCAATGGAGCACGGTTATTGTTAAGTTCTTCTCATCTCAAGACAAGGAGCTAATACTTAAAACAGCCTGGTCCAAATCTCCTATTAAACTGGATGATAAACTAATAAGATTTGATAATGACTATTCCAAGGCTGCGATGACCAAAAGGAAAAGTGTTTTGCCTCTTACAAAAAAAAATAAGAAAATACAGTTTAAGATGCATTTGCTCTTTCCTGACAGGCTCAAATATTCCTTCCAGATGAAATTAGACACTTTGAAGACCCAGACTCTGCACTGTCATTTTTAAAAACAAACAAAAAAATTCTAGACCAAATTGAAGGTTTGTACTGGAACAGTAGTATTTTGAAGAGATGAGAAGAAGTAAATACCAGGAATCCAATGAGAAGAAAATAAAACAGAAGGACAAATGACTCTTAGCTTCAGTATAACATAGATGTTAACTGTTTTAATAACAACACTTTTTTTCCATGACAAAGTTTACCAATTCAGTTACTGCAGATATAGGTGAAAGGAAGAAAACAAGGATTCACTTCTCTATAAGATAAATAAATGTCACTTTTTCTTTTTCTATATGTATGGCTAAACTAATATTCTATATTTTATCTTCCATATCAAATATATGCCTTAGTTTAATAAGTATTAAGAAAGTAACTCTTTAACTAATAATACGCTTTCTTTACATACATATCCTGGTTTCCTTTCTTCATATATGTGTCACATAAATCCTAAAGTGATAGCTCATGGTAACAAAATATAATATAGCAATAACCCATGCCTTGGTGTGGGTAATGCTGGATTTAAACCACCAACGACCAGCAAAAAATGATCTCTGTTGCTTTTTACAAAGTGTCTTGCTATGTTAAAGGAGTTTAACATAGCGAGACAGCTTTATAAAAAGCAACAGAGAAAGGAAGATCTCCGTTACTTTTTTTAAAGCTGTCTCACTATGTCAAACTCCTTTAACATAGCGAGACAGTGTGCAACGGAGATCTTGCATTCTCTGTTGCTGTAAAAAAAGACTTATACTAATGGAAAAAGTTCGGGTGACCGGACCTTTTTCCATTAGTATACATCTGATTTACAAGGTGCACGCTGACCAATCAGCATGCACGTTTTAGAATATTAATGGGGGGGGGTCCTTGTATAATAGCAAATTGCTCACAGTACATTAAATAAGTGTGTTGTGAATGGACTGAATGTTTATGGTGTTTTTAACTTTTAACTCTTAATTCACATCATGGTTGTCTGGAATATATGAGGTGCATATATGAGATTTGGTTGTGCTTTCTCTAAGAGATATCAGACTGTTAAACTGTTTGTGAGTGCTTCTTGATTAATATAGTGATAAATGGTGGGTGTATGCAGTGAGTATGAACCTGTTTTCTTTTTTTCCCCAATTTTTTCTTTCTTTTCTATTTTTTTTTCTTTTATATTCTTATCTGTGATGTTCATTGCTGGTTTATTCATTGGGGAGGGGTTAGGACAGTTGAAGTACTGTAGTGAAGACAATTTCTATGTTTTAACACTGGTGTTTCACTTTGAAGTCTATCAGTTATTCTTTTGTTCTCCCCTCCTCTGCTAGGATAGATATAAAAAAAATATATATATATATGGAGAGAGAGAGAAGAAAGAGAGAGAGAGTGTGTACCAAATAACTATAACAAATAATAAAATGATAACAAGAAGTGTTACAGCATGGGTTCTTGGATAGCAGAGAACAGGTTGGTGTTAACTACTTGTGCAGATGTCTTTCTCAGTGCAACATGAATAGGTTCATAGGTTCATAGGTAGGTAGTTACTAGGCTATCTGCCCAAGGGCATTTTTAAGCCTAGCCAGAATGTGTCGGCTTTTGCTACCCCATTGATTAATTAACTGAGCCTCTGTCAAGCAGAGCCAATGAAGTGATCCCAGGGGTGTATTTTCTGTTACCCATCCACTCGTCAAGGCTTCTCTTGAAGAGTGTTAGTGAGGGGCTCTGCCTAATGTAGTTAGGAATTTTGTTCCAAAGTATGGGGAGTCTCTGTGACAGGAATCTATCCTTCCAGCATGTTCTATTTATTGTTGTGGCGAGGTTTAGATCACTAGAGCTAAATAAATAAATAAGAATAAATGTTGTTTACTGACAGTGGTATTTCCTTTCACAGAGCAGGTTCTAATAGAATGTTTCTTTCCTGCCCTTTTCTCTGGAGACAAATTGATACAGACTTCTTTGTGTGTGTGTGTGTGTGTGTGTGTGTGTGTGTGTGTGTGTGTGTGTGTGTGTGTGTGTGTGTGTGTGTAAGAAATACTGGATAAAATAAATGTTGTTGCATTCTTGATTTTAACACACAAAGTGCAAAACAGTAAGAAGGTGTTAATTAACTTGCACTCTGTTACATTCTGTTGCATTTACCTCAGAATTACTATTTTAACACTTGTAAAACCTGTATTTCTCTCTTTAAGTTATATAATACATTTCATAGTACTATGTCACCATACACAATATAGAATTCCTTTCTTCAATTTTTTATCCTAAGATATTATATTATTCAAATTACATTCTGTTCTATTAATTTAAAGAAGGAGGATAATGCTGTGCATGTCTGTTGATGTCAGCCACTGGCTTGGTTTACTTGTTCTGCATATGGGGGCAATAGATATGTATGTTTATGACAATGGTTGTGGTGATGATCTGTATTGGTTTCTGTGTGGGTGCGCTTTTTGAGCAGGAAGTGTGGAGCTCAAATACATGGCAATATTAGAAGCTCATGATCTGAAAGTTAATTGAAAGTTTGATGCATAGTAAAGGAGAGACTAATATGAAAGTAATAACATGTTTTCCACAAAGTCAGACAAAAATTGCACAGTAATTTTGATAAGCTTGGAATTTATGTGTCTCTTAAAAAGACTGTAGTGGGTATGTTGCCAACCATATGTTATCCCTCAGTGCAAATATAATTCTGGGGACATAGTATTAGTTAATTTAGACACCATAGTTACGCTTTTACTATTTTTAGGTCTCATAGTATGTTCTAGTGAATATGATATCCTATGTATAGAAGAGACACATTTTGAAAGATAGTTGTATATGCAAGTCCTCACAAACAGACAAAGATTTTTTTTAGAGATTTTATTTGTTCTTTGAAATATCATATGTGTCTGCCATAATACCCATGCATGTACAGTCTTGTAGTTAGAATTTAGTTTAAATAGTTAACAAGTTAGTCAAATTATCAATAATATATACTAGCATATTAGTAATATAGCATGATTATAATAAACAATGTTATATGTATTGTCTTTTATCTGTATTAATCTCTTTTTTTCTCAGAACTGAAAGAAATTATTGGATTTAGTATAATACTATATAGGTTCTTATAAATAGACTAGAACCAAATGACTACAAGATCTGCTGTACTTTACAGTTTATAAGTTTCATCACAAGCAAATAAGTGTTTATAATCTGAATATTATGTATATACTAATTCCTTTTAATTCTGATAAATAAGTTAGACTTTCATATATCATAACATTAGAAGTAGTAGAGTGATGCTAGGTACTTATTTGTGGGTAGATGGTAGTGTTTGAATAGGACTGCTATTCAAACCTAGAAGTTTTAAACTCCATGGGGGTGGGAAGAAACAATGCATGTATAGTAGTTTACAAATGAATTCTTTTTTTGGTATCTACTATTTGTGATCGAAAATTTACAGTTAGTCTCAATTATCTTATATCTATCAGTGAGCAGTTCACTAGATATAATAGTAGTTTTTCAGTACCATATTGTTTACACATGTATGAGGATATTATATGTGATACTTATTTATTTTTTCCTGTTTTAGTAGTATGGCCAACTTGAAATGCATATCAATTAAAATCAATATAATGGTTGTAAATGGGGTAGTTTATACAATTTTTTTAAAATATTTCATTTCCAAGTTATCTTTTAAAAGGAAACACATTTAATAAAATAATATCTGGACAGACGTAATACCAAACACTGTTCTGTATTAACTAGCTCTCATTATAAACAAAAGAGAAGAGGGGTTGCTATTTTATGGAACAATTATTTTTCTTTTCTTAAAATCCTGAATACATTTAATGATGAAAAAGGCATGTTTTGTTTAGTAACTTTAGAAAGGAAACTATACACTTTTATTAATGTCTATTGGATATCTTGATTGGGAATACAAACAGTTAAATAACAGTTGGGGGAATAACACGAATATCAAAGGGAAACATTATTTTTGCAGGTGGCTTTAATTGTATTTTATCTGACAAGGATACCAGCACTAGTTGTAAAAGGAAGAAACCTGCCCCAGTCAAGACTTTGATGGAGTTCACTAACCTATATAACATGAAAGATGTAAATGAGTTTTCAGTATTAGACTCACTCTTCTTTACACATTTCTCACACAGGCATGGGACACAACCATGAAAAGATAGAGTATATATTTCAAATGAGATCACTAGTAGAAAAGATAATGTTAAAGTACTCTCTTGCCCACTGTAGGATCATAACGTGATAACATAATAACATCCCAATTAAAAGAATTCCTGAATATATAACCAATATGAAAGACTTTAATGAGTTATGTAATAAAGAAATGCAAACTTTTATTGAAATTAATCATACAGGTAACAATTCAGAAATTTTTGTATGGGACTTTTTAAAAGCATACCTTTTTGGCAAAATTGCAAGTTGGTATCCACAAAAAAATAAGCAATAGTACAGAGAAGTTGTAGATTTACAGGGGAAATCTGATAAGTTAAAATTATATAGGCTAAAAGGAAAAAGTAACTTAGAAAAAATAAATAGCTTAAACAGTAAATGTTTATAAATGTCACAACATAAAACTATGATAAATTTAGGAAAGATTAAAATAACTAATACATAACTAATTATTCCATAAATCCTAAATCCATGCATAAATTCATTACTAGAACAAAAGTAATTGTTAAATCTAACCACATTATACTCTTCTTGTAGTGAAAAGAAGGTCACTGAAATCGAAGATATTGTAGATGTTTTCAGGTCTCATTTTAATAAGATTAATCAACACAAACCAACAATGATTACACAAGATCTAATTAAAACATTTACTGAAAATATACTAAAACAGAGGATCAGATAAAAATAACTGACAAGCCTATATCAATGTCTGAACTCAAAATTCAAATTAATTAATTAAAACCCAATAAGACCCATGGAAATGACAGTATAATGACTAAAATATACAAAATGATACTAAGGATGCTTTGAGTATTTTACTAGAGGTATTTTCAATAGTTAAAGGACTTACAAAGGTACCACCATCTTGGAGGTATACCTTAATATCCCCAGTTTTAAAACCTGACAAAGTTTTTACATATCTAATGTATTTAACAGTTTTTATAAGTTGTTTACATTCACTAACAAGTATTTTTGTGGTTTTAGGTAACATGTTTGTTTGATTTCAGTTTGTTTTAATTTAGTAATTTATGGTAATTAATGGAATATGCATTAATTGATCAAGTATTATGGGAAAGTATTTAAACAGTGTTAGTAGGTTTAAACACTCATCCGATGAAGTCTTGTCGGGATGAAAGCATGGTGAATCAGTTAAACTTTTATGTGTGTTTAAGTTTATGAATAAAAGTGACAATTCTGTCTGGTTCCTCACAAGTGCCTTTAGTCAGTTCCTTGTTACTACACTTTGTGCAGATTGGCACTAGACTGTTCTCTGTTTACTTTTTGTGTTAGAACCTGACAAGTACTCAAACAATGTTCTTCATATAGACTAATTTCATTGTTAAATGTAGATTATAAATTATTCATGGCAATCTATGCCTTTAGAATAAAACAGTTTCTTCCAATGTTTATAAACAGTGATTAAACTGAGTTTATAATGAACAGGAATATCTATGAAAATATCAAGAGAATACTGTCAATAACTGATTATACAAATAATAAAAAAAGAAATAATTTTGGTTAGTCTGATATCAATAGTGCATTTGATTCAGTTAATTCAGAGTACTTCTATTAGTACTGGAGGAATGTAATTGTTCAAACAATTTCTTACAATTAATCAAACTTTTCTATGGAACTCATTTGCATACATTAAGATAGGCTCATATAATTTCCAATCAACCATAATTACTAAAGGTACTAAACAGGGTTGTTCCATGTACCCATTGCTTTTTGCTCTAGTTATGGACCCTTTTGCAAATTATATAAGACCAAATAAAAAACATCAAAGCATACTAATAAATAACAATTTAGTCCCCAAAATACAACTATTTGCAGATGACATCAATTCTTCTCTTATTGCAGTATTCCAAGCAATAAAAATATTCCAGAAGAAATCGGGACTCATTTTTAATGAAAATAAGACTAAAATACTGCGTGTTAATTATAATATTAATAAAATAGATAAGAAATTAGATAAACACATTGTGAAAGATGGTAAAATCCCTTACTTAGGGATAATCTTGTCTGATAATATTAAAGATATAACAGCCCTTAATTATAACAATGACTTAAATTTCATAAAACAAACTTAATAAATAGAATAAAGAGAGACTCTCCTTAATTAAAATGATTATCCTTCCTAAAATTCTATATATAATACAATATTTATCCCTCCCACTCGTCAAAAAAAATATAAAAGAGTTCCTTGTTTCTGAGATATTTATGGTTTCCTAATAAGCCTAGATTAGCTTTAAACCATCATATTAGATATTGGACATCAAGTGGTGTTGGTCTTCCAGATTTAGAATTATATTCCTTATCCTCAATTGTTAAGACAATAATTTCTTGGTTAAATAATTATAATGCCAAATGGAAAGATATTCAGGGAGATATTTGGTGTAAATCCAATAATTTAACAAAATTGTATCATATTAAAATAGCTACTAATAAATTTCATTGGTTAGTAAAAGACTAGTTCATAGAAAAGAAAAACAAGCCAGTTAACTCTTATTGCAATACAATAATAACCTCCTTTAAAATTTTCATTTTCAAGAACCCTGAATATAAAGCATAGATTTCATTTGTATTTCCAACTGCCTATAGTCAAAATAGTGGTAATACATTTAATTTAACAACAATGACTATATTTAAAGACAAAAACCTGTTATACTGGTATCAATTATTAGATAATGGGAAGCTACAAAAATTTAACCATATCATTAATAAGTTTGAGTTAAGCATAGATATATGGTTAGAAATCCAAAATTGTAAACAATTAGTTGATCATAATATTAATCTAATACAACCAATAGTTAGAAATTATTTCCCCACATTCATTCATTTACTCATTATTCTATTGCACCAGAATATAATTGGAAAGGGACTTCTATTTAAAACATATAAGGTACTTAAGAAATAAACAGTATGATGATAACAGAGAAAGCTGTTGAGATTATTTTAGACTTGCTAATAATAACTTCCCTAGTGAAGATAATAAAGCAACTAATACTCCAATCTTCAAAACAAACTGATTCATCACTAAGGTGGATGATATTCTGTTGGAAGTTCTTACATAGAACCTTTATCACACCACACAAAGTTGCCATAGAACCTTTATCACACCACATAAAGTTGAAATGATGTATAATAAAGACATAGGATGCTGGAGATGTAAGCTAAATGTTGGCTGGCAGCATATGTTTTACGATTGTATAAAACTTAAACCTTATTGGGATAATATGTATTCTCTCTTACAGTCTGTTTTTAATGACAAATTTATGCTGACAAAATCTTTTATTTTATTTAATACACCTATTCCCACTTGTGTCACAAAAATAAAATACTCTCTTTTATGAAGTATCTTAATATTAGCAAGAAAAGTCATCACCAAGAACTGGAAGAATCAGATGACTCCTACTGTGAAGGAATTTGTACACTTGGCAATAGATGTTTGCCATCTTGAACGTATCATGATCAAGACAAGAACACTTAGAATCACCTCTTCATATAATATGTGGTTGAAATTCAAAGAACTGCTAGATAAACAGACTTTAACAATTAACAAACAACTATCCTTATCATATTTCTTTTTCTGTTTAAAAAGCTTTGTTTTATAGTAGACACCATTGTAAATAGTTATTTTAGTTGTTTATTATTGTTCTTTAAGATATGTATATTTATTTTATAATATTTTTAGTTTCATATATTAATATTTTGTTGTTAAAAATTTCAATAAAAAGAATTTTGAAAAATGCATCTTGTTTAAAAGACAGAGTTAGTAATGCCAATATGTATATATATATTTATTTTTTTTCTTGTTTTTGCCCATCATGAATGTTACCATCAGCTATGTCTTGAAATCTCTCCACAGACTTCTGTTCTGACTTGTTTCTGTCTGTTTAGTGCTTTTAGACTAGGGCCCCTGACATGGAAATGGGAAGACCATCTTAGTCTAAGTGCCTATGGGAAGAGGATGGAGAAGAGATCAAAGTGTCCTGGTATGAGGCCATTTTCATAGCCACACAGCCCAATAGGGGCTAATCCTAAGCATTCAGAACTGCTGACATCATATGCATTACGGCATTTAGCATAGGTCAGCGCATATCCACTTGTACGTTGAATTCTTTGTCAGTCTTCTGTTTGATCACAGTGTTGCCTCCATCAGTGCTTGAGTGACAGGTCACAGGAAGTAGCCTCCTCCTTCTTCTAAGAACAGGTGAGCCAAAAATTGCTGCTGCCTTCACCCCCCAGTTCCTCCAGAGTCTGAACTTTGGTCATCTGTCTCATACTCAAAGCTTCATCCCTCTGGGCCTCTAATGTGTATAACTGTATAACAAAACCTTTACATTTCAGGAATAAGTTCATAGAAGGTCCATATGAGGTTACTAGGCTAATGGGCCTAGGGCCTTTACAATCCTAGCCATGTAAATAACCCATGTACCCTAACTGACCATAGTTAGATGGTCATTGTTAGCAGAGAGGTTCTATGATCAGCACCAAATACCCCTGTCCATGAAAGACATAGGTGCTACCCCTGGGATGAATTTACGGTCACCCATCCAATTGTCAAGGTTGCACTTAAACAGGGTCATTGAGGAGCTCTGCTTCACATGAAGTGGGAGTTTATTCCAGATACATGGCAATCTCTGGGAGATACATCTATCTCTCCAACCTGTTTTGTTAATGTCAAAGGCTTGGTTAAAATCCCTGGAGTGAGTGACTCTTGCCCCATTTGATTTGTGGATGTGCAGCATTTCCATTAGGGCAGAGTCAGAGACTGCTCTGTACTTCGGGCACAGGTCACTTCTATGATATGTACAGTGAAAGGGCTTTTGGTGTTTTCATGTAATTCACATTTTGGAGGCCCGGGATTCTCTTGGTGAGAATCCTCTGTGGTCCCTCCACTTGCTGCAGGTGTCTGGTGATATACATGCAGAAAGGAGCATTGCACTCAATTCATGGTCTGATAAGGGTTAAGTACAGCAGAGTTATAACCTCCTTAGTCTTAGATGTGACCTCCTCCTACCACCCTACACTACAACCTATGAGAGATGCACTTATATAGCCAAACTGGAAGCAAATATTGAAAGAATATATATACTTTAGGGGTGAAGTGCCTCCAAAATAAAGTCAAAAGTCCAGTAGAAAAAGAGATCAGAAGCACACCATGACAATCGAAGCCAACCTAAATAGCTGATATATCCTTTATAGTAAAAGTAAGCGCTTTCACGCCTCACAGGGCGCTTCTTTAGACTTTAACAAAAAACAAAGGGTAAAAAATCATTATATCTCTACCCAACCCTTTCATAAGCCAATAAAATCTCTGAAAGCAAATTAATGAATTAATTCATATTATCAGCATACATTTTCCATGACTTAGAAAAAATTTTTTAGAAAAATTTTTATAGTAGACAATTATTAACAAATTAAATTATTGGTCTGCTGAAAACATCCCTAAAATTCTATGAATAATATAAAACATATATATATATATATATATATATATATATATATATATATATATATATATACATAATATACTTTTACACAAACATATATATGTGTAGAATTCAATATAAAAATATATAATATATAGTATATAAAGAATATATATAATATATAAAAAATAATGATAATATATATAGTATATAAAAAATGTGAATATATATATATAAAATGTATAAAAATATATATGTATTAACATATTAAAAAGAAGCATATGTTAAATGTAATATGTATACATGTGTAAGAGATACAGTACATATATATGTGTTTAAAGATGAAGAACAACTTGGAAAGAGCAGTGATGTTAGTGTCTCAATGGTGTATCTTTTAAAAAGGGTTTTAAAGAAACTCTATCATTGAGACCATGTCTAATGTCAGCTTGTAATCTAATTATCCATTTGTTCTCTTCTTTTTCAGTAAAGTTACTAATGTTTCCTAGCCTTGTAGTGGTATGTATGTATGTATGTATGTATATAAGTACATTTCTGGAAGCACAACTAGCATAAAAATCAAACTCATAGCATATTTGTGTATCAGGATGTATAAAAGTATTTCTATTATATATATATTGACACTGGTTATAATTATAGCAGGGAAAACTTCCCTTTTTTACTGAAAATGTACTTATCTCTGTGTTCATAACATAGAAGTCTCTTTAAAGATCTAGTGTTCTTGTAACTGACACTCGGATGTTGACCTACTATCTTGCTAATCTCTTCATCTAAGGTCAGAATTCCCCAGTTCTTTCTAATAACATCTGTTATCATTCTATTGCAGTTAGTATATGGAATACTAACCCTTTTTTTGATCTTATTATTTCTTTTCTGGTAAACTGTCATATTATTATTCTGATGTTCAACGCCTTCTATGTATGGACGTCCTTTACCTGTTCGATCCACATAATTTAGATTCTCTAAATCTTTTTTACTGTAGCCCCTATCTGATAAATACTTTTCTGTATCCATTAGGGCCTTTTCAAAAGTTTCCTGTTTACTAGTTAGTCTTGAGCATCTTAATGCCTGGTTCTTTACCACATTTTTATATATATGTGGGGGATGCATACTAGTTCTGTGTAAGAAAGCATTTTTTCGACAGGGTTTCCTGTATATAGATGTATGTATCTTATCTCTATCCTTTGAGATCAGCACATCAAGAAACTCTATAGTTGTGCTTCCAGAAATGTTGTTTATTTAGGTGTTTGTCAGAAATGCAATATGTATTATGTCGGTAAAACAAATAGAACATTAAGAGAAAGAATCAGGGAACATCTATATGCCATAAGTAAAGAGAATGAGACCAGCGCCCTAGCTAAACATGTGATTCACAATGACACCACACATAAATTTAAGTTTATGGTCTTAGAACTCATACATACCACTACAAGGCTAGGAAACATTAGTAACTTTACTGAAAAAGAAGAGAACAAATGGATAATTAGATTACAAGCTGACATTAGACATGGTCTCAATGATAGAGTTTCTTTAAAACCCTTTTTAAAAGATACACCATTGAGACACTAACATCACTGCTCTTTCCAAGTTGTTCTTCATCTTTAAACACATATATATGTACTGTATCTCTTACACATGTATACATATTACATTTAACATATGCTTCTTTTTAATATGTTAATACATATATATTTTTATACATTTTATATATATATTTACATTTTTTATATACTATATATATATATCATTACTTTTTGTATATTATATATATTCTTTATATACTATATATTATATATTTTTATATTGAATTCTACACAGTTATATGTTTGTTTGTGTAAAAGTATATTATGTATTTAAATATGTTTTATATTATTCATAGAATTTTAGGGATGTTTTCAGCAGACTAATAATTTAATTTGTTAATAATTGTCTACTATAAAAATTTTTCTAAGTCATGGAAAATGTATGCTGATAATATGAATTAATTAATTAATTAGCTTTCAGAGATTTTATTGGCTTATGAAAGCGTTGGGTAGAGATATAATGATTTTTTACTCTTTGTTTTTTGTTAAAGTCTGAAGAAGCACCCTGTGAGGCGTGAAAGCGCTTACTTTTACAATAAAAGATATATCAGCTATTTAGGTTGGCTTCGATTGTCGCGGTAAACTGGAAGCAAAGATCTCTTCACCCAAGACTGGACTAGATAGTCAAGAGGAGAAGGTAAACACTTGCACCACACCAGACTCATCACATAGTCCCTCAAAGCCTACACCACCAAAACACACACATATGAACACAAAATACACACCTACATTCACAGAGGCTCTCAGTAAAAATCTGCTCAAGCAACAGGGACCGCCAATGCATAAATGCAAGCAACCTCCACCCCCAACACAACCCAAATGACACATAGCCCACAAACTCAGTGTGCCACTCAACCATAGCCCATAAGGCATAACAACGTACCCGACACTCTAGTCATAGGTGACTCTATAGTCAGGCACATTGATGTTCCACTCACCAGGCTAAACAAGGGGAAAGTTACTATCAGCTGTCTATTGGGTGCCAGGATCCACCACATAATGCACGCACTCAGGTCACTCCACAACAAGTACAAATATGACTCTGTCATTGCCCGTCTTGGTGTGAATGACCTGAGATGTACTTCCCTGGACTACATGAAAAGAGATATGGAGGAGCTTTCCGATTTTGTAGCCCAGGCAGGTATGACCCTAGTCCTGAGTAGCATCCTGCTATCACCCAGAATGATACAACAGTACAAGGACAAAATGATTGACTTCATCAATTGGCTAATCTTCTGGTGTCATTTTAACGGGATCCAGTATCTGTCTGCCTGGGATGACATGATCGACAGACCACGATGCTTTGCCAGAGATTAAATACTTCACCTTGCTATTCTGCCCAACAGCTTCCCCTTGATATTTCTAACATAACTTATAAACCTTTAATGCATATAATGTAAATACTATACATAGTCTTCTTTCTAAACTCTCTCTCTCCCTATATACTTCCAGCTTCCCCTTGATATTTCTAACATAACTTATAAACCTTTAATGCATATAATGTAAATACTATACATAGTCTTCTTTCTAAATTCTCTCTCCCTATATACTTCCATCTAAACCTATATTACATTTGACAAACTAAGATGCTAACATTCCACAAATTGTGTCCAACACTCTTCTACTAACTTTACCCTCCTTCCCCCTTCTATTACCCCTATTGCTTTTTTCTCACATATGCTCTTCTTTCTTATAAACAATTGCCTCTTGCTTCACTACTCAACTGCCTCTCTCCCCTTCCTCCACTTTTGGGTATTTATTCCTACTACTCTGCATACTTTCCACTACCCGTCTTCGTTACCATGCATGTTCTTTATGAACTATCCTCAAGTCTCCTATACTCCACTTATTGCACTGCATCTTTTTGCTACATCTCACTGTATCATCTTACAATTTTGTTTAAAATATTATATAACACTAGGATTTATTCATAACTGCATTTTATTGTACTTTTTATCATATTTTTATTGTATTTTTATTGTATCTTTGTAATATTGGAGCTTTTCTCCCCGGGCCTCCACTGAAAACAGGCTCCTTGAGCCCAGTGGACCACCTCGGTTATCAAACTGGAAATAAATAAATAAAATAGGATGACTTGGGACATAATGTTTTGGAAATTACACACTGGAAAAGTTAGTTATACAAAGTGGGAATCAAACCTATGGAATAAATAATACATAAAATTCAAGGAAAGTTATTATTTGTCAGTGCCACAGGAGAAATGCTTAGCAACCATGTTCATTACAGATATAATGCATTCAGTATGAATAGAGATATACTTCAGATAAGCCTGCATGTGTGTGACTTTAAGAAGTCCTGGGAAGTGCATTCTGATGAAAGAGGCCATATTACTGTTTGTAAATATATGTCAGATGAATAGACTTTCCTGAGCTGAGTAAAACAGGTTGGGGTATGATACATACATACTTCACAACACATACTGTTCTAAACTAAGAGTCGGGCTATATGAGGAATCAAGATGATTTTAACTTAAATATTCTGCCAATTATAGATATGTGAGTACATTTTTAATTAATTGTCATAATTGTCCTGCTTAAAAAACTAAACACACACTCAACTGGGTTTCATAAGTAAGTCATTAATGGGATATGCTACCTAGAAAAATGTAGTTATCAAAAGCATTACTGATGCATTCCTTGCAATGAGCCTAGTTATATTAGCCATTTGTATGAAGTGTTACCTTCCTAATCAATGTGTTATTAGAAATTGCATACTGACACCCTTTATAAAAAAGTAAACGTTATCTGGATTTAAATCCTAGTATTCTGTCTGGAACATCACTGCACTTACCCCTCTTGACACAGAGAAAGTTACACAGCAGGTAGTTGTTCTCCACTCAGTACGCTCCAGAGTGCTGACATCCACACATCACCACTAAGTTTGTTTGTTCTACAGAAGGCTGCCCCAATAAAATTCTTCACTTTTTTTCCTTAAGCAGGTAAGCTTGATTGCACGCTCCTCAGGAACAAGGAAGTGTAGAAAGCAAGAAACAGAAAAAAACAGCACATGAAGTTGTGATGAAAATAAGTCATACATTTTGAGTAATAATTTCCACATTCCATTCACACAGTATGGGTTTGAAACCTACAGCAGCTCTGTTATAGGTCCAGAGTCACTGCATTTACAGTCTGTGCCACAGAAAGAGGTATAGATTATGTGGGCATCGCTCACTCATTACAAATACTTCACAGCGGTGACTAAAGTGTATGACCTAATAGTGATTACAGAAATGAAATTGTTCACTCTTTCCTTCACCTTTGAGCCCTGTCTGTGCTCTGCTAAACAGCTTAGAAATTGCAAAGACAAATAAAAAAAATAATTTATATTTCACACCACAAAACATAAGGACACACATGACTTGTATTTCCATTCATCAACAGTTATACCATAAAGACACATGCTGCTTATTCACATCTGCTGCAAACATTACAAGCAGCATGTGGCTTCAAACTGGATACAAACCCTGCATTTTCTTTCCTGTTTCTTTAAACTCATTTAATTTACCCATGTGCTACAATGATACTTAGGTGAGATGTAGAATTTCTCCTCTTACTGCTATTCAAACTGCTGTAGCAAAACTCACCCATGCAACTTTAAATGTTCTAATGATGGCATTCCAAATTAAAATTCCTCAGTTTGTACCTTTGGCAATGGATTCTCATTCACTGTCTTGAAACACTGCCAGTCTAAAGAAAAAAACTTGTCAGCAGTTACAAATATCAGGGAGTAATGCTGAAAATGCAGAATTGTGATATTTCGTAAATCTGCCAGGATTAACAGTCTGATCATATGCTAGGAAATATGCATTAACTCTTTCAAGCAGCATACTGCTAACTGGATTTGAACCCTTAATGCAGTGCAATAACAACACAAATTCAGTTGTATTTCATTTCTCTCTTTGCCACCAACACAGGCTTAGAGCAGTGATCAGAAAATATACATACCATGCAGATCTGACTTATAAGACCATCACATACAGATCCAGAAGTAGAAAGATCAGAATGTGTCCCTTTCACATTTGTTTGAACATTTCTAGATAAAGGTCACTGACAAAAAAATTAGGCTAATAATAGTTCACACCATGTTAATGTATGGTTGCCAACACTGACAGCTATTTCTTCACTTTAGTTTCTGAGCATCTTACCCTCCTCTCAGCTTAACTAACAGAAATGCAATGTCATGGACATTTCTTTGCATCTTTGTTTAAACGTAATATAGCTGATCAGCATTTCAGAAAGATTTTTAAGTAGAAGATGGAGACTGTGCTATTATTACAAGAATATCAATGTTTTTAAGGTTGTTCTCATAGATCTCAAGGTGATTCCACTTTTTTGGAGTCTACACTGCATGATACACACACTTCAGAGAGAAGTGTCTCTTCAGCACTGCTTGTTGTTGTAGTCAGGGTAATCATTAAGAGTTGCAAGTCATTGGCAGCTAATAATTTCCATTGCTTCTCCCTGCAGTCCTAGGGCATGTGCTTGTAATCATGAACGGACTTACATGATGTTTACCTCCCCTACACCAAGTGTTTTTTTTTTTTTGCATTCGGGAATAACTAACAATTTAACATCTCATTTGCATCTTCACCTTATTCAGATTGCTGAGTATGTACTATGTAAAGGTAATGGTGTAGCTCTGGAAGGGGAAGGAGAGATTACTGATTTGTTAGAGACAGGCCATTACTGCTATTTGAGGAGATGGTTCTATACATTACTGTATTCTTTCACAAGGTATGTTTGTCCTCTTCATAAACTGCTTACATTTTCATATTGTAATAGAAATGTTTTTCTATCTGTATGTATTTTTTTCATTCACTGTTGGTATACTGTAGATATGTTAGTTCTTGCTGTGCTTTCCATGTTTGTCAATGAATGGTATGGTTACATGACAGTATTATGTTACCATTTGCTTTTGGAATTTTACCAGTTACTGTTGACAAATTTATTGTGTTCATTATCAACTTCAAGGGGTTGTACATGTGTAGCTAATAGAGGTGTTAGTCTTCTCAGATGTCCCTTGGTTACCTCCACAATAGTAGACAGACCAAAGAAAATTGTTTGGGCATTTTGACTTTGAATTTTTTTCCTTGTTATTTATAATATTGCCATCTAGTAGTCAGTTATACAGCTGCTGTCCTCATTGCAGAAATGTTAACAGAATGGATGTAATGGTAATCTGTTGCAATTTTTTGAGAGGAGGTTCTTTAGCTGGTGCGCAGTCCAAAATGAACATTGTGTTTTCAATTGTTTGTGCTGTGGGTGGATGCACAAATTTTATTTAAGGAGAATGACTTCTGTATGTGCTGCAAATGCGTTTTGTCTTTCTTTTGCTTCATGTCATACAAGATTTTGGCAACCAGACCATCTGTTCCATGCAGGCCTTCATTCAGTGATGCAGAGAACGAGGTAATCATTGAAGCCTTGTGCCACCATGGCTCCTTCCTGCTTGCCAGGGGCAGAGGTAGATGTCTGCTAGAAAAAACATATGGCAGCAGGTGGCCACTGACATAAATGTAGTGGGTGGCCATACCAAAAACTATAATCAGGCATGGCGCCTTTCCACTGATATGATTACAAAGTCATTCAGGAGGGTAGCTGTGGTAGCATGAGAACAGATGGCTACAGGGGTGGTCCTGCTATTGAAGCACCTCTCACTGAAGCTGGGCAGTTCCTGTTCACTGTCAGCAATTCTGACAGCTCAGCAGAGGATTCACACAAGCTCCATAATTTTGATGCTAATATGGACAACAGGCCAAGCATGTCCCAAGAAGGCCTTCCAGGTATGCTATACATAAGCCATTTACTGCCATTTCAGACATTGTTATGTGTTACATCTGGAAACATTGAGACATGTGCCTTAGAAGAGACAGACTCCAACAAAGATTATGTTGGTGGTGGTAGGGGAATGGTCAGTCTGACTGATTCGGAGATATTTCTTAAAGAGTAGATAGGCAGAACATTAGTCTCTTGTCTTGTGTCATTTGAATTGTGATGCTTATTAGTCTTTTTTCAACTGCCTTTTCCTTTTTCCAGGGACATCAGAATTACCATATGAAAGACCACCTATACATTGTGTGAACAAGCTTTCTTTGATTAGTAATAGATGTAACTTTGAGGACAGAGTAAAAGTATTGTATTCCATTAACATTTTAAGTTGTTAGCATGAGTGTGTAGAATGAGGTTTGGATCATTTCTACTAACTATTTCTCTCCTGCTTGTGTGTATTGCTTATTATCACAGGTCCTAACCCAGCCACTACGGGATGCACAAGCCAGTGTATTCCTTTGTCCTGGTCCCAAGCTCAGATAAATGGGGAGAGTTACATCAGGAAGGGCATCCAGTGTAAACTTTTTGCCAGATCAAATATGCAGAGAACAATACAGATTTCCATACAAAATTGGTTGAGGCCCAGGATAACAATGACTGCCTCCAGTACTGTTAGCCAACAGGGTACTGGTAGAAATTGGGCTACTGTTGGCTGAAGGAGAAGGAGGAGAAGAAGAAGGGTAAGGCATGCCTGGAGGAAGAAGGAGAGGAGAAATGTTAGGAGTGTGTAAGTGAGAGTAGGAACTATGAAAGTTGGCAGTATGACTGGTTAAGGGAGAGAGTTAGCTGATATGATGGAGATAAGGAAGGTTGACATATTGTGCATGCAAGAGACTAGATGGAAGGGGAGTAATGCCAGGTGTATTGTAGATGGGTTCAAATTGTTCTATCATGGTGTGGATGGGAGGAGAAATGGGGTAGGGGGTTATCCTGAAGGAACAGTATGTCAAGAGTGTTTTGGAGGTGAAAAAATAGATAGAGTCAGATAGAGTGATATTTATGAAGATGAAAACTGATGTTGTGATGATGAATGTTGTTAGGGCATATGCTCCACAAGTTGGGTGTGCGATGGATGAGAAAGAAAACATTTTGGAACAAGTTGGATAAAGTGGTGGAGAGTGTACCCAAGGGTGAGAAAGTGGTGATTTGAGCTGATTTCAATGGACATGTTGGTGAAGAGAACAGAGGGAATGAGGAGGTGATGGGTAGGTATGGTGTTAATGAGAGGAATGTAGAAGGTTAGATGGTAGTGGATTTTGAGAATAGAATGGACATGGCTGTGGTGAATACATATTTTAAGAAGAGGGAGGTGCATAGGATGATGTGCAAGAGTGGAGGAAGATGCACATGTGGATTATATCCTATGCAGGAGGGCTGGTCTGAAGGAGATTGGGGATTGCAAAGTGGTGACAGGGCATAGTTAGACAGTATAGGATGGTGATCTTTAGTAGGATGTTGTCTTTCAAGAAGAAGAGAAGGAGAGTGAGGGCAGTGCCAAGGATCAAATGGAGGAAGTTGAAAAAAGGATAACTGTAAGGTGGAGTTCAGGGCTGAGTTAAGACAGGCACTGGGTGGCAATGAAGAGTTACCAGATAGCTGGGCAGCCACAGCAGAGCTAGCAAGGGAGATGGCTAGAAAGGTGATTGGTGTGACATCTGGGCAAAAGAAGGTGGAAAAGGAGACCTGGTGGTTGAATGAGGACATACAGGAGAGTATACAAAGTAAGAGTCTGGTGAAAAAGAAGTCAAATTTTCAGATAGTTGAAGAAAGAAGACAGGAGTACAAGGAGATGAGGGCTATGGTGAAGAGAGGTGGCAACATCTAAGGATAAGGTGTATGGTAAGTTGTATGAAAGGTTGGACACTAAGAAGGGAGAAAAGGACCTGTACTGACTGGCTAGACAGAGGGACCAAGCTGGGAAAGATGTGCAGCAGGTTAGGGTTCATAGGTGTGTACTAGGCTAATGGCCTTGGAGCATTTACAAGCCTAGCACATAGAAGTCCCCTGGCATCATGCCACCTGACATTAGTTCCCAGTGGCTCTATCAAGTAGAACCACTGGAGTGATCCCCAGGCTGAACTTTCTCTTACCTGATCCCCGGGCTGAAGTTTGTATTACCCATCCACTCATCAAGATTTCTCTTGAAGAGGGACAGTGAGGTTCTCTTCTTGACATGTATGGGAAGTCTATTCCAGAGCATGGGCAGGCTATGGGTGAGGAACCTGTCCCTCCAGCATGTTCTGTTGATTGTGGTAATGAGGTTGAAGTCTCTGTGTGCATGTGGTGCAGAGGGATTGGGATTTCTTTAGATGTAACATTTCTAACAGAGCTGGGTCAGACATGGCTTTGTAAGACAAGCAGAGATCGCCTCTAAGTAGGTGATATGAGACAGAGAATAACTGGAGACTGTCTGTGTAGGACATGTGTTTAATGCCTAGGATCCTCTTTGCGAGGTACCTCTGTGGCCTCTCCAACTGTTGCAGGTGTCTACAGAGGCACATGCCAAATGGGGTATTATACTTGATGATTGGTCTAATGAGGGAAGAGTAGAGAGAGATGATGACCTCTTTCTTCCTGGATGCAAAACCCTTGGTAATGAGATGTGCCATATAGAAGGACTTTATGACCACAGTGGCAATGTGGTGGTCAAAGGAGAGGTTGCTGTAAACCTGTGGCCCCAGATCTCTTATAATGCCTTCAGTATTCAGTGGGCTCCCATCAATGTGGTAATTAGTGGGAACTGAGTTTTTACCAAAGGAGATGATGACACATTTTATGTCATTAAGCTTAATGCCATGGTTTCCACATCAGTCACTGGTCTCAGTGAGGCCTTTCTGTAAGATGTCTGTATCACTTGGGGAGTTAATAATGGCTCCCAGTTTGCAGTCATCTGTGAACTTGGTCAGGCAGTCCCTTTGTGTTGGCCTGGACTTTTGAGAAGTAGATGCCGAACAGCAGAGGACCCATGACCGATTCCTGTGGGACTCCACTCATGACTGGTCAGCTGTCTGACTTGGAGTCTACTACTTTCACACTGTGTTCTATCTGGGAGCCAGTTTGCAACCCACCAGGTGATATAGAGGTTGATGCCTAGTTTGGTGAGTTTATCAATAATTCCTGAGTGAGAAATTGTATTAAAAGCCTTGGCCGGATCGAGGTAGGCTATGTGCACTGCCTTACATTCATCCACAGCCCTGGTGACTGACTCAAAGAAGTCAACCAGGTTGAGCAGGCATTATCTCCCTTTCACAAAGCCAAATTGTGTGGGGTCTAAAGTTTGGAGATTTCCTATATCTTAGCTAATCAGGTCCATGATGATGCGCTCCATAGCTTTATATATCAGACTCATCAGGCTAATGAGGTGATAATTTCCAGGGTTTTTAGTTGCTCCCCCTTTATGGAGAGGGATGACTGTAGCAGTGCACCATTCGGTAAGGACAAAGCCTGAGGTGAGGCTGTGACTGAACAGGGCACACAGATGTGGTGCCAGTTCACTTTGTAGTTCATGTAGACACAGCCATTACTGGGTCCCATGGAAGATGTATTCTTGGCCTTGGACAATGCAGCTTTAACCTGCTCTGCAGTAATGCTGGGTGCCTGGCATTCTTCTGGTATTGTGATTGGTCCTTTGGGGGTAAAGTTGGCACTGAATCTGTCAGCCAGTATGTTGGCAATATTTGTTGGCTCAGTATAGGAGGTACCACTGTGCAGTAACTCAGAGCAAATCTGGGTATTGCTGTGGAGGTTCTCGATATAGCTATAGAAGGCTTTGTGATTGTTTTTAGTGTCTGCTGCAATTCTGCCTTCATAGGTGGCTTTAGAGGATCTGATGAGGGATCTCAACTTTTTGTTGAGGCTAATAAGGGAGTTTTTCCAGTCTTGGGACTTCACCCTTTTCTGCAACAGTTTCTTCCTTCTGTTGTAGAGTTTAAAAATGGCAGAGGACCACCAGATTGGCTTCCTTTTTTGGAGAAGACCGTCTTCATTCTATTGGGTATGACTAGTTCCATGCATTTATGTTCATGTTTGTACAGTGCATTAGTGTATGATTCAGCAGTCATGCAGCTATTTTCCATTGGCATGGGTGCCGTGAAGTTAGCCACCTCTGTTTCTAGGACTCCAAAGTCAGCTTTGGAGAAGTTTTTCAAGGTGGTTACCTTTGCGAGGGGTGTGGGTGAGATGTGGATTTCCATGGTGATTAGTTTATGGTTGGATATGACCAAGGAGAGATTGACTATTAGTGTAGAGCAACGGTCGCCCGTGTTAGTAATAACAAGGTCAAGGATGTTGCTTCCTCTAGCAGAGGTCAGATTGAGCTGGTCCAGGGCATTGAAACTGAAGAATTCCAGGAAGCACTGGGCCTATATATTGGTGCTTGAGTAGTTTTCCCAATTGATGGAAGGGTAGTTGAAGTCTCCTAGTAAGAGACCTGGTGATAAAGGATAATGAGGGAAATGTACTCACATGCGAGGAGATTCTTTTAAACAGACAGAATACCTTGAGAGGCTGATGAATGAAGAGAATGAAAGAGAGAGAAGGTTGGATGATGTGAGTATAGTGAATCAGGAAATGCAACAGATTCACAAGGAGGATGTAAGGACAACTATGAAGAGGATGAAGAATAGAAATATTGTTCATCCAGATGACATACCTGCAGAGGCACGGAGGTGTTTAGGAGAGATGGCAGTGGGGGTTTTAACTAGATTGGTTAATGTAATCTTGGAAAGTGAAAGGGTGCCTGAAGAGTGGAGAAGAAGAGTGTTAGTACCAGTTTTTAAGAATAAGGGTGATGTGTAGAGCTGTAGTAACTACAGAGAGATAAAATTGATCAGGCACAGAATGAAGTTATGGGAAAGAATAATGGAAGCTAGGTTAAAAGGGAGGTAATAATTAGTGAGCAGCAGTATGGTTTCATGCCAGGAAAGAGCACTACAGATGCAATGTTTGCTCTGAGGGTATTGATAGAGAAGCATAGAGAAGGTCAGAAGGAGTTGCATTTTGTCTTTGTGGACTTAGAGAAAGCATATGACAGGGTGCCTAGAGAGGAGTTGTGGAGTTGTATGAGGAAGTCAGGAGTGGCAGAGAAGTATGTAAGAGTGGTGCAGGATATGTATGAGGGCAGTGTGACAGTGGTAAGGTCTGTGGTAGGAGTGATGGATGCACTGAAAGTAAAGGTGAGATTACATCAAGGGTCAGCTCTGAGCCCTTTCTTATTTGGAATGGTGATGGACAGATTGGCAGACAAGATCAGACAGGAGTCCCTGTGGACTATGAGCATTTGTGGATAACACTGTGATTTGTAGTGAGAGTAGGAAACAGGGTGAGGAGACCCTGGGGAGGTGGAGAAATGCTCTAGGGAGGAAAGGAATGAAGATCAGCTGGACTAAGACAGAATATGTGTGTGAATGAGAAGGAGGATAGAGGAATGGTGAAGATGCAGGGAGTACAGCTGGCAAAAGTGGATGAGTTTAAATACTTGGGATCAGCAGTTCAGAGTAAAGGTGAGTGTGGAAGAGACATAAAGAAGAGAGTGCAGGCAGGGTGGAGAAGAGTGTCAGGAGTGATTTGTGACAGACGGGTACAAGTAAGAGTGAAAGGGTGGGTCTCTAAGAAGGTAGTGAGACCAGCTATGTTATATGGGTTGGAGATGGTGGTACTGATGAAAAGACAGGAGTTAGAGCTGTAGGTGGCAGAGTTAAAGATGTTAAGAGTTGCACTGGGTGTGACAAGGATGGAGAGGATTAGAAAGGAGTATATTGGAGGGTTAGCTCATGTTGGACAGTTTGGAGACAAAGCCAGAAAGGCGAGATTGCATTGGTTTGGACTTGTGCTGAGGAGGGATGCTGGGTATATTGGGAGAAGGGTGCTAAGGATGGAGCTGCCAGGTAACAGCAAAAGAGGAAGGCCTAAGATAAGGTTTATGTATGTGGTGAGAGAGGACATGCAGGTGGTTGGTGTGACAGAGCAAGATGCAGAGGACAGAAAGAAATCGAAACAGATGATCCACTGTGGCATCCCTTAACAAGAGCATCTGAAAGAAAAAGAAGATCACAGGTGATCTGATGGTGTCAGTGTAGAACATGTGCCACCTGAAGTCAGAGTATTGGTAGATCCAGATGATGATAGTGGTGATATAGAGGCACAGTCAGGGGGTGCAAAGATTCAGTCAGACACACATCCAATGGCCATATTTCGGACACAGTATGCCTATGCATACCTATTCCACTGAGGCCTCAGATATAGGACAGGTTGAGGGTGACTCAATTGATTGAGGTATTGTGGTTACTGCAGATGCAGAGTTGGTTGAGTCTTCTCATAACCATTATGAGAAAATGATACTCCACAGGAGGGTTGCTAGAACTGCTCAGAGGAGGCCTACTGTCCACTTTCATCCAAATGTTGGTGTGTCATTTCATGCCACCAAGCATATATTTAGAGCTGTCATGGAGACACAGGCATGTTCCACCAGGGCCACCGAAGAGATAGTGTGAAGCCTAAACATGGTGCATTCTGACATGCATGACTGCCACATCTGTGTTGGTGACTAATTGAATAGGATGAGTAACACACTGGATTGGGCAGTCTCTATGATGGGACGTCTTTAGGGGGAGGGTTGGCATCCATGTAGCTTTAGAGGCATAACATCCTCTGGTGTTAACCAATGTGGCCGTGCCAGATCCAGCTCCCATACTGGCAATACTTCCACTGATTGAGGTGCCCACACCAAGGCATGGTAGTTCATGGGGTCATGGTCCTGGACAAAGTTATAAGGAAAGCTTGTCCAGCAAAAATTGCTCATATTTAGGTAGCACCCCCACTGCAAACCAGGAACATGGAAGTGGCAGTGAACCTCTTTTCAGAGTAGGTAAAAACGTTGTCCTTTTACTTAACTAGGAACTCACTGAATATATACCTTGTCCTGGAGGATGCTTATCCACATAGCTATCAGAACATGAAACAATATATTTTGGCTAAGGCTTGAACTTCACTTGAAGCACAATCCCTTAAATTTTACAAATGGAGATTCAATTTAGACTCACCAATTAGACCACGAATGGCTGATTTAATGTATATTTAGAAACTGTGGCTTGAAGCTCCTGTAATTAGAGTAAATAGAATTCTAGAAATCTTAGGTAACCGCCAGTAATTCAAAAAAGTGTGCATTCCAGAATTATCTTAAGTCTTCTGAACTGCTAGCTGGTTTATTAGAACATCTATCATTAACTTAAATTGCAAAACCATAAATCAGACTAGCATGCACTATCGGCTAATAATGTGCATTCGCCTACATGTGTCTATTTACATGGAAAGAAAAAAAATTATCATATGATCTAGACTCTATTAAATGTTCTAAAAAGTGACACATAGCTGAGTACTGCAGAGTTAGTGACAGAAACACTACACTTGCAAAACTATTAATACAACACAACAAGGTTTGAAATAATAACAATGGAGTATGACAATACTGAAAATTCAACTACTAGAAGCTTAGACTCTGTCTTTTAATGCAGTTGTGTTACAAAACACATTAAATGCAATACTGTGGCAGAGAGAATAGAAGTTTAAAGATTGTTGGACTAAGGTCACATAAATACATTAGTCAGTGTGCAATATGTTCCTAAGCATAAACAACTAGTAAGTAGAAAACAGAAGTAATATGTCTACACAGGAACAAATGGATATACCCTATAGCAAAGGTGTCACAATGTAACATTACTAATCGCCACCTTTGTGAAAATCAGCTTAGTATTGTAAAAACTACAACTAAGAATGAGAGGGATAAAGAAACATCAAACTGCTTAAGTACATCAATTCCTTACCTCATGCTTCACAACAGGGTTAATATTAGGGCTAACATGTTCCTAGGGCTGCTAATATTAACTAACTACTTTTTAACTACCAATACCCAAGAATATACCATTCCTACTAGTCTGTATTCAATTACAAATTATAAAATAAAAATATATCTCCACAATTGTCAACCACACTGACCAGAAAATGATATATAGTTAAGCCCCAAGTTCTATCAAAATATATCCCAATGTTATCAAAATGGCTGAAGAAAGTAAAAGTGATAATCTGAATCTACCAATTCTAATTAAAGTTGTCCTAATATATCAGCTACAACCCCAGCTTTTCCCCCTCAGCACTGCTGATCACACAAACCACTCCATTAAATATCTACCCAACCACTCCAGTGGAGCCCTACACCCCCCATTCACCCCTTCCCACTTACACACAGTGCACCAAACCCAAGTCCACTAGCTATTCCTCTCAGTATTAGCAAATGTAACCCAGCTATCCTCCGACAATCAGATCACCTCAAAATCTGTCATCTAACTTCATAAACCCAGTTAAATAAAATAAGCTCACTGGAACTATGAATGCACACCCCAAAACCTGATATGCAAGCAAACAGTGAAACAAGGTTAAAATACAGCAGTTGTCCTTCTACCTTTATCAAGAACCACTTCCATGTTTTAGAAGATAATACACCCGAGACAAAAACAGAAGAAGGTACAATGATACTCGTTAAAACTGTTTTCATATAGCGGCAAAGCACATAGCAAATAGTATGCCATACACAGATACAGACCTAAAGTGGACCCTGACATTCATTACTGTTATTAAATCCCCTCACATTCATGTCACTTAGTCCCACTGTATATAAGGTCTTGCAATGACATCAGGAAGCTACACAGCATATCCACATTTGATTCATATCCCATTCCCTGAGTGGATGAACTGATAGGGAAGTTGGTTAAGAAAAAGTTTCTCTCCACCTTAGACTGAACCAAAGGCTATTGGCTAACACTATGAGACACAGAATCTACTGAAAAATGACACTATCCACATTAAATAGGCTATTCCATTATGGAGTGATATTTCGTATTTTGGAATACCTGCATCATTATAATAACTTTAAGGCAACATCCTTAGGCTATACACCACATGCTGTAACTTATATGGATGACATTCAAATATAACCAAGGCTCAAGCATGCTGCATCATGACTGGGTGGTAGCTAGCCAAGCTAAATGCAAAAGGTGTGGCGGAAGCCTACTATCTGTTCTAGTTAATAAATCAGGGGATACTGAAGCCACAGGCTGCCAGACTGAGGCAGTGCAAAAGTGATCCATGCCAACAGCAAAAAAAGAAGATTGAAGCTTATTTTGAGTTTGTCTAGTCATTATTTAAAATTCATTTGTGATTTTGTCAGTTTAGCTAGAACTTTAACTGACAGGGCTAAAGGTAAGGCTCCAATGAAGGTGAAATAGACTAATGAAGCAAAACTGTTATTTAGGAAAATAAACAATGTGTTATTTGCAGAATACATGCTAATAGCCTCTGACTTCTTGAAACAGTTCTTAGTAGATATGAATGTCTCTGAGATGGGCATGGGTATAGTTTTATCACATGTTGTTGACAGGGAAACACCCCATCTGCTATTTTAGCAAAAAGCTGACTGATATTGGGAAATGATACTCAGTTAATGACTAAGAGTGTTAAGCCATTAAGTGAGCCATCACTTCCCTTATAAACTATCTGACAGATAGTGAGTTGGTGCTTGTAACAGACCATGTCTCATTTCAATGCCTATACCAACAACATGATAACAAATTAAAATGATCTCAGTGGGCATTGATCCTACAACCCCTTGCTTTTAAGATCATAACTCAACCATACCACAGCCAACTCAATGCAAATAGGCTGTACATAGCAGAGACCTTATACTTTGAGGCTCAAACCAATTAGTCTATGCTGGTGGGATCATGAATTATAGTGCTATCTAATCTATTTCAGGATGCAAAGAAATGGGCAAGCATGTTAAACCTCATGTGGGACTGCTGGAAACAGGGTTCTTTAAAGGTCAGTGCCCTGTAATTAGGCAGATTTATGAACTTTGGTTTTGAAGAGGGTCCTGGGAGGTGTTTAGTGGGGATTACATATACCAGAAGAAAGAAACAAGGCAAGCCAAATAGTGTTTCTGTGATAGAAATAGTCTGGAGTTATTTAATGGAGAACCCATTTAATGCCATTTAGATGTATCTCTGTCTGTGAAGAAGTGAAAGGAGAACCCATTTTAAGTTACACCTTGCTTATGTGGAATTATAAAGAGAGTGAATTTTAATTCAGCATCTGTCTTTGTGGAAGCAGAAAGAGAAATGCATTATTATGTGGACTCTATAAGTACTGCTTTATTAGCTTCCATTTGAATGCACTGCATTCATAAAGTCAAACAAACAAAAAAAAATAGTAGGAATTGACTTTTCTGGATCAGGCTGAATTAAATACTGGCCATTTGTTAGAGGAATAATTTGTATGAGCCTAAAACTGAGTGAATATTTTAAGAATGAGTTATATGTCTGAGCAGCACTTTGTTTTAAAAACATAAGAACTTCAGACTAGGAACTTCACCTGAGTGACTCGTGATTGTTAGAAATTAACCAATATACTATATATATCTATATATATATATATATATATATATATATATATATATATATATATATATATTTATATACGAACCAATATATATATATATATATATATATATATATATATATATATTTATATACGAACCAATATATATATATATATATATATATATATGTATGTGTGTGTACGGGTTCAGTTCTTAATTATGAAAGATCACAATCTCGAGATTTATAATATCGAACCCAGAATACCAAGGCTGTGAAATCTTGAAATTAAGAAATAAAAAAAAAAAACATGACAACTGCTAAAACTATGTTTCTGCAGGGGGGCAAGCCAGCCCCCCCTGCACCTACCACACCCCCTGCAACATAAATATACTAAATCACTGTACAGTGAAGAGAACAGTAATGTACATTGCTATACTGTGTGGAATGGGAACATTACTGCTCTCTTCATTGTAGTGCGATCTCAGAGTTAGTATATTTATGTTGCAGGGGGTGTGAGGGTGCAGGGGGGCTTGGGCCTCTGCAAAAACATGGTTTTAGCAGTTGTTATGTTTTTTCCTAATTTCGAGATTTCACAACCTCGAGATGCTGGGTTTGATATTATGAATCTCAAAAATTCTGATCTTTCGAAATTAAGAAATGGATCTATATATATATATATATATATATATATATATATATATATATATATATATATATATATATAAATCGGTCAGGGCTTAGTATTGAGTATGTATGTGTAAATCTATCTGTCTGATAACAATGAATTGAAGGAGTTTCAGCCAGCACTTTCTTGCTAAATAAGTATCAGTTTTCCCTGTTTTTTAATGTATATATAAATATCTCGGATTCCTCTACAGATCTAAAAAATTATTTTCCTCTGAAGCCAAGATTATACTCTCTCAATCGTACCTCCTACCCAGTCTTATGTATGGCCCCCAGATCCTTACTAATCTTGACTCTACTCTTATCACCAAACTTGAACCACCTACAATGAAAATAAGTCGCTTTGCAGCTCATCAGAACTATAAATCCCATCACTGCATCTTTCTAAAACTAATAAACTGGTTAGAACTACCTCATCAACCTTTACTCTCACAGCTTTCCATTATTCAATCTATCCTTTACTTGCCTTCTCATTGTCCAACACTCATGCCACTCATAGGTTCATAGGTTCATAGGTAGGTACTAGGCTATTGGCCCTAGGGCCTATATAAGCCTAGCCAAAGGTACCCTGGCTTTTGCCACCCAAGAAAATTATTTTCCTGTGCCACTGTCGAGCAGAGCCACAGAAGTGATCCCCGGGGTGAATTTCCTATCTCCCATCCAATCATCAAGATTTTTCTTGAACAGTACTAATGAGGAGCTTTGTTTGCTATAGATAGGTAGTTTGTTCCAGAGTATGGGAAGTCTCTGGGACAGGAATATATCCCTCCAGCATGTTCTGTTTATTGTGGTGATGAGGTTTAGGTCCCTAGAGCATGTAGCTCATAAGGATTGGGATTTCTTCAAGTGGAGCATGTCTAAAAGCTCTGGGTTTGACATACCTTTGTGTGCTAGGCGGAGATCGCCTCTGAGTAGGCGATATGCAACGGTGTAAAGCTTCAGATGTCTTGTGAGGTATGACATCTACAACAACTGGAAAGGCCACAGAAATACCTCACAAAGAGGATTACTGGCCTCAAAGAGATGCCCTATGCAGACCATCTCAAAAAACTGCAGCTTTACTCCGTTGCATATCGCCTACTCAAAGGCGATCTCTGCCTAACACACATCTCCTACTACTCTCCCTCCAGACAACAAAGAAGCTGTAATCAAAAGTTACTCCAAAGCTACAAACCCAAAACTAAAGCTGAATGTAAAATTTATAGCTACCACCCATCCATGTCCTGGAATAGACTGCCTCAAGAGATAAGGTCCCTTACCAACCCAAAATGATTCAAAGCAGCTTTAAAGGAACACTTCAAAAATCACTGGTACTGCCACTGCAGTCAGCCACCGTAAACAATATCCACTCTATCCCGCTTTCTCTCTTCTCTAACCTTCATAATATTCTACATTACATACCTCTCTCTCTCTCTTCCTCTAGTTCCACATTTTCTGTTCTCAACCCCCAGTCTCATCTCAAATCTAATTCTACCTATATAACATCCCTATTATGTCTAGCCCCTTCCTCTAACCCCTTTTCCCCACTGCCTCTTATTTCCAACCTCCCTTTCTCTCTCCTATTCTTGATTCTTAACCCCCCCCTGTATTACCTTCACTCATCTCCACAGTTTACTTTCTATACTATGCTCTGTAAAGCCTTACTGCTAAACTACTGTTTAATCTTGACTGTAATGTAAGTATTGTAAATAGTTTTTTGCTTACTCTATTGTTAGAATATGATGTGTAATCTGTACACTAAACTGTTACTTTTTGCACTCTAATGGAGCTTTTCTCCCCGGGTCACTGCTGAAAAAGGGCCAGACTAACTCGGTCAACACATGTAAAATAAAATAAAAATAAGTAAAATAAATAAAATATATATATATATATATATATATATATATATATATATATATATATATATATATGTATATATAAGAATATATACATGGGTACGTATCACTTCACCTAAAACTCATTTCACCGAAACCAATCACCTAATGTTCATTTCACCTAAAACTCATTTTACTGACATAGTAGTACAATAAGGCAAGTCAAAGGTATATGTCCTTTTCCTCACTGTAGTGCGATCCTGGTGTTAGTATATATAGTTAAGGGGAGTGTGGGGGGTGCAGCCCCCCACATTGGGGGTGTGGGTGGTGTAGCCCCCCACTTACTTTGGTTTTATGTTGTCTGGTTTTCTTTTACATTATTTGGTAAAAGCCAACTAGGTGGAGGGCTGCGCCTACCACACCCCCCTTAATATATATGTATATATATATATATATATATATATATATATATATATATATATATATATATATATGTGTATATATATATATATATATATATATATATATACTAACACCAGGATCACACTACAGTGGGGAAAAGGACATATACCTTTGAACTGCTTTAGATTTCTACTTGTCAGTGAAATGAGTTTTAGATGAAATGAGTTTTAGGTGAAATGAACTTTAGGTGATATGAGCCTTAGGTGAAGTGATACGTACCCATATACACAAATAAATATATATATATATATATATATATATATATATATATATATATATATATATAGCACACAAACACACACACACAAAGACACATGCAGATGAGCACACATGCACACACATTGTATGACTTGATTCATGACTATGACATACTTGCTACTGTTCAAGAACAACTTGTGACATTAAATTCAAGAATGAAGCTTAACAAGTGACTGTAATTTACATCAGTTCAAAACAGTAATGAGCAGTTTTTGATTGACAATTTAATCACAGTAGTTTATTCCACGTTTAGTGTGACAGCTAGATTAATGCAGTACATATTTTTTTAATTAAAATATTAAACATACAGTTTTCCTTGCTCTGGCTGTGCAGTATGATTCAAAATTTAATGTGCTCTCTTTTGTGGATTTCACATCTGTATTATGAGACTGCTTTTTACTGAACGGTACATCAAATAGAATCTCCAAGCACAATATGCATTTAAAATGCATGGCACAGAAAGTTCTAACATTAGAATGATTTAACTGTGTTTTTCTTTTTGGATGATATACTCCTTGTCAAAAAAGCCATCTGGCTTAAGTTTCATATGTAATTTCTGAGAAAAGCCTAAACATAGAGTACCCTAACCAGAAAGTAGTAAGTGTTTCTAGTGTATGCATTTCTTTCATGGTCAAGTTTTTATTTTATCAAAAAGTAAGTGAACGAATAAACAGAAATAAGGACTCACTGAGTGAAATGTATGACAGAATGAAAGATTGCAAATAGTGTATATCCTCTGTACTTTCTTTAGTACTGGTTTATAGTGCATTCAAGATAAGCACATTTTCATGTCCAAGGCTGGTAGTTACAGTGAAATCACAAACGATGATGCATGCTGTTAGACAGAAATGCAGAACACACAAGTAGATAGTAATTCACTGAACCAAGCGGCACTATAGGGCAATGAGCTGAAAGGCACAGAAAAGTGTTATGCAAATGACTGTATAACAACATTCAAATGAAGAATTGCAGTATAATAACTGCTTAATGGCATGCAAAGGAGAAGTTGGGATGCAGGTCACAATTCATAGTTTTCACCTGTTAAGTGATGCAGGCAGTTGCAGTTATGCATAAAGTCAAAAAACTTGTAGACATTTATAGAATTTAGAGTCCAAAAATGCTTAAAGAAACAGAAGCTATTGGTAAGCAGTAGTGTGTTTGTGTGTGTGTGCAAGTGTGTGTGTGTGTGTGTGTGTGTGTGTGTGTGTGTGTGTGTGTGTGTGTGTGTGTGTGTGTGTGTGTTGGGGGGGGGTTAACTTTGCTCCACATACATCATGCCCGGTATGTATGTATATATCGATATATATCTATCTATATTTCTATATCTATAACTATCTACACTTATGATGCCACACCCAGTGGTGTCTATGAAAGACTATGTTCCACAGAAGACCCTCAGCAACAGAAGGATGAGTGTTCTTATGCCTGCAAGCTCCTTTTTCATAGGATCACAAGACCTTATGATTTACAAGACAATTCAGCCTCAAAGCCATTTCTCCCTTGTGATTACCCACCCTTTGACCTTGTCTCTCATTTCAAGGAGGCCGAAGCCAGTCATAACAGAGGTGAATTTAAGAAATCACAACCAGTTTTCCAGGTCCTTTTTTTAAGGTTTACAGCATGCCACACTGCTTAACTTAGAGAGGGAGTTTGTTCCAAGGAAGGAGTAGGTGCTGTTGGACACATCTGTCCCACATCTTAGTCTTATTTCATTGTCTGAATAGATTCAGATCTCTTGCCCTAGTGTTAGCTCCACTGTTTGACTTATTGAGTTGTATGAGTTATTTAACTACTGGATCCCTTATAGCCCCATAAGCAAGACACTAACTTCCTAAAACTTTTAGGCCCTGATCCTTCCAATTGCTTGATATCCTTCATAAGTTACATGCAAAAGGGGCATTTTACTCAATGATGGGTCTAGTCAATGTGGATTTGTGGAGGTGAGGACTTCTTCTGCCCTGGAAGAATTACCTTTCTCTATGAGTTGTGCAAGGTAAAAGAATTTCCTAACAACCATTGCAGCATGATGGTCAAATATAAGGGAGATGTCCACCCATGTGCTAACTTCTCTAGGAATCTTTTCCTTTTGAAGTGGTGTATTATCTATGCTATATACTGGAGCTATGGGGTGCTGACCAGTTGTTACATTGGTGCTCTTTTTGTCATTTAACTTAAAATGTAAGCTTGGGTTGGAGTGCGTGTGTATCAGAGAGGGATTTAACAATGATTCTCTGCTTAAAATTATCCACAAATTTTGTTAACCAAATATACTCATTTGATAACTGAATATCTCAGAAATAGATTGACAATCAGCAGAGGCCCAGTACAGACTCCTGTGGAACTCTATTGGTCACCTCCATGCTTTCTAAGGATGCACCTCTTATTCTTACTGGGTAAATCATGTCTCTAGGCCAATACGCTATCTACCTAACCACATATGGGTCAATTTGAAGCTCTCAAAACTTGCTTGTTATATTTGCATGTGGTGTGGGATCGGATGCCTTGGTGAGGTCAAGGTACACTGTGTGGCAGCTTGTACACAGTCTATAGCCTGAGTAACACTTTCAAAAATGTTAACAAGATTAATTGGACAGGATCTATCCTTGTCAAAGCTAAACTGCTGTGTATTAAGTCTGATTTTTAATATCGTAATTAATTAGGCCAGTTATGATCTGCTCCATGGCTTTGCATACCGTACTTGTTTGGCTGATGAGTCAGTAATCTTTGGTGTAGCTCATCTCGTCAGGATAAAAGAGGCGAACTATTCTGGGTTCAGTTCAAGCAGCTTTATTACACACAAACGCATCAGGAAGGAGGCTTTGTAACTTAAACTTAAATAAACTTATAAACAGACTGACTACCACTCTCATATATGTTAACACTGGCTGTGCTCTCAAAATGGCACTGCTGTCTGCACACACTCACTATTTATATGCACGTGCCTACATCTGGAAATGCTTCTTAAAGGTATATACACACACTCTGTTTTACATCCTCCCTCTTTGAGAAATAGATCATATACTAAATGTTTTCAAAATATGCAATTATACAGAAATGATCTTTTGACATGCAGTTATACAGAACTAATTATTTGACATGTAATCAAACAAAATTACACACATATAAAGCAATCATGTCCATGTCGCTGTGTATTTTATACTAGGTCTAGAAATATGACCTGATCATGTAACATTAAAGTCAGAATTGGATCTAGCAATGGGGACTGTCTTCAAGGAATGTTCAACTCTGGGGACATGTGGGACATCATCAGGAAAATAAATGGATACTGAGACATGTTCTTTGGTATGGACATTGTCAGGGTTGCTCTGAGATCTAGAATCTGTATCACAGGTACGATGCAGCGATATAATTTCTGACACAGGAAGAAGATGCCTCTGTTTTCTCCAATATTCTATACCCTCAGATTCCACTAAATAGGATCTTGGCTCAGCACATATACCTCTCACTTGACCAATTTGATCAAAGCCTTTCGCACTTTGCATCTTCACTGTCTCACTTCTTGCAACAGATGAAGAAATTGGCTCATTTTATCATAGCTGGACTTCTGAAAGGAACACTTCTTAAAAAGTTGGGCTTTGATAGTTTTGTTGTTTTTAGCATTAGGCAGCAACAAAGTAGAACTGATAGGCAAGACTGTTCTGGTTTGCCTAGATAAAAGTTTCTGAGCAGGTGAGCCAAGTAGATTGTCACAGGGTATATTTCTGAGATTAAGCAAATTCAAGAAGATATCGGTATGTAATACCTAAATTTCAGATTCAATTACTCTGGTCAATTTTTGCAATTGCCAGAAAAGTTATTACTTTGAACAGGAAAAGTAAACAAGATTTAATGTTTAAAGATTTTATTTAGTCACCAAAGTTGTTTGCAAAAAAGAACTGCAAACCATTTGTTATAGAACTCATAACATTACTCATAAAAAAATAGCATGGCAAAAATTGGAAAACCTTTTGAACAAATACTGATAAATTCTCATGGATAAAATGATTGTTTATCATGGATGAATGTTGTTTGTCTTTTCCCGGTTAGGGGTCACCACAGTGGAACTCCAGTCCATTAATGATTGTCAGTAGATTTTTATGGTGTTGAGTTGCCAGCCCAACACCCAACCTTCAGTGAAGGCACTCCCATTCACACATGTCTTTTGGAGGCCCCTCGACTGCGGGGAGAACATGCAGACTCCACAGACAAGGCACTCCAGCCAAGAATTGAACAGGAGAACCTCTTGCTGCAAGGCAACAGTGCTACCGCTGTTCCACCGCAGCTTATCATGGATGAATGTAAATATTGTAAATAGTTTTGTTATTGTATTATTGTATTTGTTATATGTACATTTGCTTATGTTTATAATGAAAACAAAATAAAAAACGTTTTTTAAAAAAAAAAGAAGATATCGGTATTGTCATGCTTTAACCTCTCTAGTAATTGCTTTGCTCTCTGTGCTGCATGTTCAGCAAGGCCATTTGACTGTGGGTATTCTGGACTACTAGTAACATGGATAAAGTCACACTATTTTGCAAATTTCTGAAACAATTGACTGGCATACTGGGTACTGCTGTCAGAAATAACTTTGTGTGGACTACCATGGACTGAGAAACAATATTTCATCTTAGTATTAACACCACTGGACATTAATTTAGGTAGCAAATTGATCTAAAACTAGTTTGATTGAATAACAGTCTACCAACATTAAGTAATGTTGATTGTTTCACACAAATATGTCAGTGGCTACTGTTGACCAAGGTAGTTCGGGAATCTGGCTTAGCTGAAGTGGCTCTTTTTGCAAATGCAGTTTAGTACTGTTACATACTGAGCAAGAAGAAAGCACTTTATCAATGTCCTTTGATAGAGAAGGCCAAAATACTAGTTCTCTCAACCTTCTTTTGGTAGAGTTGGAACCAGGGTGGCCTCAATGCAAAATCTGAATGTATTCATGTTGTAAGGAAGTAGGAACAATAACTTTGTGACCTTTGAAAATTATACCATCTTCCATCAGCATCTCATCTCTGTATAGAAAATAAGGTTGTACTTCTGGTGGTACACAGGATTCCTTTGATGGCCATCCAACATTGATGAAGTGGTTGAGCTTTTGCAGAACTGGATCAGTCTTTGCATGATTTCTTAGTGCATCAAGTATTGTGGTAGAAAAATTATGCACTTCCATGACATCAAAGTCTAAACTCTCTGCATCAAGCTGTTCTGTGGTATTTCTGAGTGATCTGAATACGGTATCAGCCAGATAAAGAAGTTTGCCTTTAGTATAGACAATTTTGTAATCTAATCATCATTCTTTGCAGTCTTGCTGGAGTAGTATGCATAAGCTTCTTTAAAATAGTGACTAGAGGTTGATGATCAGTATCTATTTAGATAGCTTGGCCATAGATATAATCATGGAACTTTGAACATGTGAACACAATTGCTAAAAGTTTCTTTTCAATTTGAGCATACTGCATCTCAGTTTGGGTAAGAGTTCTAGATGAATAGGCAACAGGTCTGCCCTCTTGAAGAATAACTGCACCAAGACCAAACTTTGAATCATCACTGGAAAGAACTACTGGTTTGTGGACATCATAGTATCTCAATGTAGGCAGTTTGGCAATTTGCTGTTTGAGATCATCAAATGCTCCCTGGTGTTGTTCTATGACCAGGCAACATTATTGCATGTCAGCTCTCTTAAAGATGCTGATAACTCACCAAAGTCAGGGATAAATTTGCCCATATAGTTAACCACACCAAGAAAACTCTGTAAGGCTTTGACATTGTCTGACGCTGGCATCTGAAGAATGGCTGCTTGTTTAGAAGGGTCTGGTTTTAAGCCAATACTTGTAAATAAATCACCTACATAAGTAACTTCTGGTAGTCTGAATTTACATTTCAGAGGGTTGAGCGGTAAGTTCACTTCACACAGTCTGTCCAGAACTTTCCTGAAGTTTCTGTCATGCTCTACTTCACTGCTGCCTCCAACCGGTAAATCATCAACTATTATAGCACACGGATAGCCTGAAAAAACTTGCTCCATTGCATGCTGAAAGACTTCACCAACAGAATTTATTCCAAAAGGCATCCTGAGGAATCTGTATCTATCAAACGAGGTACCGAATGTAACCAGTAATTTAAGATTTGTGATCAAGCATCACTTGCCAAAATGAACCTTTGCATCCAAGACAGAAAAAACAGTGGCATTTGGCATGAGGGTGGTGACCTCCTTGACTATACACATAAGATGTTAAGGTCTCTTTAATGTCTTGTTCAAATCTTTTGGGTCAATGCATATCCTGATTTCATTCAAACATTTCTTATGAGCAACTACCATGGAAGACACCCACTCAGTTGGTTCTTTGACTGGACAAATCATATCTTGCTGAACCATTTTATCTAACTGTACTTTGACTTTGTCCTGCATAGCTGTTAGAACTCTCATTGCTGGTTTGACCACTGGACTGACCTCTGGGTCTACTTTCTTGGAATACACAACTGGAAGTTTGTCTAACTTGTTGTGGAAAGCATCAACATACTCTGAGAAAATAGCATTACTGAAGCTCGGACTGGGAAATGTGCTTACACGATGTACTTCTTTGGTAAAAGAAAGCAGTTTCACTATTAAACTGTCTCTGAGACCTAATAATGACTGCACAGGTTATCAGACTACATAAAATTGCAAACTGTAACTGTTCCCAGCCAAATAGCATGAAAGCACTACTGAGCCTTCAGTTTGAATCTCTTCACCTCCATAAGAAACAAGCTTGGCAAAGTTGGCCAAATTAAGTTGCTCACCAGCTCTCACTCTAGCAAATTCTTCTGCTGACATCTCATTATACTTTGAACCAGTATCTACTTTGAGCTCTATGGGCTTACCATTGATCAGGACAGTACAAAATACTTCATTCTTTGCCAATAAATCTACTGCATTAACCTTTTCACTGTCCACTGATACACCATCTACATAGAAAGTGGGATTGCAGCTTTCTACATGATCAACTTTTTGAGTAACCTTTCTTAATAACTGAATGAGGCATGCTTAATTTACAAAAAATTTGAAGTGGTTCCATTTTTTCACTTGTGGCACTGCTGATCAAATGCTAAGCACTTTTATCTTTTAGACTCATGGTTGGCACCACAATTACAAGAGTTAACAATAAGACTTGACTTGTGTTTTGCTGACTCATCCTTATACTGCACAGAGCATGTCTGTTTTGCTGAGCTAGTCTTGGAACTTGCTAGAAAGTTATGGGGCCTCCCTGGGAATCCTGCAGGGGTTACAGCTGCCATGTGCTTAGGCCTGCTTCTGCTTGTCATGTGTTGCCTGCTGTCTAGGCTTGCTCTAGAGGCTGTTGAAACTAAGCTCGTAGCACATGTAAGCATACTTGTGTGCCTTTCTGTGAGCTCATGGATTTGACAAATCTCTATGGCTTTGCTCAATATTAAATCACTGTTACAAAGCAAAATCTTTCTCACTGCAGCACTATTAAAAGCATACACAAGCGTATCCTTTATTAACTCATCTTTTAAATCACCAGATCTCCACATTTTAGCCTTATTTCTTAAGTCTTAAATATAAGCTGCAAAAGTTTCACCTGGCTTTTGGTCTCTTGTGTAAAATAGGTGCATCTCTAATGTAACATTTGTCTGGGGGTTGCACATTTCTCTAAATTTACATTTCAAGCACTCAGGGTCCTCCCTTGATTCAGCAGGTACAATAATATGGTGGTTTTCCCCCTCTACTGCATATACTGCTGGTGGATACACAAATGAATGCTCTCTCTCAATGACCTCTGACCCAGCTAAGTTAAGCAAAAGGAATACCCGTGTATGTGCATCTTTGTCAGAAAAAGCTGCTTGTATGAAAATATTGTATTTCTGCTCAAATCCTCCCCAATTCTCTGCAGTATTATGATCAAACACAAGTGGACAGGGTATGCAAAATGCCCCTGCCATATCAACACACAGTAGTGAAGGTGCCTGGAATTATATATGAACATACACATGTAAATATATGCCGGAATTTTATGACAGAACTTGTAATTATGCCCTATAGCACAACAGACTCTTTGAAATACCTGCACTTTGCTAAATAAGTCTCTATATCACAAGAATACTTTAAAATTACTGTACTTTGGAAAACCGCTCTTAATCAATGTAAGAAATACTTTGAAGTGACTGTACTTTATGAATAAACTGTACAGAGGAACCAAATGGAAAATGCACCAAACAAGCCTGTATGCGAACTCTGTTTATTGCAGTAAAAACACACCAAGATTAAGTGCTTTCATCTTTCACATAGAAGACTTCATCAGAGTAAAGCACACTGTTTCAAGAACCATTTTTATACCAGTACGTTACATAATAAATAGATAAAATTGAGCCAATGGTATTGTCAAAAAAAGTTGCATGTAAAATGGTCACATGAGCAATATTAAATACACAGGATGTTAATATTCAAGCCAGCTTAGCTTTTTACAAATAAAACACTGTTATATATTAAATACCTTCAGCATATGTTTAAAAATGCAGGCACAGTAATGCATGTAAAAATGTTAAAATACTTAAAGTTTCATAGATTTTTCTTTCAGAGCTGGAAGTATTTTCAAGAAATCATTTATACCTGGTGGAAAATTGGCTGCTTGTTTGAGTTGCCAAACCAGCTCTTTTTTGTTTAGTAAATTCTTCCAGGTACCCCCCCCCCACCTAAATATATGTCCACAGTATCCAAAATACCAGATTTAAAACCTTTAAAATTAGAACAAGTGAGGGAATGCCCAAATAATGCACTTGTATCCTTCTTGTTTTTAACAACATATACGTGCTCATAGATTCTGCTTTTCAACACCCTCTCCATTTTCCTAACATAGAATCTGTTGCACATATCACATAGAGCAAGGTACACCACTCTGGTGGTAAAACAATTTCCTTTCTTGAATATAACCTTAAATGCCATCTTATTAGCTAGATGGGTTTGAGGTGCTTTGAAAATATTAGTACACTGGGAGCACCTCCCACAAAGTCTTGTACCACAACCACCTTCTATTGGTAAATTTAACTTCTTTTCCATAAGATGTTTAACATTCATGCCCACCTTGCTGATAAAAACTGGTTTATCTCCCACTGCAGTTAACACATCATTATTTACCCTGAATATACTCCAGTTCTTTTTTAATATGTTTTTCACTTCATATGATATTGGACTGTATTGCACTATACACGCATGCTCATAAATCTTCATTTCGCCAGGATCTGTGGGGGCTATATTAGTTAATGGGTGGTTTCCTAACAGGGGCTTATATTTTTTTCCCTATCCTGTGTAAACCTCCTCAATAATTTGTTCCACCATCTGTTCCGGGTATCCCCTTTTTAAAAACAGATCTCTTAATGTGAAAAATTCCTGCCTCACATCACTAAATTCTGAAGTCATGCCTGCAATTCTTGTAGCCTGTCCTTTGACTAAGCTCTTTTTCTGTGAAAATGGATGGTTGCTTGTATAATGAAGGTAAGAATTACAAAAAATACTCTTACGAAATATGTTAGATTTGAAACCAGTAGGTGTATAGAAAATTGCTGTGTCCAAGTAATGTATACCTCTAGTGTTGTAATTATAAGTAAATTCCAAAAATTAGGTAGTTTTCTCCAAATGGTAAATAAAGCCAGGAATATCTTCCACTTTTCCCTTCCACAAAATAAAGATGTCATCCAAAAACTTGCAATATAACTGGATGTTGTTCCAAAATTCTTTGTGGAATACATATCTTAATTCCCAGCCTAATAGCACTATACTTGCATATAGGGGCGCAGGCAGCCCCCATGGCAACTCCTCTTGTTTGCTGGAAATATTGGCCCTCAAAGAATAAAAAAATTATTCTCTAAGATAATTGCCATCATTTCATACACCAGATTTACTTTATCATTATTCAAGGTGGAACATGCAAAGAGTGTCTCTTCAAATAATTGTAGTCCTTCTTGCTTAGGAATATAGGAAAAAAGATCTTTCACATCAATGGTTAAAAATATCAAATCAGCTGCCCATAGATTTTGTTAAAGCTGTCTTAGAAAATCCCAGAAATCCTTAACTAGATGTACTGCTCTTTCCACTACATGCTTAGTTATTTTATCTACAAACAGTGCCAGATTATGGGGGGGATTCAGTAATCCTCCGTGTAAGACTAACTAAGTCTTACTCGGAGACTGCCGTCTAAGAGTATGATGTCAGCATGTCATGCATATGCATGAGGGTGGGTTGACTCAACTGGAAGGCTAACATGGAGCATGTAAGACTGCAGGGGGCGTGTCAGACTGCCGAGCAATGCAAATATCCACGCCCCTGTAAGTATATAAATGTGAAAATGACAAATGCAATAAGCGAGTCCGCTGAAATGTACACATAGCAAACACTACACATCCCCACATACTAAACCCCTTTGTAATTGTAAAATGTAAACTTTTTTTTTATAATTCCCGATATAGCTGCCCGTATTTGCGCGTGTTTGTGCGGGTGTGCCCATTGCTTAGCTACAATTAGCAATTTCGACATCGAAGAGCATAATAAGAAATGTTTATACAAATAAAGGCAAATAGCAATAGTGTAGTGATAAAGTCTTCGCACAAAGAGGAGGCATTCCTGGTTCTAGTCCCACCACTCCCCTTTCTATTTTATGTTTTAAATTAGTATATAAAATAATTCCTGACATATATGAATGAAGTTTTAGTAAAAAGCATTGAAATGGACTATGTATTAGTGAAAAAAATGTATATATAAATACAAGAAAGTGAGCAGCATTAAGGATATTGACATATAATTGCCCATAGCTAAGCAGCATTGTACCCAGAGCAATATAGTTGCCCATAGCTAAGCAGCGTTGTACCCAGCGCAATATAGTTGCCCATAACTAAGCAGCATTGTACCCAGCACAATATAGTTGCTCATAGCTAAGCAGCACTTTACCTAGCACAATATAGTTGCCCATAGCTAAGCAGCGCTTTACCTAGCCCAATAGGTTTGCGTTGAGGTGTGCACCGCGCTAACACAGTGCACCGTTGGGCGACGTGGAGCAACGTAGAGCAAAGTTGAGCAAAGTCGCCTACACACAGCCACACCCCCTAGCCTGTCTGGACAGTAGTAAAATAAAAAGCAATGACAAGGCTCTAACCCGGCACACTGTGCACCATAATCAAAGTACTGAACCACTAAGCCATGACAGCTTAGCATAAACATGCACTGTTAACATACACATACTTATAAATGGAAGTTTAACCATTGCTAAGCAGGTTTGCTGTTAGCTGAGAATTTTCAAAAATGGCCAATCACAAATAAGTGCGGGAAATGAGGCATATTTAAGCTTCATAGGTGGGAATACTCGTCATAACTGATTGTAGCTCCCATCTGCAGTCAGAATGGCCGGTGCTGGAGAGGGTACTCACTTTCGAGCGCAACGGCGGGGCATCGAAGATCAAAATACATGGTTTGCCTCCTTGTCCACCATCATGAGTCAAGACTCCTGCAGGGGCAGTTTCAAGGGACGGAGTACAAAGCGGAGGCTTGGAACTGGTTAGCTCATGATCTTACCAGTGCCACAGGTGTCCCTCGGACTGGTGAGCAGATCAGTCACCACCATGCAGACCTGAAGAGATGGAAGCAGGACCAACTGAACTGATGATTACAGGAGGCCCGTGACATGCAAGATGCCCCACTACTGAGTAGGTAGCCATGGAATGAAGTATATAAGAAATGCTGTTGTAGTCTATATAATGGATAGGTATGTCTCAATATCCCTTCATTTACTTCACAGCTGCAGGTGTCCAGTCTGCAAATCGGCAAGCCTATATAGATAGGCTGCTAAGGCTGCGTCACCAGGCAGGTTAGTAATTATTCTGTATGTATTATTATATAAAATAAGTGAGAGAGCCTGAAAAAGAGTGTTGTAACCCATTAATAAAGGTCTAATAAGTCTTGAATAACTTCTCTGCATGCCCTGTTATATAAAATAAGTGAGAGAGCCTGAAAAAGAGTGTTGTAACCCATTAATAAAGGTATAATAAGTCTTGAATAAAGTCTCTGCATGTATTGTAAAATAAAATAAGTGAGTGAGCATGAAAGAGTGTTGTAACCCATTAATAAAGGTATAATAAGTCTGGAATAAAAGTATTCTGCATGCTCTAAAATATGAAATGAATGAGAGAGCCACTACAAAAGTGTGTAATGTAATTAATAAAGGTATAATTCCTGGACTGTGTCCGTGTCACTTTCTTTGATATGTTGTTGTACCCTTGCATTATGGAAATAGTACAGTTGTATTAAGTGCTGTCAATCCACACTTGGGTAGGTCCATATAAAGTGGATGAAGGGAATGCCAGTAGCTCTTAAGCATATATACAGTCCTCAACTGTTGGTTCATGGCTAGCATGTACAGGTTAATCTGGCACATGAGTAGCTTGTGATTGTGTTCCCCAGAAATGTCAGTGTGCTGCTAGACATGTAGGGGTCTGTTTAAATGTAGCTGATAATGTCACCTGAAGACAGCCAGATATGTAGATATATGAATATAAATGAAATATATAAATACGTAGCAGTAACATCTGCATCTTGAACCGTTTGTATGTCAGATACAGGTCAGGTATATAAACAACTATCAAAACCCATTTCACAATTTAATGGGCACTGCCTAGTGTAATAATACATGTAGAGGATATATACCTGCAGTCAGTAGGAATGTAGAGTAAAGTTATAAGTATATATAAGTTGTTAATGGACTGATCTTTTTACACCCTACTTTATGGTCATAAATAATGCCATTCCACACCTAAATGGGTATGTGTAATCTGAAAAACTTTGTTGGGACATATGTCCTATTGGGTTATAAATATCTGCATGTACTTTGATGCATGTGCCCTGTTCACATACCACAATCTTGGTGGCCTGTTGCCACCAATCAACCCTGCATGCTGTTGGAATGTCCACTGTTGTTCTAAATATGCATATGTTATGATTGCTGTTCAGCTGTTGGAATTCCTGTGTGTTGGGTTAATGGGAATATTACTGCATGCTGTTACAACTAATTTGGAATGCTGTTGTCTGTTACTAACCCATATTGTCATTAAATCCTGCTAAACAGAGAACGTATGGGAAGGCCGGTCCCAGCGGTCCCTCCTCTCCCACCTCAGCTGGCGATGGCACCTGGCACCAGCATGTCTGGTGCACAGCCTGGGACGTCCTGCTCCGGTGGCCCTGTGCCACCTTCGGGTGGAAGCACTGCAGGGGATGGGGCTCATCCCCCCGTGCAAGCATGGCTGGAGGAGGGCCACCTATCACCCTCCGAATGGTCCAGGCTGTGGTGCGTACAGAGATCAAGCATTCGGTCATTAATCCTCTATGCCAGCTCGAGGCACGAGTGGCATGACTCATGGGTGAGCCTGCCCCTCCTACTTAGCCCCCAGCACAGCCACCATCTGGGCTGTGAAGATGTAGTTGTGACTGCCCGTGGGTGGGGATCTCAGTTCTACTGTTGCCATCTGTGGGCTCATGGGCTTGCGATATCCAAATATCCGTCCCCGTCAATTGTGTTCACCCACCACATGTGTCATATTCCACCCCTGTATGCATCTTGTTTGTCTTGTCTGTTTACCTCTCCAACCTACCTCCCCAAATATACCTACTTCCTCTACCTCACATTCCACTCTCACCTGAAAAAACAAAAAAAAGGGCAATCTGTTCCCACAAAAAAATTATGCCCCATACATAGTTGCCCATTTCACACACATGTCCGCTGGACATGTAAACTGATAATTATAATTGGCAGTACAACATACTTTGTTGTCCTCACCCCTCTCTCGGGGGTGGAAGGTTTCATTCCAAATTTCTAACATATGCACAGCTGTTGCTGGTAAAGAAATGGGCAGCTATGGACCTTCCCTACACCCATCCTGCACATCCTGAGCTGGTTTCCCTACTGTCTTTCCCTCTTTGTGCCCCCTTTTTCACCACTTTCCTATCTCCCAATTTTCTTTAATTTCAAGGAAATTAGGGCGGGGTTAGCGGGAGTAAGCACTTTAAGCAGTAGTTAGCGGGTTTGCGCGAGTGTGTGCTCAGCTAAGTATTGCTAAGCTTCGCGCAAACCTGCGCAAACCCACTTACAACTGCTTAAAAGTGCCTTAGTCACTCTGCATGGCAGGGCCCTTGTTCTGCTGAGCAGCAAAATAAAACACCTCTGTCAGTCTCGAACCCCGGACCTTGGACACACTGCACTGCATGAAGTACCACTAAGCCACAGTAGACATACAACAAGTTGGTGCTGTAATAAATATATCATGCATTACAAGGAGTGAATGTAAAGGGAAAATAGGAATGCCTTAACACAAATCTTGTTCTGTGGATCTTTACCAGCAGTTGTTGTGGAATTTTATGACATGACTGTGAAAAGAGAACCAGCCATTCTAGCAGGAAATAATGTTACAGTAGCACTTTACAAACCCCACACAGTATCAGAGCAGAATAAACACTGGCATATTTGAATACGGCAGAGGCCATACTTCCCAACTGTGACTGCTTTTCAGGGATCTCCCTGATTCGTAAACAAATGTTAGCTGTGTCCCTCTGAATCCCTCTGAAAAGTATTGACGTTAGGCAGAAAAGTGGGGAATTACACTTAATGAATAATGTCAATAAGTAAGAGTAGACACTGCTTGCACGTCAGAAAAGGTGTATTAATACATATGCTCTGATTCTCTCAGTCTCAACTTAATGTTTGTAATATATTACAGGTGTACCTCACTTATATGTACCTTTCCCTGAGGCTGTTCAAATATATACCTGAGTGTATCAGAGGCCTGGCAGAGGCAGAAACACACAGGCATATCAGCTTTTCTGCTGTTACACACTCTGCAAATAGCTTTGGAAGGAGTCCCACAAGCATACCCTTATGAAGGAGTACAACACAGAAATATCAAAGGATGTAGCCATGTACTGGTAACAACCAACTGTGACAATGCCATTGTTCCAGTGCTGAAAAGACTGGTGTGGTGTACAGACAAAGAATAATAGGCTAACCTCTGGCTATCATCTGGATATGTCCACAGGTGGGAGCTACGCAGACAGACTACTTGTCTTGATAGACTAACAGGTACACAGCAACCCTGTATGATCAGCAAGATAAACATCACACAATAATAAATAATGCTCTCTGTACTTCTGCACCCCTACCCAAAAGAACAATATACCTGTGTATTCAGGCCTACCAAGGATGTAGGTAGGCATACTCAGTACTGAAATTTGTCCAGTTGTCTTGAGCAGCCTGTGCTAATGTCAACAGAAATAAACCACAAATTGTTCAGAAGTGAGTAAAATAATATTTACAGAATAGTAGTTCACAAACAGTTCATGTGCCAGAAGAATACATTGCAATAACTACTTTTGTATGGCAGTTAATTGTCTAATTAGAAAAGAAAGTACATACTCCCATGTATCTTGTGTTAGCATTTGGAGGGGTGAGTAAAATTCTACACTGACAAGTGTGTACTAGAAGCAGCAACATTCAGGTTTGAGTACAACATGCAAATCACTGGCTACAACCTTAGCTTCAGATATAAGAAGTATACCAATCTTCTGAATGACACAACGGTGTCCACAGCAAACAAGCATGGGCTCCACTTTGGAAAGCTGAAAGGGCTATGCCTACCTAACTTAGCATTTTATAGCAGTGGGCTGCTATGACAGTGAGTACTGCAATTACCACACAGCAGGCTGCATGCAATTACTAAATAGTGGGTACCAATTGGTGCAGAGGCCATCACATGCACATGTGCAGATACCTACAAAAGCAGGCTGTACTTGCTGTCCACACATGCAATAATATCATTGCAGCAACAGAGAGAGAGAGCGGGAGCGAGAGCGAGAGAGAGACAGAGACAGAGATACAGACAAAGACAAAGAGACAGAAACAGACAGACACAGAAAAAGAAAGAGCAACATCAACAGACAGAGAAAACACCAAAAAAAATATTTCCTTTAAAAACAGATGGAACAGAAAAATACAAAGGAAAGGTATGTAACACATATGTATTTGCTGGCATGTAGTAGGTGTTTTTGAAGAGTACTCTACATACTGTGAATCATCCATATGTGGCAGCAGTACATATCTATATGTATCTGTACATGTGCATAGGACAAGGGACATACTGCAACTGTTTGTGAAGGGTGTATATATCTATATATATATATATATATATATATATATATATATATATATATATATATATATATATATTGTTGAAGGTTGTTATGTGCACATGTCTATGTAGGTTGTAGTGTGTGGCAAAGAAAACAGCATGCAGTGCTGGTATATGATGTGGTGGTTAAACGCTGTGGCTATGCTTCATCATTTTTGCAGTGTTGCAGCCAGTGAGGCCTGCTAAAGCTATATGGGCTGAGGACACCTTCAATGCATTCTGCACAACACTGTGCAATATTATTACATAACTGTATATCTCACAACTGTCGCATAATTGATATTCCCACCATGAAAAGTGGACTGTATATGTGCCTATATGTATATCTATATGTACAGCAATAGATGTTTATATGTATGTGTGTATGTATGTGTATATATATATAGATATATGTATATATATATATATATATATATATATATAGAGAGAGAGAGAGAGAGACACGGGTCATACTTACTGCGACAGGTGCCTGGTGACCAAGCCATGGACTGAAGCTCAGTGTTGACACTGCAATGCCATCCCTTCTTGCCAAAACACTGTACCCATTAACTACCACATAGGTGGTAGTCTACCTAACACCGAAGGTGTGATAAGGGAACATGGGACACAGGTGGACAGTACCCTCCCCTTTGATAATCACAGTGCCACACTAGTCATGTAATCTGTCTATGAGGTACACGTCATCACAAAAGGTGTGTTATCTAGGGAAATATAGGTCAGTGTTCCCCTCTACTCATCACACTTAAAACCCATTATAGAGTACAATGCCCCATGTGGTATGTACCTCACATGACAACTACAGCAAGTGGAAAGGCCACAGACATACCTCACAAAGAGTAATACCGGCCTCAAACAGATGCCCAATGCAGACCGAATCACAAAACTACATCCAGACTGTGTTGCATACCGCCTACCCAGGGGTGACCTCTGCCTAACATACAGAGCTATGTCACACCCATAGCTGTTGGACATCCTCCACGTAAACATATTACAATCCCTCCGAGATACACACACTAGGGCCCTAAACCTTGTCAGCTCACTAAACAGCACATGCTGGAGGGATAGATTCCTATCTCAGAGACATGCCGTACTCTGGAACAAACCACTTATCAATAGCAAACAAAGCTCCTCATTAGCAGTTGTCATAAATACTCCTGATTATTGGATGGGAGATATGAAATACACTCCAGGAATCACCTCTGTGGCTCTGGTTGACAGGGGCAAGTGAAATTAAATTACATATGTGTCAATGGCCAGGGTAGCATATGGCTAGGCTGCTGTAGGTCCTAGGGCCAATAGCGTATTACCTACCTATGACACAATGCACACACACATGTACTTAGTGCAATAATTGCTATGTGAGGTTGACTGAGTGTGATGGTGAATGTGTTGGTGAATGTGTGCAAGGTCTGTAAAGGTGTGATAGCTTAGTGTGAAATTGTTTCTGTCATGGTAGTTTGTGTCCTAGCTGTGATCACAGCAAAAGATGTGCATGCTATTGCTAGGCAAAAAAAGTAGTATGGCATACAGTGTGAAGTAGTCCCTTGTTGTCGACTGTGGTGTCCCATTGTAGGCTAAAGCAATACATGTATGCTTAGTGAGTGGTACTGCTGGTGAATCCAACTCCCATATGAACTGTAGCACTACCTGAAGCTGTAGGCCTAAACAGTACAGTATGGTGTATGTTCACATTGCTTGGAAACACTGTTTTGTGCATTCCCTGTAGTCCTCACAGATTACATACCTCAGGCATAAGGTTTTGTAAGTAGTGACACACAGTACTGTATGGTACACATGTAGATGGGTTGGCATATATTTGTGTGTTGTATGTATGTCTGATGTGTGTGTAATTATGCCTGTACCATGCCCTCAATCATATGTGTGTTACAGGGTATACGTGTGTATCTAGCAACATGTATAGTCTAGTACAGCAGTATTCCACCTATATTAACAACTGTGCACATATGTTAGGCAGGGGTTTGGCATCAATGACTAGGGTGGTATACTGGTAATACTGTAACTGTACTTTACATTCATTGCAATGGATGACATCTTTCTTTATGCATTAGCTTGATATATACATCCTGTGGCTAGGTGGTACATTACATTGTGTCACATGCAGTGTGCCATGTACTGGTGTATAGTCTTACATACAGGCTTCTCTTTGCTGCTGTGCAGAACATGGTTTGATATATAGAGCATGTCAGGCACTGTCAGCCAGTTGTGGCCTGAGCACTAATATGTGGTATTGAACGTGTGTATCCTCTGACAGCCAGTCGGATGCTATATATGGCAGTTAATTGATATCTGTACTTTAGAATGTTGAGTGTGCCACATGACTTGCTCACACATATTGATTAATTATCTTCCAGGGGCATGGCCCACCAACGCAACCCATGTTATACAGCTGCAGAGGAACAGGAAATACACAGCAGCCTGGTGCAGCACTACAACCTGCTGTTCTCTAGAACCAGCAAGGACCAGCATGAGCAGACTGCACTGTGGCAAGATCTTGTTCGTCAGGTAAATGACATAGGCATGCATAACCGGACATATGAGCAGGTACGCCATCACTGCAGTAATTTAGTTAGACATGTCCGGTGGCGTGCATCTGATATCCGTAGACAACAGCTTGCCACAGGTGGTGGGGTAGCCATTCATCCCTCCTCACCAGAATGTCGGAGCTGCAAGCATGATGGCTCCTGGCCAACAACAGGAACAGCAACATACATGTGTCATCATGGAGGCCAGAGCCACCCAGCATGTTGACATGGAGCGTGCAGGTAACATGCCCTATCTGTAGACTACTGTTACCTGTACTGGTAGATTATGCAATGTGAGATGTGTACTGTGTGTTTAGCAGTTGTGCTGCCTAGTGTTGTGCAATACTGATATTTGGAATATAATCTGTACACCTGTGACTGTCGACTATTGTACTACTGTAGTTTAGCAAACTCACAGTAGCAATGCCACAGTTGTGGCCACTGGCAAAATGTCTCATATTCTTGTAGGTCCCTCTGGTGTGACAGTACGGCAGCCGGTCGATGCTGATGAGTGTGTTATAAATTTAATATTGCTAATGAAATTTGTATGTCATAGGTGAGGTGTAGGCCATGCACACATAACACTCCTACGCATAATGCATACTGTGCATGTTTGCTGTGAGACTATGCACATCTCAGTAATATCAGTAGCTGCCTCAATTACATGCAATACACAGAGCATCACACACAGTTGTGGCAACACCGTACTGGACATTGGATAGGCATAGTTGATACACATGTACAAAATATACACAACTTTGTCATACGCAGTACACCTTAACATGCTACACATGGCGTATCCAGACACCCGCTGTAAGGTCACATTTCAGTATCCCACATGTCATCCACACTGCACACATAATATACCTGAGGGGTAGAGGCCTATCATGGGGCTGTGCGACACTCTTCAACTCATAACACATTCATGTTAGGCAATGCTCCCTATTGGGCACCTTACAAACCCATGTAACAAGTGGCTGTGTAATTGTGAATGTAGCCACAGTATTGCAGTTCAGGTACAGCATGCTAGGTGGTGGTTTGGCACACATTAGTAGCCTTGAGTGACCACATGATGCATGATGATGATGGCTCATGGTACTACACCCCATCCAGTTACAGTGACCACAGTACTATGCATAGCAGTCATTGCTATGCACCTCAATGTTGTGTGTGTGCAAACATATGCACCTATACACAATATGCATAGCAATCACAATTTGTACAAAGTGACACATATATGTCTTGTAATGCTATTGAGTGTATAGGTCACATGACACACATTGGGCATGTGTGATTTTTAATGTTGCAGTCATGTTGTAGCATGCCATGTCATGGCTGGCACTGGCATGTCCACAATATGTCCTACACTCACCATAACCACTGTACAAGGGCCATGTTGAGCAATGGTATTCCATCACGTATACATGCACCACTCATCCTGTGTGTACACATAGCATGCATGTGCTAAACCTGTGTCCACAATTATCTGCTACAGACACAGACACTGTAATCAGAAATGGATATCTATGTGACACAGAGATACACATCCAGCCATGGTATGTATACCTGTGAGTGATGGTGCACAGGACATTGCAGACCTTTTAATACTTGCACAGCAATGTTATGTCCATGTACACATTGCGTTCCAGGGTGAGGCCAATCACTGAACAACAACACACATGCATCAAAGCAATGTATACTGTTATTAACATTGGCTGTCTACACTCACACTGCATCGTCTTGAGCAACAAATTTTCTGCATGCTGACACGTGTGATATGACTGTTTGCCTTGTGATACTGTAACTCACCTTCAACCACAATTGAGTATGTTTTGGATTGCTTGTGGTGTGTGTGGGTATCTGCTGTAGTGAGGAGTGTATTTGTGTGCATGTGTGCATGTGTGCATGTGTGCATGTGTTCATGTGTGCATGTGTTCATGTGTGCATGTGTGCATTTGTTCATGTGTTCATGTGTGCATGTGTGCATGTGTTCATGTGTTCATGTGTGCATGTGTGCATGTGTGCATGTGTGCATGTGCCCATGCATACAGTCATACTGCCAATACGTCCATCACCAATGCCCATAGCTGAGGGACAACGTATAGTTGGCATTGGCCAGGATAGTGTGGTATCCATGGCACATGCATCCCAATACAGCAGCCATACCCAGATGTCTGGAAGGGTACCACATAGGCAGATGTCCAGGGGTTCTCGTAGGAACACTGCTGCTCATCATGCCACTGGCAGATGTGCCACAGGTCTGACAATGTCACGCATGTTCTAGGCTGTCATGGAGGCACAGGCACATATGGAACGGTACACCAGACAGGGACTAAGGGCACAGAGGGCACATAACACCGCCATCATTGACAGTATCCGTGACCTAGCAGGTGCCATCCGTCATTACACCGAGGTCACTGATAGACGTTGGGGAGAGACATTAGATATCCTCCACAATGTCATGTCCATGTGTCAGGACAGTGAGGTACAGTTGAGACATCGACGTGGACATATGCCAGCAACATCAGCAGCTGGCAGTCACCGTGGATGTCCCTCAAGCCACAGCCGCTCCCATAGTGCCAGTACCAGCCCCAGCAATGTTGGGGGTGGGCTGTCCATAGAATGTCCTAGAAGACCATGTGCACATGGCTCTGGACAGTCCCAGCAGGGACCTGTGTCCAGTGTACATCCATCCACCTCTGGGGATAGTACCCAGTCTGGCTTAGTACCTTGATAGTGTCAGCAGCACCCCTGCCAGGCACAGGTACCATATCCGTGGCCAGAGATGGTGATCTGTAAAGCCTCACAGGTACAGTCTGTGGCTGTCCCACAAATACCCATATATGGCAACCACATGGTGGAACTGTGTGCATGCAGACACACACACATACTCCAGACACCTTGGGCTAAAACATACCCACACACATTACAACATTGGCCCATTACAGTATTCTTGCCCCTCACAAACACACACACACACACACACACACACACACACACACACACACACACATACATGTCAACTGGATGGCTCACTGTAGGCCTCTGGCAAACCAACAACACACCCTGTGCATATGATGAAACCTGTGCTGCCTCCTGTCATCTGTAACATCGATGCAATAACAGGCTCCCATAGTGCTGATGCACAGGGTGTCTATATAGCAGTATAGCAATGTTAGCATGTTGTCAACAGTAGAGTGTAATGATATGCTTGAAGGTGTAGCTGAGCAGGCATGATGCATTAAAGATATGATTGTCATCACAGTGTTGTTTATACCAGTGTTGGTTCCAATTGTGTATTGTCCGGCCACGTGCCACTTGGCTGATGTGTGCAGTATTGGCAGCATGTGTTAGAGAGTGGACAGTATGTGTGGGATGTGTGTAGCACAGATTTGCAGGTGTACAGTTGTGAACATGGTGGAGGTGCACTGTTTGCATGTACGTGCATAGTGGACACATGGCCAGAGTGACATGCTCTGTATTACACAGTAACACTCCATAGTTTCTATTGGTGGCCAGTATGCATTGTACTACACACATTCCGGAACCTGACTACACATGTCTGTATGACATGGTTTGACACTGTGCTGTGGGTGATACTGTTACTATATGTCATTGTTTTGCATTCTGGTAGTATACATCACTTCAACAGCCTGACCATAACCAATCGTTAGATGATGTCTTGACAACCGACACACAGATGTAGGACACAGAGCTAAATTTGGATCCTTCAGGTACTATACAATGCCAGTAACCACTGGTATTCACCTGCACCCATTACTGAGACCACTCCTGTTTGGCAGATAGCTCTCTTAGGTACAAGCAATCACAGTAGAGGTATGTCTGTCCACGTCTGGTAATGCATACTGTGGCCTATAATGCATTCTCCAGATGACAGACACATCCTCCACAAGGGTATCATACAGACAGATGCCTGTTGTCAAACCCATGCTGTAAAGCTATAAGCCAAACTAAGCATAGTCATCCACCTTTACGGAACATATTATCCCCAGAGTACCACATAGGTAGTAGCCACCAACATGATGAACAGGTACCGATGTGTACATGCAACCAAGTGTTATGTCATCTCTCCTTTGTTAATCACATTTCCAAAGGTATTTTGGAATCCCTTGGTGGATCACATAAGCAATAAGGGTCTGCATGCATATCCACATAGGTTGTTCTACACCTGTTATGAATAGTCATCACTGACAGACTTTGCTGCATTTGAACAGGTCTGCCATATACCTCGGCCATAGACCCTCACTCACACATTCCAATAGGAACCATAATGACTTTGTGTGACATAGATGACCTAGGCCAGGGATCACTGCTGTGGCTGGGCTTGTCACAAGCATACAGATGTGACCTAAGGTCTGGGAAGCAGCAGCACATTCTGGCAAGGATGACAGCTGTGTTCTTGGAGAAAGCAGGGTTTCCACTCATGCAATCATTGAGGTAATGTACGGATATGTATTTCACACACAGCTAGCTCACATGTGCAATGCATACTGATATGTCATACAGTGGTAAAAGCAAAACCCACACCACATTGACCAACAGTGTCACAAACATACAGCACACACACTCACCAAGTGCAGGATTTAGACCCCTACCTAACTACTTCATGATACTAGAGGAGTACGGCTTAACACGACGAGCGATGCACATTACTGGGAGTTCTTTTTTCCACAGGTATATTTGTAGGATGGTGACATCATCAGACCTGACAAAGGTTAGATTACCACTTTTGAGGTGTTTCACTACTCTTCTAAAAGGTTGTTCCTTCCCCAGGGGACCACACACACACACAGTTGTCTAGTGCAGGATTTAAATCCCTACCTAACTACTTCACGATACTAGAGGAGTACACATTAACACGACGCGCTATATATATTACTGGAAGTTCTGTTTTCCACAGTTATAGTTGTAGGATGGTGACATCATCAGACTTGACAAAGGTTAGATTGCCACTTTTGAGGTGTTTCACTACTCTCCTAAAAGGTTGTTCTTTCCCAAGGAGACCACACACAAACACACAGTTGTCCAGTGCAGGATTCAAACCCCTACCTAACTACTTCATAATACTAGAGGAGTATGCATTCACACAGCACGCTATACATATTAGTGGGAGCTCTTATTTCCACAGGTATATTTGTAGGATGGTGATATCATCAGACTTGACAAAGTTTAGATTACCACTTTTGAGGTGTTTCACTACTCTCCTAAAAGGTTGCTCTTTCCCAAGAAGACCACAAACAAACACACACAGTTGTAGGATTCAACCCCCTCCCTAACTACTTCATGATACTAGAGGAGTACGCATTAACATGACGCACTTTACATATTATTGAGAGTTCTCTTTTCCACAGGTATATTTGTAGGATGGTGACATCATCAGGCTTGACAAAGGTTAGATTACCACTTTTGAGGTGTTTCACAACTCTCCTAAAAGGTTGTTCCTTTCCAAGGAGACCACACACAAACACACAGTTGTCCAGTGCAGAATTCAAACCCCTATCTAACTAATTCATGATACTAGAGGAGTACGCATTAACACAATGTGCTATACATATCACTGGGAGTCTTTTTTTTCCACAGGTATATTTGTAGGATGGTGACATCATCAGACTTGACAAAGGTTAGAGTACCTCTTTTGAGGTGTTTAACTACTTTCCTAAAAGGTTGCTCCTTCCCAAGGAGACCACACACACACAGGTGTCCAGTGCAGGATTCAAACCCCTACCTAATTACTTCATAATATTAGAGGAGTACACATTAACACAACGCGCTATACATATTAGTGGGAGTTCTTTTTTCCACAGGTATATTTGTAGGATGGTGACATCATCAGACTATACAAAGTGGGGTACATTAGGTGACATTAGATGGCCTATATTGAAGGAATGTCTAAACACATTGGCCATGTGATCATCAAAGGTGAGTTTACTATCTACCTGTGTCCCCAGGGCCATTATGACTTTCTCCGTACATGCTGGATTACCACCTACGTGGTAATTTGTGAGCACTTTGTATTACCAAAAGGGTATGACTATGCATTCTTTGCCATTCAGCTTGAGGGCATTGTTTTGACACCAGGTATCTGTCTCTGTAAGACACTTCTGGAGGATGTCTGTGTCAGCTGTACGGACCAATTATGGACCACAGTTTCCAGTCATTTGCAAACCTGTTCAGCCTTACACCTGCCGTGCTTGCCTGTACCTCTGAGCAGTATCGACTGAACAGGTGGTGTCCCAGGACCAAGACCTGTGTGATGCCATTTGTGACTGGCTTAGAGTTGGACATGGCACCCACAACTATGAACATGTGTGTTTGATCTGTGAGCCACTTGGCCACCCATCCTGTGACATAGCTGTTCATGTTCAAGCTGGTACACTTGTCTATGATGACAGAGTGGGGAATGGTGTGGTAAGCCCTTAGTGAGGTCCAGGTGGGCTGTGTGGACTACTTTCACCTCCATCTATGTTCATGGTAACTGTTTTAAATAAGTCAACTAAGTTTGGGAGCCAGGCTCTGCTTTTAACAAGGCAAAGTTAAGTAGAGTCCAGTGTCTGGAGATCTCCAATGTCTCAGTGTATGGGTTCCATGACAATTTGCTCAATAGCTCTGTAGAACAGGCTGAGTACACATGTTGGGCAATGGTGTCCAGGTTCTGTTTTGGCACACCCTTTGTGGAGCTGGATGACTGTTAGTGTATGTCATTCTTTGGGTACATAGCCTGTGGTACGCTTGATTCTGGACAGTGAATGTAGGTGAGGGTGTAGCTCCTTATGGGCCTAGTGTAATGCAGCCTGGGACAACTTACAGTCACACTGATGCTATGTTCTTAGCTTTGGTGAGGGCTGTCTTTACCTGCATGTCCATGATGTCTGGGTCTCTGCATCCTTCTGTGATGGACACAGGTCCTTTTGGGGGTGATGGGGGGGGAGTTTACACTGAACTTGTCCCCCTGGGTGTGGGCAAAAGTTGGTTTGGTGTATGTCATTACTTTTTTCAGTAGCTGACAGCATATTTGGAAGTTGACACCTACATGTCTGGTATAGCTACCGAAGGCTTTGTGATTGTTATTCTTACATTCCTTGGCAATTTGTCTTTAGAAACTGTCCTTGGATTATTTTAGGAGTGATCATTGTTTCATCCTAATAATGATCAATGATGCCTTTCCTTTAGTGAAGTTGGCTCTATCAGGTGTTAGTTTCCTCCTTCTGTTGTCTAGCTTATTTATGGGCAATGACCACCAGATTGTTTTCTTATTTTTGGAGGAGTGCATCTTGGTTTTATTTGTGATGTCTTGCTCCATGCATCCCTGTAGATGCTCATAGGATGCACTTGTAAATGATTCGGCAGATTGTATACCATTATCCTATAGCAAGAGGGCTTTGGAACTTTCCACTTTGGTCTTGGGAAGTGTGCAGTTTGATTTTGAAAATGTCTTCACAGTGGTTTCATTGACTGGTTGTTGGGGCGGGATGTGGATGTCCAGTGTGATTACTTAATGATCTGATATTACCAGCGAGGAGTTTATCTCTGTTGTGGAACACTGGTACCCCATGTTGGTGATGATCATGTCCAGTATGTTGTCACCTCTAGTGGCTGTGCTGGCCAGCTGTTCCAGGGTGTTAGAGTTTCTTAACTCTAGGACACATTGGGTAAAGGACGTTGTATAAGAGTAATTCACCCACTCAATGTTTGGGTAGTTGTAATTTCCTCATATAATGGTGTTTGATAGGACCTTTATATTTGCCATTGTTCTCCAGAATACTGAGTGAGGTTCCTGAGACAAGGTACGTGATCTGTAGCAGGCTACACTCTGATGGGCAGCTTTGCCCAATGTTAGTTGCACTTGCATGGTCTCCAAGGCCTCATGCTGTGCCAGTAACCTGGAGGTGTGGATATCCATAAGGTAAATGGCTACACCACTTCCTTTTGTATTTCACTCGTGGTCTTGGGTCCAAAGGTCAGGGTGATTGTGAGTGTTTTACATGGATCATATCCAACAGCTCTATGTTTGACATAGCTTTGTATGTTACGCAGTGAACACCTCTGAGTAGGCGATATGCAAGGGAGTACGGATGGAGCATTTTGTAATGGTCTGTGTATGGCATGTATTTCAGGCCACTAATGCTCTTTCTGAGGTATTGCTGCTGGCTTTCCAGTTGTTGAAGTTGTCTTGTGAGGTACATAGCAACAGTGGCGTTGTACTCTTTTAGAGTTCTAGTGGGTGGTGAGTAGAGGGAAACAATGTCCTCTTCTATTCTGCATGAGATACATTTATGTGATGAGGTGTGCCACATAAGAGGGTTTCCTGTCTACTCTGGGAATGTGCTCATCACAGTTGTATCCACTGTCCACCCATGACCCAGGGTGTCTTGACACACTTACAGTGTGAAGTATACTACCACCTATGTTGTAGTTCTTGGCTACAGTGTTTTTAACAAAGGTGATGATAATGTACCTTTTGGCATTGAGATACAGCCCATGGCTTGGACAACAGCTATCTGCCTCAGTGAGTCCCTTTTGTAGGATGTCCACATCTTTAGTGTTTACAATGATGGCTCCTAGTTTGCAGTCCTCTGGAAACTTCAGTGGCCACAGGCCTTCCATGTTAACGTTTACTTCAGGGATGTAGATACTACATAACCTGGGAAGTTATCTAGTCCCATGGCTGCTGTGATACTGGCGTTGGAGAGTGTTTTACACCTGTGCAACTGTGAAAACAGCAACTTTGCAGTCTTCCATTATAGACATGTGCTCTTTCATGGGTGAGAGGGGGGTAAAGTTAACACTGATCCTATCTGCCAGGGTGTTGGCAATATCAGTTGGCTCTGGACATTTAGTGCCATTGAGCTGTAACTCAGAACAGATCTGAGTGTAACCATGACATGGACCTGTCTGTTGGGCAGAGATCTCCTGAGTAGACAGTATGCAACAGAGTACAGATTGGGTTACATTTCAGTCTTGTTGCATGGGGCAACTATTTGAGGCCAGTAATCCTCTTGTTAAGGTACTTCATTGGTGTTGCTAGCTGCTGAACATGCCTAGTCAGATTCATTGTAAGTGTGTTTTGGTACTCTCTGACAGGTCTGATGACCGCTGAGTTGTGGCAACCTCCTTTGACCTACATGCAGTTTGTGTGAACACATAGCAGGATTTTCAGACCACTTTGTGAATGTGTTTCTGGAAGTAGAGATGACTATACGCATTTGTCCATAGATCCCTTATTATCACATCCGTATTTAGCCTAAGTGTGTGAGCAGTATGACCTTTCATTGTAATGCTAAATGAAATCCACTACATTTGTTGGAGTGTGTGAGCACGCACAGTATACACATTTATACTATATGTGTATGGTAAATCAAGTTGTATTTTTACAGCAGGGCTCACCTTTGTGTCATAGATCAACAGGAATCATGCTGTGCCTGCAGGGCTTCCATGAGACACTTTGCATAGACTTATCAACATTTCTACATACAGGGGGGACAGCTATTCTTTGTACATTTCTACCCATGGGCACACCGGATTGTTACTGTGGGTGTACGTAGGATGTGGGTTTCACCTGACACTTATACACATTTGCTGTGCCTGCACTGCTATGTACAGGACACCACTACAGTCTGTACTGTTGCCTATCGTACTGGCTTGAAGCATACTACTGTACTGCAGATCTTAGTGTCCAGTGTCACGTATATTAGCTTGCGACTTCATAGCCTACACAACCCACATCACAATGCCTGGCCTGATGTTCTCTGTCTGCATAGGCGTGTGGGGAAGGTTACCCATTTGCCTCTTTAGGGGCATGATACAGCATTGCCTTGTGTTTGCATTAGTGTATAATTGTCCTGCTGTGTCTGTGCTAATGAAATGGTATCATGGCTTAGTGGTTCAGTACTGTGACTACAATGCACAGTATCCTGGGTTCAAGGCCTGTCATGGCTTTTTATTTTCATGCTGGCCAGACCAGACAGCTTAAGGAACAGTAAAGCAGATATGAGCATGTTTAACTGACTTTGCTCAACTTGCCCTGACCTTGCCCAACATTGCACGAGCAATTTTGTTTACATATACTAGATTTATTTTATTTTATTTTTTTTTTGTAGATATTTTGTAGATATTGGTGAAAGCTGCTTAGCACTGCTTTATATTGCTTAAAACATGGCAATCATGCCTCAGGTGGTGCTGCAGGGCTGCCTATGTCAGATGCACATACTACACTGCCTATACATGTTTGGAAACAGGTAGTGTCAAGTTAGGCATCCCTTTTATTTTATGTGCGAGTCAAAGAGACTGAGCCAGTGTATGTGCTATGCGTTGCCTCTTTGCCAAGGACAAGGCATACTGGGCACGCCTCCTTCTGCCTACTGGGGCAGTCTCAGGTTGTTCCTCCTCTGAGTCACGCTGTGCCTGTGCAGGCCTTGGCAATGGTGGACGGCTGTTTGGCCCTGCCCCATGCTGTTCCTGCTGCAGCTGTTTTCGCAGGATCATATTGTGTAGCATGGCACATACCATGACAATTTGCGTACATGTAGTTGGTGAGTACTGCAAGGCTCCACCAGATGTGTCCAGGCACTGGAACCGTGACTTGAGCATACCAAACACATGCTCGATTACATTTCGTGTTTGTGCGTGTGCCTCATTATGGAGTTCTTGTTCAGGTATGTGTGCATTTCTGATGGGTGTCATCAGCCACAGCTCCAGTGCGTATCCAGCATCCACCACTAGGTGACCGTCAGGGATGCCCCCATTGGCAAATGTCTGGTACAGCTGCGACAGATGCCAGATATGTGAATTGTGGTAGCTTCCAGGGCAGCCAGCACACACATTCAATATTATGCCCTGGGCATCACACACGACCTGGCAGTTGATGGAGTGGAAGCCCTTGTGGTTGATGTAGGTCCTACCCCGCTCACCAGCTGGTGCTTTGATGTATATGTGCGTGCAGTCAATTGCACCCACTACCTCAGAGTATTCCACTATTTGCTGGAAGAGATGCATATTGCTGGCCAATACCTCACAGGAATTGGGGAAATATACATGATCACTGACATGTGCTGACATAGAATTCAGGAACTGGTGGAGTACCCTTGATGCTGATGCCTGTGAAATCCCCATCATATCACCAGTTGGTCTCTGGAAGGTACCTGTTGCTAGTATTCTTAGGCCAACACATACCTTGGTTTCCACTGGGATGGGTTCCCCTCTGTTGGTTATGTGTGTGAGGCGTGGTCTGCACAGCTCAACAATTTGCTGCAAGAGCTCTCTGTCCACTCTATAGCGCTCGACTATCTCCAGCTCATGTAGCCCCTGGTAGGTTACCCTGGGTCTGTACACTCTTCTCCATCTCCTCACTGTGGGTTGCTCAGCAGCATTCGCAATGGCACCACCCTCAGCATCTTGCACATGTTGCCTTATAACAGCAATGGCAGTCCCTAACATTTTTATGTCTCAGTTTAAGCTTTTTAAGTTTTCACTTCTCTTTGTAGACTGCAGTGTTGCAGTGTTTCTGAGAAAAACATGGAGGAATGTTGTTTGCAGAGTTTTAAGTGATGGGCTGGGCTAGTGTACTGCCTGTGTGATTGGCTGATTCTGATTGATTTCACCTGGCAGCTCTGCTAGTTCTCCTTGGTTAACTTCCTACTACTTCTTTTCCTTCCTTTTCTCATTTCTGTTTCCACAGGGGGCAGCGCCGCGCAAACAAGCGCAAACACATGCACACAAATGCACATGTGCGCACACAGGCTTACACAGGCTTAGGCAAGTGCACATTTGTGTATACAAGCTTAGACGGCCTTACACAGGCTTACACAGGTGCACACACGTGCACACAGGCTTAGACGGGTTTACACACACGCGCGCACATGCACGCACACAGTGTAAACAGCTTTGCAAGAAACTTTAGTGATAGCCACGGCGTACACCTTCGGTTTCTGGATTTCAGTTTAGACAACTGTAGACACACCTCTTTTAGTTCTGAATAACTCACAGCAAACACATACCACTTTGCTCCAATAAGCTTACAGTCTTTTTGATACATACCCCCTCATGATGTCACCCATCTTCTACTCTGTTACTCCCCTTTTCCTACTCTTACACTCTAGGGACATGGCTCACATAGTAGGAAATATTTGGATTCACTATCCTTATCCTCATTTGCATAGGATTGCCTACTAATGCTTGGTTACATCTCTCAGACTGAGCTTCCCCCCTTAGCAGCCTCTACTCAGTAGCCATGTTGTCTTCAGCCTGCCATTCACTTGCATGGCAGATGAAGATTTTGAATAAAATCCCTATTTGTACCTTTTATTTGTTTTGTTTTTCTGTTTTTTAGAGCGCAGCACATTTGTGCGGAGCTGCACTATGCTTAAACATCAGAGATCGAGGAAAAATTTTTTTTATTTTGCAACGGAAAAAATGTCAATGCCCATATATTTGGCCATTGGCATGCTTCCTCAACTGGATGCATCCTTTATTTGGAGCTGTCATGGCTCCGTTTTGCTATTTGCAGAACGGTACTCAGTTGCCAACCAAGTACTTTTCTGCAAATAACACTACTCTTGCTCGGACAGGTTAGTGTTTCCTGGATCGCAAATGTACCTCATTTGCATAGCTTTCAGCAGCAAATGAGATAATTTGCATAAATTAACCCTGTCTGTGCAAAAGTCATTTTAGGAGCTCTCTTGCACGCACCTGCCGGCTGTTCCTGGATCGCTCGGCAGACATGTTGGCTGCATTGAGTTTTACTCTACTCTTAGACTCCGTGCAAGCCTTCGTGAATCCGGCCCTATGTGTTTTGGAGCCACTGGCAGCAACAATGGGTCTATGCCAAATATAATTGCACCTTAGGATAGGAATTAGTAAGAAAATTAAGGAGGTCATTAGTAATAAATTTGTCCAGGACATATTCTTCTAAATAACTGTCAATATGTTGATATGTTGAAACCTGTGCATAATTCTTTTCATTAAATAAAATATTCTGCATAATGTTGGAATAATCCTCTGAAATTAATATTACTATACCACCTCTCTTGTCAGGGGTCATGATACACAGTCCCTTGTCCCCTCTCAGTTGATTCATGAGAATTCTTTCATCAGAACTTAAGTTGGCATAAAACCTCCTATTCTGAGCCCATAATTCATACATGTCTTCTTTCACTGCCTTCTCAAAAACATTAATGAGGGGATGGAGTGGTGGATTGAACACGTTACTTTTCTTCAGAATATTTTTGTGTGCACTTGCCTCATTTGTAAGCTCCACTTGATTCTGGGAAAAAAAGAGATGGAAATTGAGCGTCCTAGTGTACATCTGAGGATCTACCTGAAATAATCGACAATTGAAAAAGTTGACAATGAAAAGATCGACACGAAATGAACGAATGTTTACATACCTGAAAGCTGAAAAGCCCGACACACCACAATCCTGACATGTACCCAAACATGGCCGTAACCACCAAAAGATACATTACAAAAAGAATACCACTTGATTACTAACTGCCATACACATCAATCTCCGACACAACAGGTGGTAAGCACTAGTTAGTGCAACCGCCAATGGTAAGAATGCAAACCGTTGAAAAGCACACCCCGCCCATAAGTTACCATGCTATGCAACAAAGACAGAATAGCAGATAATGAGACAATACCCCCAGGAGAGTTAGGACACGCAAACCAAATGGTAAAATCACAAAAAGGGAAGGACATCTTAGTGATAGACATGTACCTGTATCACCACGAAAGAACAAGGCACAACAAGCAGTACTGGGCATGTAAATACAAACTCTCAGGCGTGTGTAGAGGCAGGGCTATTACAACAGTAATTCCGGATGGTGATAAGTTATTAAAGTCAGGTAGCGTACAACCATGCTGCTGATCCTGGTGAGCTGCAAAGATACATAGCATGTAGTGACCTCAAGACCAGAGCATGTTTAAGTAGAGACACACCATGTTTGATAGTGGACGACGCACTAGCATCAACATCCCTGGATGCAATACAATGTGTTCCCCATAGAAGGGCCCCCTTGCAACAGGTGAACCGCATTAGACGGTTAAAATGCGGAATCACTGCTGGGACTGATGTGGAACTGTTAGCAATTGACTTCACAAAGTTCCCTGTGGAGTCAGGTACATTCCTACACAAAACAATGTCAGACCCTGCTACTAACACTACTGTTGTGGTGTTCATGACATTAGATAATCTGCAGGATTTGAGCAGAGCTACAATCTGGCTCATAGACGGTACATTCTTCATGAAGGGTGTAACCATTAGACAACTATACAGTATCCACGCACAGATAAAGACCAGCACACATAATAAATCCGTCCCCATACTGTATGCCCTGATGTCAAGGAAGTCACTCAAAGCCTACAGTTACATGTGGCATGGTATTTTCTACCTCCCATCACAGAATGGGTTTTCCGTGCAACTGCGGTTTGTGTTGTGTGACTTCGAAATAGCAGCACTCAAAAGTATACGCCTGAACATCCCAGATGCACAGTCAAAGGGCTGCATATTTCACTTTGGCTAAAATATTTGGCATAAGGTGCAATCACTGGGGCTTGCATCACTATATAACACTACACAGGAATTCCAATTAGCCGTTAAGTCACTAGTGGCATTGGCTTTCCTAAAGGAAGAAGAAGTACAGGCCACATTCACCAGCTTATGTGCAACGTTCCCCTCATAGGGTAAAGACCTCTTAAAATACTTCTCCGACTGGTATGTACACGGTAGGCAGTCATTTCCATACCAGGACTGCCACTACAATGAGATTCCTGCCACTCTTCCCTATTCCCTTTTAGAATGTTTATGACCCGAATGAGTTGTGTTTGCCATGGACCCAAAACATAATAGAGGCATGGCACAGGCAGCTTAAATGTCTCCTAGGGGGGTGAGGAACCAACCTGCAGTATCTGCTGCATACATTAGTGCGTGAACAAGACCGGGTGGATGAGCTCCATATTCGCATGTCAACAGGCTACATACCCTCCCTGAAGAAAAGGAAACTGTAAAACAGACATCAGCACTTTGAGGCGGTACTACAAAGAAGAGAGGAGTATACCGCCATGGAGTTTGTGAGGACCATTGCTAGGCTTTTGAAGATGTAATTACCATTGCCTGCGGGGTTAGCGGGATATGCTGCTGTGTGTGTGCTTTAATCTACTCATGCTGTAGTTGTTTGCTGGTTGGAATGGCAGGACATTACTTTGCTGTACTATGCTAGATGTCCTTTGTATTAGTCTGTGTGCATTTGTCGATATTTCAGTTGTCTGTGTTTTAGGTGTCGGGCTTTTCAGCTTTTGGGTACATAAACATTCATTGACTTCGTGTAAGTCTTTTCGTTGTCGACCTTTTCAATTGTCGATCATTTCAGGTAGCTCCACATCTGAACATCTAACAAACAGTCAGCAACATCCGGTGTTTTGGACGGAACCAATTTAAATCCTTTAGAAAAAAGTGAAAAGAAATCTTTAGTGATAGCCCTGTCTGTGTAATTATAAATTTTAAAGCCTTGAAACATATGCACAATATGTTCAGTTCTAACAATTAATATCTGTTCCTCCCCCTCCCCTGGTTGGGATGTCCCTTTTGAAATTGTACTGCATGACTGTATGTACATTTCCTCTCCTGATTTCTGTTTGCTATCCTTTCTGAGCTTCTTAGTTGCTGAAAATCCTGTGACCACCTTCATCCATTTCATTATACACTTCAGCATAGTCATTATACATATCATCAGCCATTTCCCTGTCATTACCAGCAGAATTACTGTGCACATCAGAGTTATGCACAAACTTCTCCACAGTTAACCTACTAGTAGGGTAAGCAGATTTACTTTGATAATGTTTAACATCCCTTTCTATCTCTTTTTTTTCTTTAAAAACAATGCATTACATTTCCTTTCTACACTGTTAATTTTTCATAAAAATCTTGATACTGTGAAAACAGCAAGTTATTCACAGTATTAGTGTTTAAATCTTCTAAGTCTATCTTTGCCTGCATCTCTTTATTGTAAAATAATGCTTTTTCTAGAAGTTGCATCCCCCAATTATCAAATAAACGCACAAACTATTCAATCATATTGGTATCATACATAAAGCCAAAGGGAAATTTAAAACTCTCAAGTCTTGTGGTATAACTTTTAAATTGATACACAATTTCCATTTACAAGTTTTTGTATTTAAAAACTCTCTTTTCAAAGAAAAAAATCATGTCCTTGAGTGAACCAAAGTCATGAACATTTTCTGCTACATAATTTGTGTGACCACATCCATCCATATCTTGAAAGTCAAATGCTTTAGAAACTAACGCACCAAATTTACCACGAACATCATGCTGAACACATCTAAGGCTAGAAGCCATATTACAACCCTCAGCCCTTTGTGTGGATGAAAAATTATCATTAAACCTCATTTCTGAGGAAAAAAGTGTATCAGTACCTTTAGCTGCCTTTGGTCACCTTACATTGATGCCAGAAGCATCCTCGCTGATAGAATTCAGGTCTGAACCATAGCAAATAGCTCCATTGTTGCCTCTTCTTCTTCTTCTTCTTCTTTCGGCTCTGTAAGTCAGAAATCCACAATGACATCACAGCCCCCTCTAGAGTTGCCAGCAGGCTGCACACCCTGCCTAAATAGATTTTGGTTACCAGGGCAGCCAGGAGAATGAGTGGAAGATACAGGTACACTGCAACCAGCAGAAACAGCCAAATTAGCTTCTTTGGGGGTCAGTGATGTGATAAGTCTAGTTAATTCCCCCCTTGAGAACTGCAACTTCTTCCTTAAGCTTTTGAAACTCCATTTCTGAACCAGCAGTGTTACCTGATAGTGTATCAGTTATCCAAGGAGTCCATGTTGGCTAATACCACCAAAAAAAAAAAAAAAAATGACAAAATCCAAATGTCTGGTGCAGTGGGAATAACAGAGGACCAGGAACCAAATGGAACATGCACCAAACAAGCCTGTATATGAACTCCATTTACTGGAGTAAAAACACACCAAGATTAAAGCTAAAGGTACTGATACACTTTTTTCCTCAGAAATAAGGTTTAATAACAATTTTTCATCCACACAAAGGGCTGAGAGCTGTAATATGGCTTTTAGCCTTAGAAGTGTTCAGCATGATGTTCGTGGTAATTTGGTGCAATAGTTTCTAAAGCATTTGACTTTCAAGATATGGCTGATTCTGGTCATACAAATTATGTAGCAGGAAATGTTCAAGACATGTTCACTCAAGGACATGATCTTTTTCTTTGAAAAGAGACTTTTTAAATACAAAAGTTTGCAAATGGAAATTGTGTGTTCGAAACAATGTATCAATTTAAAAGTTATACCACAAGGCTTGCGAGTTTTTAAGTTTCCCTTTGGCTCAATGTATGATGCCAATATGATTGAAGACCTTTTGTGTGTTTATTTGATAAATGGGAGATGCAACTTCTAGAAAAAGCATTATTTTACAATGAACAGATGCAGGCAAAGATGGGTAAAGACATAGAAGATTTAAACACTAATATTGTGAATGACTTGCCCTGGGATTCCTGAAGCTTGCGCCAGGCGCCGGAGTAGCGTCAGTGATCTAGCGCCAAACATGGGCGCTGAGTGATTCAGGTGCGAGCTGTTTCCACATGTACTACCAGCGTACAGCAGAGTGGTGCAGCTCCTGGAGCATGTATGCTAACTACCCCATGTGCAGCAGTGTAGCATGCAAATGAAGGTACATAGCAATTCATGAAGTGCAGGTGTAACGTAAGCATGTAGAAATGTAAACCAAAAAAAGGTTTACATTTTGTCAGACATAAAATTGGAACCATGAAAGCAGACCAAACTTACGTATTGTAATGTTAATATATGCCAGTGGCTAAATATATAGCCAATGGCAAAAAACAACATGCACAACATATAAAAAACAACATTTAATGTCATGGCCACACTAATGCAAAGTAAAACCGCAGTGCATCTATGCACAAACGGGATCACAAGGAAAATATATTTAGATGTCATAAAACTGCAATGTAACACAATTCATGATATCCCCATAAAAGTCAATGGCAGGCATGCTACACCACAACCATGGAGCAAGGGTTGCTAAGGGTCTGTGACAGTGTTCCGTGCGGTAACTAGGAATTAGCAGTCAATGCCATGCAAATGAGTCAAGTAATACTGAATCGCAAATGCCCCACTGGTGTAAGGATGTACCACACGGCATAGCGGTACAACACCGAGGAGTAGCCTGGAGGTAAACATGACATCAAGAGAGGGGTGCGCCACCGTAGCTGTAAGCACATTGGATCATTGCTAATCCATGTTGTGTGTTGCTAAGCAAAGCCGCAGGATAGGGGTGTGGAAGTAGCCATAGCTTTGCTTAGCTGACAGCACACAAGGTAACTGAAAGTTCATGTGAATGTGGATGAAAACGCACATTAAACCCGGTAAATGGCTGTGCGCGGCACACACCACAGCTGAAACAGGAAGGATACAGGAAGACAATAAGGAAATGCTGCAGCATGGTAATTGGAGTACAAATGAGTAATTAACACCTAGAAACTCACAGTAGGCCATAGACAACAGCTAACAAGGCTGCTAGCAGCTACCTGCAGAACAGGAAAGGGGAGGTGCCATACAGTAAAGAAAAGAGAACTGTCACAGCAGAACAAAGCAAACTTGCAGTAGATCAGCAACATAACACATTTCCCAACACAACCCTGGGTTGTGAAAATACAAAACAAGAAAGGCGGCAGCTGGATGCATGCCTGATAATGGGAGGGGAATCAGGTTGAAAATTGAAGTAAAGGGCAATAGATGAATCATGGCACCCAATCGTAAATCAACACCAAAGGCCCCACAGTAGCAGTACCTGCTGTAAAACCAATAATTAAGATACCCTGCAGCTGGAATAGCACAAACACACCCAATTACACCAGCATCATCCATTGCACAATAGTATAAGGTGTGAAAGCCCCACACACACACTTGTGTATTCCCAGACACTCTGCACCATTGGTGTATACAGACGGGGAACTTTTAATATGTACATTTTAGGGTCCGCCATAGCTTTGATTCACCAGCATGTGTTGGAGACTGACGGTGGTGTGGAGGATGATGCTGACAACCATCTCAGGCACCAGAGGAGGAGAAGAGTGTTCAGACCCAGGGTAACCTACCAGGGGCTACATGATCAGGAGATAGTAGAGCATTACAGGGTGGACAGGGACATCATACAGCAACTTGTTGAGCTGTGCTGGCCACACCTCAGAGCCAGAAGTAACAGAGAGGAACCCATCCCAGTGGACACGAAGGTATGTGTAAGCTTGAGAATACTAGCCACAGGTACCTTCCAAAGACCAACTGGGGATATCAAGGGGATCTCACAGGCATCAGCATCTGGGTACTCCACCAGTTCCTGGATGCCATGTTACCACATGCCAATGAGCACATATATTTCCCCCGAACGCAGGAGAAGTTGGCCAGCAATATACATATCTTCCGCTGTGTGGCAGACTACCTGGAGGTACTGGGTGCAATAGACTGCATGCACATACACATCAAGTCACCACCCAGTGAGCAGGGTAGGCGCTACATAAACCACAAAGAATTCCCCTCCATCAACTGCCAGGTCATGTGCAATGCCCAGGACATTATCATGGATGTGTGTGCTGGCAGTCCTGGAAGCTATCACGACTCCCACATCTGGCATGCCTCACAGCTGTATCAGGTGTTTTCCAGGGGGGGGGGATCCCATATGGTCACCTGGTGGGGGATGCTGGCTCTGCACTGGAACCATGGATGATGACCCCCCATCAGAAATGCACAGACAGCCATGCAAGAACGCCATAATGAGGCACACGCAGAAACCAGGATCATCACATAGTGCATGTTTGGGATGCTGAAATCACAGTTCCATTGCTTGGACATATCTGGTGGAGCCTTGAGTACTCTCCAGGAATGTGTGCCCACATCTTCAAAGTATGTGCCATGATACACAATATGATCCTGCGGAAACAGCTGCAGCAGGGATAGAATGGTGAAGGCCCTCACAGCCCAACATCATTGCCAAGGGACCCACAGGCACAGAAAGACTCAGACCACAAACACCCTGTGCTAGCCCCAGTAGGCAGACTGAGGCATGCCCAGTATGCCCATGCCTTGGCAAAGAAGGAATGTATAGCACACATACTGACAGTGTAGGCAGTCATGGACTGACACCCTTCTCCACCTGCACACACAGCAAACATGGATGGCACACACACACGACCACCTGTAAATTGTCATGTATAGGTGGTCTACTGTGTGCATCCTACATAGGTAGCCCTCAACTATTGTACACACAACTGCCATTGGCACAAAGTAAGTCAATACCTGAACAGTAAATTAAGCTATCAGCATGTGCCCATACTGTATGTACAGGTTCATAGATACATAGGTAGCTACATGCCCAACTGCCGAGGCCACTCATAAGCATAGGCAAAACGTGTCTGCTGTCACCACCCCATTGATTAACTAACTGTCCCTCTGTGGAGCACAGACATTTGAGGGATCTCTGGGGTGTAGCCACTGTTCACCACCCACTCTGTAAGGATTTCCTGGAGTGTTAATGAGGGGTTTTGTATAATGTAATCAGGGATGTATTTCCAAATAATGGGGAGTATCCCTGACAGGAATCTTCACAGATGTGTACATGTTACATAGTATATCTTAAACACAGCTTGCATATATAGGTAGTTCTCCACAGAATAATAAACATGTGGAACACACAACCACTGAAATGTGCGTTAATCACCCTTGCACTACCAGTGCCTGCTCTGAGAGGTAAGATATTACTGCCAGGATTAGAACACACAACCATATACACATTCATCTCAATAACATACCACTACGCTACCTGAGATGTACCAATGGCAGTCATGTATACTGACAGCATAAAACACAAAAGGTAGGAATGTGTTGAAATAGGACAAACCGGCATGTACCCAATGAAAGGTGTATGTTATTTATATATATATATATATATATATATATATATATATATATATATATAGAGAGAGAGAGAGAGAGAGGTTGAGAGAGATATATATGTCGATATATGGAGATATACATACATATGTAGATATATAAATAGGTTAACAACATCTACATAACCATGGAGGTACATATAAATGGGATACCTACCACATACCGACTGCTTTACATACCGACGCATATAATCCCAAGGCTTAAGGTCCGAAAGAACACAGTACTGAAACACCAGATGCGCGAGGTGTAAAATCACGATGTTAAGGGACAGTTAGTCAGTGCTTCTGGTGTTGCGGTTCAGGTAGGTTACTGTGTGTAAGTGTGTTTCTTAAGGCTATAGTGTGTGTAAGTGTGTGTTCTGTGTGTGGTGTGTGTTCTTGGGGGACTGTAATGTGTGTGTGTAGGTTAGCTTTGTGTGTCTGTTTGCATGACCTAGGAGGTAGAATATTAAAGTAGGGGGTGCAGACACCTACATGGGGGGGTTGTAGGGGGGTTTGGCCACCTACTCATACGTAGTGTAGGATGGTTTGTTTGGATGTGTTGGGTAGCAGTGTGTGTGTGTGTGTGTGTGTGTGTGTGTGTGTGTGTGTGTGTGTGTGTGTGTGTGTGTGTTCCATGTTCATGTTAGTTTTGCGAGTTACTATCGCTGTCGGTAATGTGGGGTTAGGGAGTCTGGTCCCGGTAATGTGTGCATCGGAACTCTGTGGTTTCGAGATTCCATAGGTATCCCGTATACAGCGGTTGAAGTGTTCATATATGTGTATAACATGGACCATAGCAATCACACATTTCGCCACTACCAACCTTTATGAACAAAGGATATGGAGAGTATATGCCTATACACTATTACAAATATGTGCTATGGACATGAGCCAATGATAGTGTTACCACTTGTGCCACTTTGCGAGGGACACTCCCTCTTTGGGCGGTTGTGTCCTGACCAAATATATTAAACGTGGCAAATGTCCTGGGATTGTAGGACATAATTATGTCCCATATGTACTGTAATAGTTGCATACAATAGTTATTTATGTATCTAAAATACCTACATGTTACAAGAAACAGGATAAGCAACTAAACTGCTACAAGAATAAGCTTATATTTAGGCAAGAAAGGAAAGTTCTATCCTTGTACTGACCATGGGTTTGTGTCGGCCTGTAAATTCTGATGTGTGTCCAAAAAATGTCTCACTATGGCCATATGAAAAGGTGGCAACCCTAGCCAAAGAGGGTCAGTCACCAACACAACTACTATGACTGCAAATACCTATGACAGAAATACACAGCTTTCATGTAGCCACACTTTATTACATTCAGATGCATTACCGAAGGGATTCAAGGACTAACATCACCTGCATGCTATACAGGAACCACATAACAGTGCCTTAATGAATCAGCCTGCAATTACCATTGTATTAGTCCACAAAAGGATAGGTGTTCAAATAGGGAAGGAACCCTCATGCACATATCAATTATGTATAAAAGCAGTTCCTACACACCTGCATCTGCTATGCACACCCACCAACATCACCCCCACGCCCAAATATATTACAATACAAACTGTCATAAAATCACAAATCATTCACTCACTGTATGACATCTGCAGAAGCCTTAACATACCTTGTCAGAGACACACTAACATGGCCCTATGTGAAATAGCTGTTGTTATACAATGGAACAGCGTCTGATGTTACAGTTTGTTTGCACTATTATCATTTTAGAGGGTTGTGTTAGCAAGTACTGAGTAACAGCACATTATGCTACACTTGTGCACCAAAGCAAGGATGTCTGGTGAGCACACTGTAAATCACATAACAGTTCATGCACAGCCATACAGCTTTGAGCTGGCCAAACATCCTTGCCAGACTTAAACATCTGCAGAAGTATCAGGTACAGACAAACCCTGCATAAGTAGCAATGTTCCGAAATATGTCAGCTGTACTCACATGTAGAACAAAATCATCTAGCCATTACACACAGTCCACAGGAGTCATGAAGCTAATATATATCTGTGTGTCTCCATATAGCTGTTGAAATATATCACAAACAACACATCCAGGCCGTCTTCCTCAAAAGTAAGGCAAACGGACAAAGTCCAAAAGGAGTACTCAGTTATACACCACTGTTGCCATGGTATCAGCTAATGGAGTAGCTGCACAGCTAATGTGCATCTAATTAACTATTTTGGAACAGCAATTGGCGGACAGGATACCACATGTTACCGATATGTAACTAGAAAAGGATGCGTTATCACACATTCAAACCATCCAAATATACCAGCGGAACATTTCAAAGAACATTGAAACACAAACTGAAAAGGATTGAATCAACAGTTAACGACACCTCGGGTTACTAATAAGGTATATAGAACAGTCATTATGTCTGTGTATGTAATACCTTTCTAGAGTATTTAAAGTGCACGCAATCCATATAGTGGAAACAGTTATCTTGTAGTGATGTATTGCTGAGCAGAGTAATGCTTGTAGTATTTGTGTGTACTGCTGTAGGTCACAAGGCAAACACTGCATACACCACAAGGGATGCTATATAAGGGCTTTGAACAGAAATACTCCTCACCAGCAGATGTCAGTGGCAGGGCTGGTCCAACAAAGTATGTGCTATAACAGGGGATAGTATATGTTGATATATTGTAATTGTAACATATGTATGGCTGTATTACTGAGAATAACATGTGGAAGGTTGGGCCACTGTCCAATTATGATTTGCATTGTGGGATAGTGTGCCAATAACTGTGTAATGTACAGTATTGTAGGCAGATATGTATTACAAGCTACATAGCATTACTGTAATGTTAGGCAAACATTAGTTATGTCTATTGGCATTTACAATACACAATAACAGGATACATATGTCTTTTAGTCACCCGACAGTTTATCAGCATGATAGCAAAGTAAAATGGAAGAGCTAGTTAACTATCCATGCACATAAGACATATAATATGTGCAAAAGTAGGTACTATGCTGTCTTACCAAGGGTATTTGTAAGCATAACTAGAGTGTGTTGGCTTTTGTCACCCCCATAGGTTGGTACTCTGTGCCTCTGAATGGCAAAGCCATTAGTTCCCTGTGCCTCTGTCCAGCAGAGCCACTGCAGTGATCCCCGGGGTAAATGTCTGTCTCCCATCCACACATCAAGGTTTGCCTTGAAGAGTGCTAGTGAGGGGCCCTGCCTGATGTACATTGGAATCATGTTCCAAAGCATGGGGAGTGTCCGGGTCAGGAAGTTGTCCATCCAGCACATCCTACTCATTGTTGTGGTTAGGTGTATATCCCTAGAGCATGTGGCTCTCAGGGGCCTCTGTTTAGGTAGAGCATATCCAGAAATACAGGGTTGGACATGGGCCTTGTATGTAAAGCAGAGATCACCTGTGAGTATGCGGTATGCAACGGAGTACAGCTGGAGTTTCTTAAGTTGGGCTGCATAGGTCATCTGTTTGAGGTCAGTAATCCTCTTGGTGTGGTACTGGTGTGGTCTTCCAAGCTGTTGCAATTGTCTTGTAAGGAATATCCCAAATGGGGTGTTGTATCCTTTAATGGGTCTAATATGTCATGAGTAGAGTCACAATGGCCTCCTTTGATCTGGATGCTAACCCATTAGAGATTAGGGGTGCCATGTAGAAGGATATTCTAACCACCTTTTCATTATGGGTATCGAAGGGGAAATTGCTATCTACTGGGGTTCCCGGATCCCATATTACCTTTTCTGTATGTAGGGGACTAGTACCTATGTGGTAGTCCATGGGTAATTAGTTATATCCAAAGGGGATGACTATGCACTTTTAGGCTTTCAGCTTGATGCCATGATATTAACACCAGGTATCCGTCTCAGTGCGACCCTTCCAGAGGGTGTCTGTAACAGCTGGGGAAACAATTATATCCCCTAGTTTGCAGTCATCTGCAAATCTTTTCAGCCAAAATCCTCTTGTGCTTGTCTGTACATCAGAGAAGTATTTACTGAACATGTGGGGTCCTAGGACTGAGCCCTGGGGGATGCCACTTGTAACTGGTATACAGCCAGACCTAGGGTATGCAACTCCCACTGTGTGGGTTCTGTCTGTGAGCCACTTTGCAAACCATCACATGACATAGGGGTTAATGTTCAGACAGATGGGTATGTTGATAATACCAGAAGGAGGAATGGTGTTGAAAGTCTATGAGAGATCTAAGTAGGCTGTGTAGACCTCCTTACCCTCATCTAATGCCTTGGTAACTGTCTCTAAGAGGTCCACCAGGTTTAGAAGGCATGGCCTGCCCTTAACAATGCCAAACTGGGAGGGGGTCTAAGGTTTGGAGGTACCCAATGTCACTGTGATTGAGATCCATGATGTGCACCATACGCCTTGCAGACCAGGCTAGTCAGGCCTATAAGGAAATAGGTCCCATGGTCCATTGTGGTGCCACCTTTGTGGAGTGGGATAACTGTTGCTGTGCGCCATTCAGGGGGCACTATGCCTGATGTGAGGCTATTATTGAACATGGTACATAGGTGGTGAGACAGTACGTTCTGAAGTTCGTTTAAAATGCAGCCTGGGATGTTGTCCAGTCCCATGGATACTGTGATATTGGCTTTAGAGTGTGCAGCGTTGAGAGGGAGCGGGTAAAGGTAGCACTGCACCTATCTACCAGGATGTTGCCAATATCAGTTGTTTCTGTAATGTTCGTGCCTTTGTGCTGTAACTCAGAGCAGATCTAGTTGCTGACATCGAGATATGTGACATAGCTATAGAATGCTTTGTGGTTGTTGCTGGAATTAGTGGCATTTTAGTTCTCGTAGCTAGTTTTGGAGGATCTTATAAGGGATCTCACCTTCTTACTGAGGCTGGCCAGGGAGCTCCTCCACGCATGGGATTGTACTCTCATTTGCAACAGTGTCTTCCTCCCATACCAACTTGACAATCATGATATCCTGCTCAGCCATGTGCCACAGGATGCACAGGAGCGGGATGCCCTGTGGATGGAACTTCGCAGGAGGGTTAATGATGTTGGTGGCCACAACTGCACATACCAGCAGGTGTGCAGATATTGTACAGACCTCATTAGATGGGTGAAACAGAGTGCGAATGCAATGACCAGGGAACAAGGTGCAACAGGTGGTGGACCACCAACCCAGCCCTCACTCACATGTACTGAGGAGCTACTGGCCAACTTGGGGACACCTGCAGAACCATATCCACAAGCCTTAGCCGATATTGTGGAGGTGGGTCTTTCTCAACCACTGAGCCTGGAGTTGCCTGGTAAGTCAGTACTGCACCTATAACAACTATATTCCATATAGTTGCATGTGTCACTGTACAATATGTAATGTAACACCATATGCAAGGCATGTATACACACATGCCGCATACTATAGTATGCTACTCTGTGTATGCACACATGTGCATACACCATAGTATAGTCTAATGTACTGGTGTATCTGTTATGCACATTGCACTCTGTAGCCATTATACAGGTGTGGATTAAGCTCATACTGCTGTGTTACTCCTATTTAGGTGCCTCTGGTGTTCCGCTGAGACAGCAGCCTGTTGCAGGTGAGAGTGTTATTATTTATCAGGAATCATAATGCACAAATCTACCTGCCATGTGGCCATTTACAACATGTACACATAATGTATGGTCCTGTCACAATAACAGGTTGGACCTGCAATGCATCACCATGACTACCCATGTGCAACACTTGCAAACTATGTGAATCATCTCACCATGAATACTCACAAACTGTCACTGCCAGATGTATGGACAGCTGTGTATACAATGGTGGAGGTGCTGTTCACTTTAGAGACGTAAAACAGATCAGAACTACACATGTGGTGAATACAAACAGTACTACACAGTGGGCTGGAGTATGGCCAGCACACATGATTCACTGGTGTGGATCATAGCCCTGCTATGAATGTCACACAATGTGATGTGCTATCTTGACATGTCCATGACATCTAGTGACCTGGCTGCAACACTGCCTACCTAACCTGAAAACATATCCCACATACCACCCTTTATCTGCATAACCCTGTCATCAGTGGAGCATATATGTCATATGGGACAACACAGACATGTGAAATAGATGTCTGTAACAATAATTTGGACAACACATGTACACACATGCCCATAGAGGATGGCCAGAGACATGGAACATACACACAGTCCACATGATGTGCTTGTGTGTACACCCTGTCATACAATGGCTACACATGGTCCAACTATGGCCTTTGTATAATGGTAATATTATAGATGTGGAACACTAGACATCCTACAGGCCTGTGCACATCTTGTGTAGGCATAACATCAAGCCACCACATAAGATGTGTTGAACATCTTGAGGGTGTCGCGACATGACAGCAGTCACCAGTACAGTATCCACATCAGCCCACAGATACAGAACTTTCCCCTTGCTGGTGTTCTACATCAATGTCATACTACTCATACGTAGTGTAGGATGGTTTGTTTGGATGTGTTAGGTAGCAGTGTGTGTGTGTGTGTGTGTGTGTGTGTGTGTGTGTGTGTGTGTGTGTGTGTGTGTGTGTGGTACACAGATGTCATGTGGAACATGGTGTACTGATGTGTTCACCATGTCTGGCCATTGCCGCCAGGCAGCAGCAATATGGTTGCAGATGTGCAGGGGTGTCATCCATATACCCATCAGTGACCTGTGTCACAACTTCCACACCATGGTTTAGTGTGTATACACCTCAGCGACGTGGGTCACATTCCACAGTATATATGTATTGCATCTGAGCACAGTCATGGCTATGAACCCTGTCTGTAACTCACACTGTATAGCACTAGAGATGCCTCATGATACCCTGCAATGGCCATGCACATCAGCTAAATGTCCAGTATATCTGTAGGGTGGACAGACAACACTGCATTGGGACACTATTGCCCCACTGTACATGTATGCATGTCATTGCACACATCAGCAGATCACATGTCATACTGCATGTGATTGTCAAGGTCATATGCCACACATCAGGCAGGTGTACTGTTAACCTGTGCTGGTCTACATGGTGTAACACAGGTATGTATGCTAACTACCTATTATGATTTTGTAATTTGCATGCCGTCTGCTATGACACATGCATGCTGTTGTGTGCAACCCAGGGATGTATGATAACTACCACTATTATTGTCTGTGCTGCATGCCGTCTGACATATCACATGCATGTTGCATGCCTTCTGTCATATCACATGCGGGTGTGTCTGTGTGTGTCTATTGTATAGATTCTAATTTACAGTTCTTGTCTGCCCTCACAGGTGATGTAGGTGCATTGCCCTCCTGCGGTACATCTGATTTTAGTGTCCCCACAGACTCTAGCAGTGATGATGAATGTATGTTTGAGTCACTGGCAGAGTTGGCAGGGGCTGAAACTGTACCATTGGTTGCCATTCCATCTATATCCCCTTCATCCCCAAACATAGATCCCATACCTGCACATACCCCATCAACAGTGGCCATAGAGGAAGGACAGTTGGCACATGGTAGCTTGGAACAGGAAAGTGTGGGTGCTATGGAAGGTGTGCCTGCACACCATGGTGTCAGCCAAATGACTGTTGGTGTCCCACACAGGCACGTGGCCAATGCTGCTCATAGGAGGACCTCTGGCCAACATGCTCCTGCAAAGACAGAGTGCAGCAGCTGGTGTCACCAGATGCATGTTTCAGGCTGTATTGGAGGCAAAGGCATGTGCTGAACTGCACAACAGAGAAGATCAGAGGCTACAGAGGGCTGCTGTCCGTTCTTTAAACAACAACATCCAGGCAATGGTAAATGCTCAACAGCAGATTGCTGAAGCTTTGGATAGATGGTTGGGTGACATGGTTGGAATCCTTGACTGAGGCATGACAATCTGCAAGCATGGAATATCTGGTAGGAGTGAGGGTTCGGGCATGTGGATGTAGGCCTGCTACATCACCTGTGTCAGGTCTACATGTACGAGCTACCTCACATGTCCGCTCCCATAGTGGCGGTAGCAGCAGCACTGCATCTGGTGCTGTGCTGTCCACACCATGACATAGCAGGCCATGTGCACATGGCCTGGGATGGTCTCAACAGGGACATGGTTCCAGTGGACAAGTGCCATCAGACAGTACCAGGTCTGCACCTCTGCCTGGTAGTGCCCGTGCAACCCCTGGCAGACACAGGTAACATGTCCATGGCCAGACACCGTGAACTGTAAAACCTCACCTGTACAGTCTGCAGCTGTCAATAATACCCCTGTGTAGGCCAGACACATGGCAGAACTGTGTGCATACATACACGCACACACTGGAAACATATGTAGGGCACTGCAACACACACATGCATAACATCCGCACAAGCCCAATTAGATCAAAGGCCCAAACCCACACACATGATGTCATCCAATGTTGCAGCCTAGGCCTCTGGCAAACATTAACACCTTGTGCATATGATGATGCCTGTGCCGCATCCCTGACATCCACACCATCGGTGCAGGGACATGCTCATATGGTCTGATGCACAGGGTGAACAGACTAGGAAGATAAGTGTAGTTTACAATTGTTGAGGACTGTTGACAGGCAGCAGATATACCATGTAGTACAGGTGTACAATACTGTTAACAGTATGTGTCTTGTGTAACAACAGTAACTGCATGTTGGTCATGATGTTCTGCTGTCCTCCTTCAGGTCTAATTGCACGTGCTGGTGGATGTCAGTGTTTGCAGTTAGTGTCCCATATGTCAATGTGGACTACTCACAGGTATGTATGAATATACCAGCATGCACCATGTAGCTGCCACATACTAGTGAGAATGTCCCACGTTACAAACACGTCTACCAATCCAAGAGCATGATAGCTGTGTATTCAGCTACTGTGGCCACAGACGTGACATCCATAAAGGGTGACATCACAGGTACAGTTACATGGAGAGGTGAGGTAAGAGAGTGGTCTAGCTGATTACAAGGGTAGTGGCCAGTGGGAAGTGTGATGCCTCATTGGGAATCAGTAATACACATTCCCATGACAGGATGCCAACACACAACTGCACCCACACACTCAGGTATTGACATACATGCATTCAGTGACACAGTAACACACCCACACACTCAAAGATTCACCGACACAGTAACACACACTCACACACAGTTGCCTATGTGCAAACCATCATTACAGTTCTGTGCACCTACAGGATGCGCCACAGAGAATACACATGTGCAGGTAGTCAGTACGGCCTAAGATCGGGGACATCAACACGGATAGTAGAATGCATCACCTGGATGGTGGGAGGGGTCTTATCAGTTCAGTATGGTAACATACATCCTCAACCCAGGGACCAGTCAGCCCTACATACACACACTGTGGCATTCAGTATTTAATACACCTATGTCATGCACATACAGATACCTCACATGTGTGAGATACACACCCCTGCCTATGTCCTGCTTTCTACATTGCAGTCTGTACATATGTGTACACTAGTGTACAGGAGACTGAGTAACAATTGAGATGTATTCCCCACAATACATGACATATATGGACACACACGCAACCACACATGCCAGTACTGTGAATTTCAGACCTGCCTAGCTCATGTTATGTATGTCAGATGTACAGCAGTACTGCACACATTACAAGCTGTACTGACGCTTCCGGTCTCAACAGTGCTGATATATGCACATGGGACATTTTAACAATTAACAGGTGTCAAGTTATTTACCTTTGCTGTCACCCTGACCGCTGTCTAAGTTGTGTGTTATGTCCTTCAATTAACAAAACCATTGCTTACTGGTTACACAGGGCATTGAAGGAATGCTTGAGACACACCTGTGAGCTGTCCACAGCAACATCCATCTGCAAAGATGCCCCACCACTTAGTTATTTCCACACATCTGTCCATACCTGAGGTACATCTTTCTGTACATTCAGCATATCACCATATACAGTTGGCAATGTTGAGGCTGTATTGCAACTGCATGATGTACTAGGATACATGTCACCTGCATACATCAGCAACTGCACACGCATGTTATCTGAATGCACAACACTACATGTACAGGTGTGTAGGTCCTACAGTTCTGACATTTGGGCATGTTTGTAGGCATTGCAATTGGTAGACATGTGTAATGACATGCATGACACATGGACTGTTGTATGATATGATGGGTGTAATGGGGGACCAGTACAGAGGGAATGTTTCCTCTGTCAACATTGATATAACACCTTATGCACTGTTAGCATTCAGCAGCCATGGGCCTACATTCCATGTGCATGTGTGTAATGGCTGTAGCCACCTGTTTGCACAAAGGACAACAACAGCTATGCTATTTACATGTATGTTGTGTGTGTGTGTGTGTGTGTGTGTGTGTGTGTGTGTGTGTGTGTGTGTGTGTGTGTGTGTGTGTGTGTGGCATGTACATACCCAGGGCAGGTACATGTATGTCATATCCATACATGAGGGTGTGTACTCGTGTACAGCAACAGTCATCTGCTAATGGTGGCAAGTACCGAGGGCCCCTGGTATGTGTACAGCTGACCTGGTCACAGACAATGGTATAATTGCATTGAATAACACATGATGCAACTGTGTCAGTACATGTGTACTCTTCACAGTTGATGTAGAGCTTAGTACAGTACACAGGTCAAGGGTCACATGGTGGTGTACTCTTCTATGTCATACATGTATGGATGCATGTTCGTGGTCCGAGGGCATGGTGGTGTCTGAGGTTTACATCCTAGAATGCAGCATGTGACACTGTGTCCTACACATGACTCATCTGTGATGCCTTTCATGGAGGGAGCAGTCAGTACATGTGAGTGGCCTTTATTTATGTGGGTACACCACCTGGAGTGGTCCATACCTGTGTTATGGCCCACATGTCTAGTTCTGAGGTATATGGTGGTAGTGCTAGGTTCTGAGGTGTATGGTGGTAGTGCTATTGTGCACTACAGAGACATCAGCCAGATGTTCCTCACTGCACAGATGTCAGTACTCCCGATTGTCGGATCTACAGTGACCAGCTGTGAATATGGATGCTACACATCTAGCACTGGTTAGCATAAGAAAACAATGCAGTTCTCCTGTAGGTGTATGGGAGTCAACCTGTGTTTAGGACATTTGCCTTGGAATGGCACTGTGTGGGCAGATGTGACTTGGGTAATATCCCCACTCACTTGAATCTTGGATGCATGTGATATGTGACAAAGGCCTTCCTATTGTCAGCCATGTCATCCCAGAATGACAGCAGATGTTGTGTAAAAGATCGGTTTCAAATATATGTAGAGCAGCGTTCCTGCTAACAATGACAACTACTAACACCAGATGCCTTTACAATGTGTTCTTTACATCTACATGTAATAGCATGGCCACTATGGCCTTCCATGTTTAGCATCAGAGTGCATCCCAGTCAGCCCTGTGCTACTAGGAGTATGAGCATGCCCAGTGTATCCTTGTGTAGATGGACACATAGTAGCGCATTCCGACCAGCCCTGTGCTACTAACTGTGTGAACATGCCCCCTGTGCTACTAAGTGCATGAGCATGCCCAGTATATCCTTGTGTAGATGGACACATAGTGCATTCCGAACAGCCCTGTGCTGTGTGAGCATGCCCAGTGACACCTTGTGTCGGTTATGTGCCTCTGTGTATGGGCATAGCCATTGTAACCCTGTATAGTGGTAGTAGTCATCCAGTCCACAGATGGGCATACTCCAGGTCAGGATGGATTCCTACTTTAAAAACACAGGTTCACAGGTATGTACATCTTAACTGCCAGCATCCCTGTTGATGTCTACATTCCCAGAAGGTCATAATGACAGCCTTGAAATGTGTCGTCTGTGTGGCGCAATTTGTAAGTATGCTGTATTGTAATAGTAATCTGTAAATAGGTAGGTGTTCCGTTCCCACCACTGGCACATGTGTGTGTGTGTGTGTGTGTGTATGTCTGTCCCCATTTGCCAGAGGACTGTAAATTGCTTTTAGACTGCCCACACTCCATACATTTCTTATACCCACCATTAGCAAGGCCGATGATGTCACCCATCTACAAATACACCTCTGGGAGTGCTGTGTCCCAGTAATCTTGGTAGTGCATTCTGTAAATGCATAATGCTGTAGTATAATAAAGTAGTTAGGTCAGTGTTCTAGTCCCACACTTGCCGTGTATGTCCCCATTTGTCTGAGAACTGAGTAATGGTTTTATACTGCTCACACTCCAGACATTTCTTATACCCACCGTTAGCAAGGCCGATGATGTCACCCATCTACAAATACACCTCTGGGAGTGCTGTGTCCTAGTAATCTCGGTAGCGCATTCAGTAACTACGTAATGCTGTAGTGTAATAAAGTAGTTAGGTCGGTGTTCTAGTCCTCCACTAGCCATGTGTGTGTGTGTGTCCATTTGCCTGAGAACTGAGTAATGCTTTTATACTGGTCACAATGCATACATTTCTTATACCCACCATTAGCAAGGCCGATGATGTCACCCATTTACAAATACACCTCTGGGAGTGCTGTTTCCCAGTAATTTCGGTAGCGCATTTTGTAACTGCGTAATACTGTAGTGTAATAAAGTAGTTAAGTCGGTGTTCTAGTCCCACAATTGCCGTGTGTGTGTGTGTCCCTGTTTGCCTGAGAACTTGAGTAATGGTTTTATACTGCTCACACTCCATACATTACTTATAACCACTGTTAGCAAGGCCGATGATGTCGCCCATCTACGAATACACCTCTGGGAATGCTGTGTCCCAGTAATCTCCATAGTACATTCTGTAACTGTGTAATGCTGTAGTGTAGTAAAGTAGTTAGGTCGGTGTTCTAATCCCAGACATGCCAAGTGTGTGTGTGTGTGTGTGTGTGTGTGTGTGTGTGTGTGTGTGTGTGTGTGTGTGTAAGTACAGTGCCTTGTAGTATTTGCCGTAGCATGTGCCCTAAATGCATGTTGCTGCAGTATGATGTGGTAGGAGTTTGCATACAGGACATGACAAGTGTTTGTCTGTCAGAGCCTGTGCAGAGGTGGGCATGATTGTCTTACCACTGGACATATTTGGGATCAGGTTTTGTAGTTTTCCTATATGGTTTCCATCTTATGACACATTGGCCACCTCACGAGGAGTACAGCTGTCAGTCAGCCACAGCACTGTGTTGACAAGCCAAACCCATACATCTGGCAAAAGACCCGGTGAACTAAGTATGCAGCCCTACTAGTACCCGGTATATGTCCCGCACCCATGTGCCATGCACATACAACCTTGCCTAGGATATCCTGCTATGTTGTTAGTAACATGCACATTGAGGACAGATAGTAGGCATGGTGTGAATGCAGTGGCCTGCAGAGGACATGGTACCCTGTACAGCGGTACAATAGGCACATATATGCGGACAATGTGCCTTCACTATGTTCCACACTGAATGCCTGCAACATATGTGGTGCCATCAAATGTGATCCACTAAGGCCAGTCAATGCTGTACACGTGTGCCCTGTATGGACCCGTGCCACTGACACCATGGAATACCTGTATCATACTATCCATGCAGGTGCAGGGCTGACCTGCTCACTATAAACAGGTTTCACCACACCAGGCCAGTATTGGCATATTAGGGTATAACAGACTATGTACACTACATGTGTCTGCCAAACCAGGTACACCTGAACATGTCACTGTACAGTATTGTGGGACATGCACATCCCAGGCAATGTCCATGTGAAGGACTATCAAACACAGACATGGCATGCATTGCAAAGCTATGGACCTACACATTGGTAACCAGGATGTCAGGCCAGATAACGCAGTACCCATCTGTGTGGGATATTGCAGACACTACACCCCTGCACTGCACACCATTGTCGGGTGACACAATGGCAAGGATCACCCCTCCCCCAAACTTGTACAGCCATCTTGCACAGCCAAACACTGCACACCCATGGAGCAATGCATACCTGCATGCCAGTACTGGCACCCTGTGTATGTGTGTGGGTTGTGATGCACCCAACCACAGTCACTCCCAGTATAAACCTCGTTGGCATACCAACAGTTGTCAAGCACGTTCACATGCCCTAGCCCATAGAATCTCCAGATATCCCCTGTGGTGCATGTGGTCCTGTGCATTACTGCAGTGTGGCAAACTAAGTAGTTACATTGTGTATTTGTGGCCCTGGAAAAGGTGCCAATGTGTGTCCATTAGAGAGTGTGGTTGTGGTGACAATGGCATCTGTTCACGTGGACTGGCATGTGTGCCACACCTAATGTATGTCTACTATATCTGTTGCAGGTGGCACTTACGCACCTACACACATGTTCATATAGCACAGCAACATGTCACCTTTGTGGCAGATGTAGTAATGTCATGCAGATGTAATAGTAATGAGTAGTCAGTGGTTTTCCCCTGTACTATTCGGCGTGTGGCAGATGATGCTTATGGTTAAGTCTTCAAGCCCTTCCCTGGGGTACATTGCCTGTCCCGCCCACACACACTCTGGTAGATGTGAAGGTGTACACCTGCACAGCAGCAGCATGTGTATTGTAAGAGATGGAAATGGTCAGGTGATGGCCTCTGCACCTATTGCAGTCCTCCTCTAGCTGATTGCATGTGGTACAGCTGTGATGGTGTTCCCATAGCCATCCGCATGATAAACACAGTACACTATCTAGGGAAACATGTTATTATCTGGCCATGACAGTCACTGTGAGTGGTACCTGGATGTGGTGTTCTGACACGGCATCACAGATGATATCTGGATGTACTTCAATCATTTTCCACAGTGGGAAATAGCCTAAAGACAGGAGGGTGATGTGCCACACAACTACAGCATGTAAGTGTAGCTATGCTGCATTGAGACTACTGCCTGTTTAAGATGTGTGTGGTAATGGCTATTCTGCATGTTATAATACAGACATGACAGTGCTCTGTTCATAAGGGACCCCCATCTGTAGGGACATTTGTGAACTGGTCAGTGTGTGCAACCATTTGTTTCCTGTGTTACACACTGAACACACTTCTGTGCACAGCAGAAGCATGGTGTGAGGATTGCAGACAGTACATGATGATAGGGATGTGTTACTGCCATCGCATCCTTGACTGGACATGTGTCACATGAGACAGTGGTATGACTGACACTGTGTGGGATTCCCAGTGACAAGCCAATGATGGGCAAATGTTCATAGCTGCGGTCACACGTCTACTACACATTGTACAGTTGGCATGTGGTATATATGCATGTGCTGTGCTCCCTCTGAAAATGTATACCATCTGTTGTGTTGGGTTGCTGGTGATATCTATGCATACTGTTGTAGGTAATCCTGTATGCTGTTGTCTATCACTAAGCCATATGTGGGATTAAAATGCAACACCATAGGCTGAATGGGTTCAGAGTTCCCGGCAGAACCTCCTGTCCTACTTCAGCTGACCATGGCACCAGGCAATAGCACATCTGGGGCCCTGCCATAGACATCAACCTCTGTTGGCCCTGCACCACCTTCTGGTGATACCATCACTGAGGATGGAGCATGTTCCCCTTGGGAGCAGGACAAGACAGGTATATATCTGCTGTCGTGTGGTCCCGGACGTGATGCATTGGTGGCTCCCTAAGGGGTTACGAAGCCAGATATTCCAGTTCAAGGGTGAAGGGTCACATTTAGAGGGTGATGCTGCCCCTCCTGGACAGCCCCCAGCACTGCCTCCTTTACAGCTGTGTAGGTGCAGTGGCAGTTGCCCATGGCTGGGGACCTCCGTCCCACTGTTACCATGGGCTTTTGAATGCCGAAGACCCATCCCCATCCAGAGTGTATCCCTCCCACATGTGTCATATACCAACCCTGTATGCTGTCTTTTCTGTGCTCCTACCTATTCTCCACGGCCATACCTACACTCCTTCCCCAACATCTGACCCTCACCTACTGACACATAAGGCCATTGGGCTCCTAGGACACCATCTGCCCTATACATAGCTGTCCATTACACACATGTGCCCACTGGACACATGAAACCCATGTACTCTGTATCATAACTTACTACTGTTGTCCTCACCCCTGTCCCTCAGGCACACGATCCTGGTATGCACATCACTCCTACATGGTCCAGGTACACGTGAGGAGGACAACCCCATTGTACACAAAACACTACCGGTCCCTCTATGATTACCCCATTCACCTTTATCATGATGATGATGTTGCACACAGCACCTTGCAAGAGTACTGTTTACACATAATGATTGGACAGGTACTGTTGTGTTAATGTACATTACATGCACAGAGTGATGTATCCGGCCAATGTACAACTAATGGCATGTATGACCAACACATGTCTGTCTGAGGGAGTCTTGTGATCACATAAAGCAACACCACTACATAATGCAGGCTTCACAGGTGTTTCCCGTTTCATTCATTTGTAATGCTTTGTTGCCACACGGTATGTTCCTAATACATCACTATATATGTATGTACCTATATGCTGGACATAAATGCTCACATGTACATCTACATGATGGGATACATTCCTATACTGTTGAATGACTGCACTGTATGATATGTTTGTGGTACTGTCCATTGTCTGTATATCTGCCATGGCATACTGGTAATACACGTTAGCTGTGTACGCAGGGTCCAGGTTCCGACCCTTGCGAAGGACATTTAGTTGGTTGCAGGGCAGAACAAGCCCATTGGATACGGAGGGAGTAAGGCACATTAAAGCAGTTGAGAGCAGGTGTACATGGGTTTGCACGGTGTTAGGCACTCCTGTCCTCTGGTTACAGCCTCATATGCTCGGTTAGCCTCTACATTGCTTAACCAGTGCAATACTCGCATACTGGTAGCCAAACACACTTACACCCACTCACTCCCGCACTTGCTAATGCACTGACATTGGTGTTTATATCTGTCACTCACACCCCTGGGTGTGAGCAAGGACCACAATATTACCTTGTGATGCCTATTACATCGGACTACATGACTACAGTATTGGGATTGGCTGCCCATTAGGCGATGGCATCACGTTTGACTGTACGGAATTAGCAGCCTGTCCAGTTACACAATCATATTTGTGTGTACCTCCTACAATGTGCTCCCACCATGTGATGCCTATTACATTGGAATACATGAATACAGTATCGGGAATGGCTGCCTATTAGGTGATGGCATGACGTTTGACTGCAAGGAATCAGCGGCCTGTCCAGTGAATCATTCATATCTGTGTGTTCCACTTACAATCTGCTCCCACCTTGTGATGCCTATCACATCGGACTACATGACTACAGTCATAGCCGGCCTTAGGCATAGGCCAATTAAGCGTCCGCCTAGGGCGCAGCCTTAGTGGGGGCACTTTACCAGTATTTATTTGGTGTAGG
>NC_056734.1:224594973-224782473 GCF_019279795.1 Protopterus annectens | reverse complement strand
ATTTGGTCTGGACACAACTGCCCAAAAAGGGACTGTCCCTCGCAAGGTGAGGCAGGTGGTAACCCTACTTACGTCTGCTTTAAAGCACCTTAAGCACCCTATATCTGACTGCCATTAATGCGAATGTGTAAGGTATATATTCACGATAATTCACATGGGGAGACATGCATCACGGTCAGGTGTTTAATCCCGGGTCGTAGGTTCTGCAGGACCAGCTGGAGGCAGAGTAGTCTTGTGGACAACTACTGCTCATACAACTTGTGTCCAGATGTATACAGAACTGGACATACTGTCATGATACCAAGTCTAGTGTTTAGAACAGATACTTATCCCATGAGGGATATACAAAAATTGTGAGGACCGATGACCTTCTTTGCTTTATGGCTATAAGGTAGGGTTATACATGCAAGGGATACATAGTTTGCAATCCTGAGACTGCCTAGGGTGAGACTGCCTACTAGATATGTGTAGGGGTCACTATGTGCAGCTATGGCTGCGCCTATCTAGCAGCCCGAGTATGGGTGGTTTTGCTGGACATTCAGGAAGGGGGGGTGGTGTTCTGTGAAGGGGATGATGGGTATTCAAATATGTATCCAGGTGTGTTGGGGTTGGATGGCTCAGTTCTGGCCAGACCATTATGTGGGTATGTGCCGGTAATGCTTCTGTACATGTGTATTGCACTTTTTAATGTTCACATGTTTGTGGGATTGTATTGCGGATGTGTATATTTATTCTTTGGTTATCTTCCTGATTCACCCACTGCTCCCTCGTAGGCGTCCAGTTTACCTATTGTGCATCCAACCCAGTCTCCCCTTGGTGAATTATTACATTACCAGTTACCCCCCACTCCCATATTCCACAGACACCATTCATCCCTTCTCTAGTTGATGGCCCATAGCACAGTCAACAAAACACATTGCATACACTACATATCTCTGAGATCAATATAGTTGTGAGGACTACCCTAGCATTTCTGATCATCCACATGCTGTACTTCACACACATAGGTACACACAAATACTTATCTTTCATGACATGGTAGGTAGACCTGGGTAATACCCGTTCATCTATGGGCCTTTCTGACAAGGACGACTTGGACCATGAATGGGCTGATATTGGGCAAATGCTCTGACCATTGGTAGGGTTGCCACCTTTTCATATGACCTGGATGGATCATTTTCGGGACACACATCAGAGTTTACAGGCCAACACATACCCAACGTCATTACAAAGGATAGTACTTTAGTTTGATGCCTACATATAAGCTTTTATTGTTGTAGTGGTGTAGTTGCTTATTCTGTTTCATTTACTTGCTTATTCTGTTTCTTGTAACATTTAGGTATTTTATATACAGACATAAGTATTGTATGGGACTATTACATAAAATATGGGACATAATTATGTCCTACTATCGCAGGACATTTCACATTTATAATGGTTTAGGTATGGACACACCTGCCTAGAGGGGGATGGTTCCTCACAATGTAGGACAGGTGGTAACCCTAACCATTGGGCTAGGCTTAGCAATTGGCAGCACGCTAACATGATGCGTTTCACTTCCACTTGATATAACTAGCAACACTACAATGGAATACGGGCACGGGGTTTTAAATATCATTTGTTCGAGGGACTGAGACTCAATATTCAGCTGCGTGCCTTTGTGTTTACTTCTTATTGTGGTGTTCGCAAAAATGTCTTGTATGCTTTGCATACATTTCACTATCCACGGACACTGATAGGAGTGATTACTATTAGAGGCAGGCTGTAATAGCCAGTATTTTAGGTTGCGCGTATGCAGTCGACATGTTCACGCTTCCTTGCAGCACTTGGACACGCCTGCTGCACTCGTACACATTTCCTATGCACGTGGCTGTTACGGCAGCGCACCTTCATTAATATGCAGGTGGTGCTGCTGCGCCACCTCTACATCACACAGTCGGCGCAAGGCTAACGCCGTTCTTGCACTGAGCTTCATGAATCCCGGGGTTGCTGTTTTCATGGTTCAAGATTTTTATGAAAAAATTATTAACAGGGCAGAAAGGAAATGTAATGAATTGTTGTTAAAGAAAAAAAAGAAAGTTAGAGTGGGATGTTAAAAATTATCAAACTAATGAAAAAATATCCAGAGGCACACCATGACAAACGGAGCCGACCTGATGAAAACCTTTTTATTCACACAAAGAGCACAGAACAAAGGCCAGTAAGAGCTTTCACATTTCTCTGAATGCTTCTTCAGACTTAAAAAGTACTCCTTCTATAGTACATCAGTATAAAGTCAGGTTTAACCAGCTTCCACCAATCAGAATCATCCCATTACTTTGTTAATTAATGCAGTAATCAAAAATCAATTAAATCATCTCTGCCTAGTAATGCTTACAATACTGAAGAATGTAGTGTGTCATCACATAACAATGCATATAGAAAGCATATGCAAATGTGTGCATGCAATAAAAACAAACATATATATATATATATATATATATATATATATATATATATATATACACACACACATACACACTAACTAATCAAATGTGCATTGAAAATATATATAACAAGATACAACCATTGACATATAAAATATGGGCATTCATATAAATGTCCTACATCTAAAAACATGTTTATTCTAGCCATTTAACATTCATAATGTCAGTAAAATTTCATTACCATAAAAATCTGCTATTCCATATAAAAACTACTATTCCATAAAAACTTTATACTCGTTTATATATAAAAACATGTATTCATACTTGTGTACCAAGGTAATAAATAGGGGTATGCCCATTAAAAGTGACTAGTGATTAAGCAGGTCTATCTTTAAGGAAGGCTTTCAGTGAAACCCTATCATTTAGGCCATGTAACCTATCTGCTTGTAACCTCAGGATCCATCTAGCTTCCTGCTTCTCAGTATGGTTCCTGACATCACCTAACCTCGCTGTTTTGTATATTAATTCCATCACCGTAAACCGAAACTTGTATGTTGTATCTGTATGCATTACATGTCTTGCAAGAGCATTACTCTCATCTTCTCTACTGATGGCATAAATGTGTTCCCTCACACGTTTTATTTGTAAAAAGCTAAGTTGGCTTGAATATTAACATCCTGTGTATTAAATATTGCTCATGTGACCATTTTACATGTGACTTTTTTGACAATACCATTGGCTCAATTTTATCTATTATGCAACATGTACTGCGGTGGTGGTGCTGCGGTAGCATTGTCGCCTCACAGTTAGACATTGCCCGTTCGATTCTCAGTTAGTGCGTCTTCTGTGTGGCGACATGCATGAATGGGCGTTCCTTCGCTGAAGGCTGTGCGTTAGGCCCGGCAAGCCAGTATGTAAAAATCTACTGCCAATCATTAGCGGACCGGAGTACTGCAGTGGCGACCCCTAACCGGGAAAAGCCGAAAGACACAAACAATGTAACATGTACTGGTATAAAAATGGTTCTTGAATCAGTGTGCTTTATTCTGATAGTCTTCTATGTGAAAGACGAAAGTGCATAATCTTGGTGTGTTTTTACTGCAATAAATGGAGTTCAGATACAGGCTTGTTTGGTGCATTTTCCATTTGGCTCCTGGTCCTCTGATATTCCCGCAGCATCAGATATTTGGATTTTAATAAATAGTACACAGCAGAAGAAGCTCAGAGTAAGAAACACTTTGAAATGAATGCAGTTTGCAAATAAATTGCACACAGCACAAGAACCTTTCAGAATGGCTGTACTTTGTGAAATAACTCTGTACTGTGTAAGAAACACTTTGAAATGGCGGCACTCTGCGAATAAATGTGCACAGCACAAGAAACGTTTTGAAATGGCTGTACTTTGACTGCACTTTGCAATATAACTGTAGTTTGGACACAGCAAACTCTTTGAGATAATTGCATTGTAATAAAGCACACACCCTGCAAACACTAGCACACTCTGAGATACTTCGAACAACTCTAGTTATGCTTTGAATAGCTTTGGCCAATGCAAAATAGTAGTTTATGCCCAAAACATGTTCTTTTACTAAACAACATGCAGTCGCCTTGCTCTTTAACATTATATTGCCCTTTTGTTGTACTCATTAGGCCCATTTAACCTCTGATCATTCTCATTTTCTTTTCTTGTGCCCGTTTTACTTTATAAACATTTTTCTTATGCAAACCAAGGGTAATTCTGAGCCCCATGTGAATATCTCTGCTAGTTTTATCAAATATCACAGTTTCAAATGGTTTGCTATCATTTAACTGGATCACACAACAGCGAATAGCAGTTATGTTGAGGCAAAACCTTGAAACTAACAACGGCGAACAACAATAAAATTGAAGTGTGGTGACTGTAAATGTTGACGTAGACATTTTTGAACAGTCACCACACTTCTGGGGACACCATTACTGTGTGTGGCACAGTAAATAAGATGTTTGCAGGGGGGTAAGCCCCCCTGCACCCCCCACACCCCCTGCTACATAAATATCCTAACTCCAGGATCGCACTATAGTGAGGGAAAGGGTACATTTCCCGATCCCCACTATAGTGCAAGCTGCATTGAACTGTCAGAACTGACAACAACGAATGCTGTATTGCATTCGCTGTTGTCAGTTCTGACATTTTCTTTGTTGACTTAATGAGTCAGTGACAGCAAAATTCGGGATTTTGTTAATCGCACAAACTGCAATCAACAAAATGATAGTAAATCATTTCAAACATGTGCCTTTCATTTGATTAATAATGCATTTTGTGCTACTCGTTTGATTAATAATGTGTTTTATGCCTTATGAATGCTTTGTTTCATTTTCTTTGCAAAATAAATCATTCATGCAAGTTTTGGTTACCTTTAGCTCATTTCTGGCCTTTTTTGATAATTTGAGCACTGTTATTACCTAATCTGCTCAATATACCTTCACTGTTAACTCTGCATTTCATGGCTTGAAGAAGTTACACTCTCAATCCCAGTTCTGACACCATGTCGCTTGTCTGGTCAGGATAAAACAGACGAACTGTTGTGGTTCAGTTCAAGCAGCTTTATTACACAAAAACATATCAGAAATGAGACTTTGTAACTTAAACTTAAAGTTATAAACAGACTGACTACCACACTCATATATGTTAACACTCTGGCTGTTCTCTCAAAATGGCACTGCTGCCTGCACATGCTCACTATTTATATGCACGTGCTTACACCTAGAAATGCTTCTTAAAGTTACATACACACACTCTCTTCTACACTTGGGGTCTATTGTAGAGACACCCTGTGGAGTGTCAAAATAACAGCTGTGCACAATGCCTGTGGGACAAAGCCAGTTGCTAGCTCTAACTGAAGTTGAGAAATGGGTATGCCAATGCTTGTTTGGTGTTGTTAATAAGACATCCGGCTAAGTTGTCAGGCCCCATGGATGACAAATTCTTCCTTTAGAAGAGTAACTTCATTACATGATCTTGATGGTTTATGACTTGTTTTCAACAGGGTTAAGTGGAATAGATGTCTATTGGGTGAAGGTAACATTGATTTCATTAGCAAGAATATTGGCAATATCCACTGGATTGGGGTAGTTATTACTATTATGAATAAACTGTGAGCAATGTCGTGTGGTATTTCTTATTTTTTCCAGCATAAATTAATAAATGGATTGATTGTGGTGTAGGAAAGTGATGCTGACAGGATGGATTTAAGTGGGAGAGTAGCCTCAAATTTGGCTAGGTACTTACATCTCTCACAGATAGATCATGATGAGTTAACAGATCATTGTCTTTGAACATAAGACAATTCTTAAATTGCATGAGTATACCACATACGCTGTGGCTGGCAAAAGAGGACGGACTAGTTTGCTGCTGGCAAATGTGGGTACACTAGTTGGCTGATCTTCCATTTTGACTTATGCTAGCGACACCGCTATGGAGTGCCATCACAACAACTGTGCACAACTCCTGTGTGATAACGCGAGTTGCTACCTAGGATTGATGAGGTTGAGGAAGGCTTGGTATAATGCTCAAGGTGTTTACATCACTGACACAAAGTACAGCACTTGATTCTCACCTTTGAAGGAAATTGGCTAGGCTTATTATGACCCACAAGAGCAACTATGCTAGTACTTAGCTACGGACCTGTAATGGTGCAAGGTGTGTCTAGAAAGGGTCTATATTATAACATCGAATTTTATAAAGTTCGAATGTTATAATATTGAACTGGTTTTGTCAAACACTGAAAACAGCAAAGGTGCAGGACACCGAATTCTTTCCCAGGGAAAGAATTCGGTGGGCCGTTGCTGTGGCTTTGCTGTTTTCAGCGTTTAATATGTTGGAGCGTTATGGGTTGGGTTCAGGTAAGTGTGCGATTGTGTGTAGGTTAGGGGGCGAGTTAGGTGAGTTAGGGTTAGGGAGTGGGTCAGGTAAGTGTACAGTTATGTGTAGGTTAGGGGCAAGTTAGGTGAGTTAGGGTTAGGGCGCGGGTAAGTTGAGTGTGCGATAGTGACAGACCTTAGGGTTAGGGTCAGGTTAAGGTAAGTGGATAGCTAGTAGTGTATGTAAAGTTTAGTTTAGGTTTAGGTGTAGGATTTTAAGTGTATGTGTGTGGATTGCTGTTTTTTGTTTGTGTTTGTTTTGTGTGTATGTTTCTCGGAATAGCGATTTTTTTTCCCTGGGGAAAAAAATCGCTATTCTGACTGTTCGATGTTTGCGGATTTCGGTGTTTAGGGTTCGATATTATAACATTCGATCTTTGTAGATTTCGTTGTTATACTATAGACCCGTCTAGAAAGAGAATAAAAGTGTTTTGGGATCTATGGCTATAGCATTTGTTCAAAAAATAGTATATATGGCTTAATTGATATATAAGCACTAAGTTAACTATTTGCAGTCTATATTCTATTGCAGCCAGGTTATATGGTCAGTTTGGAGGTTGGATAGGAGAAGATAACATTTTGGCTCCTACTTAAGGTACTGATTTAAGATAAACTAATAAACGTAGATAGAAAAAATTGACAAAAGCAAAACACAACATAAATAGTAAATACTATAAGACCAGCCTTAGATGTGCAATGATGTACCCCTGCTTAACTCTTTGATTTATATACATATAACTGGGATAGGGAGTCCAAATAGGATACCGAGTGCCAGGCATTTATAAGCTACCATAGTCCATAAGGGACATGGGTGCAAGGACTGGTGAAATTTTCCTATTCCCCATACTCTGGTTCAGGTTGAGCTTAAATTGGCTAATTGATGAACTCAGCTTTACGTGGATGGGAAACCTGTTCCATAGCAGGGGTAGTCTCTGTGACACATATCTGTCTCCCCAGCATGTTCTGTTTAAGTCAAGGGCACAATTCTTGCCCTTAGATCTTGTATTTCTTGACCTGCTTGACTTACAAACATGCAGGCGATTCATAAATGTGGAGCTTGCTGATGCCTTGTAAGCTGGGCATAGATCACCCCTCAGCAATCTGTAGGAGACTAAGTAGAGGGAACGAGTTTTAAGGTGCTCTGTAAGTCAGGTTTGTTAGGCCTCATATTCTTTTTGTAAGGAACTCCAGAGGTCGCTATAGTTGCTGCTTATGCCTGGTCAGTACATATTGAACGGAGCATTGTACTTTATGATTGGTCTGATAAGGGCAGAGTATAGTGTGATGATGACCACCTTGGACCTAGATGCCATTCCCATACTTATAAGCTGTGAAACATAAATGGATTTTCTTATCACTGTGGCCACATGGTGGTCAAAGGTAAGGCTACTGTCTTTGCACTTACCCAGATCCCTGATTACTGGCTCAACTTTTAGCAGCATATTGCTAACATGGTAATTAGCCAGGATTAAATACTGAACAACAAAGAGCAAAAAATGAATATTGTATAATACAAAAAAATCATGCAAAAATTATACAAAACATTTCTATGAGGAAAGAGGAAAAAGCAAATAGCACAATGAATTATCTTTGTAAGATCCTTAATTTAAGAACACAAGACAAGGAGCACAAGTCATTTAGTCCAGGGACATTATAGGCATTTGACATAGTGGCTCACATAAGTCTAATTTCAGGGTAAAGGGTCCCCCCCTAGGATCTTGTTCAATCTGATATATTGCCCTAAAAGTGAAGTTATGCTCAGGTGATCAAGAACATGCTTGGCTAACGCATTTTCTAACTTAGATTTTCTAATACTATGCATATATTCATAGAATCTGTCCCTGAATCTATGATCAGTCTTACTGATATAGAAACAGGGACACTGTCTGCAGCTCGCCAGGTACACCACTCCTTTGGATGCACAATTAATTCTTTTGTTTATGAAATATTTTCTATTCCTGATGATGAAGGCATTGCCAACCTCCATGTGTCTACAGTGGTTACAACTCTCACATTTGTACATACCTGGAGCTCTTACTACTGGGGTCATATGTCTTTCTAACAGACTTTTAAGACTAAAACCTCTTCTATAAACAATTCAAGGTTTTGACTCAACAATAGCACCCAAATGTTCATCTGAACTGAGTAAATTCCAGTTTTTGTGCAAAATTTGTCTAATACTAGAGGCATCCAAACTGAATCTAGTGATGAAAGCCACTTTAAATGAATTAGGCCTATCAAGTTTGTTTTGCTCACTGAAAAATGATGTGGTGTTACTAAGTCCTGATCGTAATGTTAAAATTGGTTTAAATACACCTTTCGATCTCTTATACTGTACTTCACATATCAATTCATTCAATAATTGGAGAGGGTACCCTCGCTTCAAGAGCATGTCGTATAGAGTTTGACGTTCCATAATGAAATCATTATCATCAGGCATCATGCCGGCCACTCTCACGAGCTGGTCCTTGACGACTGATCTCTTCTGCTGGTGTGGGTGACTACTGGTGTAATGAAGGAATGAGTTGATATAAGTATGCTTTCTATGAATTTTTGCTTTGAAAGCCCTATTCACCCTATCCTTATACAGGTCTACTTCTAGACAAGATATATTTTTTGTGCCTAAATGGTAAGCGAAGGATAGGAATTGTGTTGTACCATTCAAATAGTCAATACATTTGGGAATAATATCCAAGTCCCGTTGAAACATAATAAACATGTCATCCAGATATCTAGTGTAGTAGACAATGTTGTCCCTGAACGTGTTGTTAAAGACAAAATGCTGCTCCCAATGGGCCATCACAAGTTTGGCAAAGCTTGTCCCACAAGGAGAGCCCATTGCAACACTAGTCTTTTGCAAGAAGTACCTCCAAATAATTATTAGTTAGAATCAAGTCCAAAAATTCATGCACAAGTTTGATATCCCTCACAGTACTGCCCTTATCCAGCATAAAACTAGACACCCATTCAATAGCTGTGTCCACACGTATTACCGTATAAATGTCTTTCACATTGATAGTCAAGAATACAATATGGTCCCTGTATTCAAGACTACTGATGCTGTTTAGGAAGGACCAAGAATATTTACATATATGGTTCACCCGTTCGACTAATTTTTTTAGGACTGCGTCTACGTATTTTGCTATGGGATAAGTGATAGAATTTCTCCTGTTCACAGTAGGGTGCAAAGGGGAGGGGGGTCCTCGAGATTTTTATGGATCTTCGGGATTCCAAAAATAATCGGTGTAAGTGGGGCAGGCAAATAATTGTACAAATCAAGGGAAATTCTGGATTGCTATAAACAAGTCATTCAGAAAAACCTTCACTTTCTGCTGAGCATTGTTTACCTCATTTAATGATGCTGACACATAACTATCTGTATTAAGTAATTTAAGCATACGGTCCTTGTAGTCAAGCTCATCAAAAAATACAAGGCCACCTCCTTTGTCAGGCTTAACTACTCGTACATTTTGAAGGTGTAAAGAATTCAATGTATTCCAATCATTCTCATTGAAATTCAAAGATTTACTAGATAAAACTGATCTATGACTATCTAATACATTACGTAAATCTAATTCACATACACGTTCCAAAGTTAGCAAGACAGAAGATAAAGGTGGATTAAAGGAACTCAACACACTATACTCTCTAGTTACCACTGGTTGATTTCTAAACATGCTTTCTAAATTTAATTTCCATATAAACAGTTTCAAATCCACTATTGTCCTTGATATAATCGCCCTTTGATCAGGTACAAATGTCAAACCCTTAGCGAGTAGATCAGCTAAAGGTGTGTTCACAACAATCTTAGAATAGTTAAAAATCTTAAAATCATGATCACTGTTAAAAGTAATTATATCCTTGGAAGGTTTAGAAAAATCAGCTACGTTATGACTAGCTGGGTACATAGTTACCTCTGGGTTGGGTTGTTGCCCCTCGGGCCATTGGAGTTCAATACTCGCGGGTTGCTCGTCGAATTGCTCTGAAAACAGCCTCCCTTGCAAAAATGTTGAGCTCTATTGTTGTAGTTGGCTTCCCAGTTGAGGGGGCAATTGAAACTGCAGCTAGAGATTGTTTACTTCAGTGAGTGTTAACAGTGGCTCCAGGTACTGAAAGGTTTAAGATCCTGGCACTTTCCAACAGGATTAGTGTGTAACTCTGCATTCCATCACAAGCTAATTTCCCTATTTGATAAGCAAGGTCTTGAGCTTATAGAAATGTTCATAAAACACTATTCTACTATCATAGAAACTCCAAATGAGGAGATTAGTATATTGGACATGAATATTAAGAATGATCGTGATTTCATTAGATGCAAGTTTGAATATGAACGCATATTCACTAGTATCACTGGACAAATAGCTAAATTCAAGTTAACTAAAAACAAAAAGCTTGGATGTGATAGTCTTGATTATGGTAAGGGCACTGCCTGCCTGAAGCCTCCACCCACACAGGAGCGACTCGATCCCTCGCCTCCTCCCATAGCAATGAACATCATCAAGCCCCTGATAGGCTGCATGATCAGTCTCTGCGACACAGCTTTGCAGAAGCAGTAGGAGACATGGGTGAGCAATATTTAGAGAGTACTAGCTGGAATGGCTGGCTGAGAAATTATAATAATAATAATAATAATAATAATAATAAAAATCCGATGAAGAATGTCAACAGCAATGCGAATGAAGGGAATATTAACCAGGACAATCACTCCCCCCAACTGGGAAGCCAACTACAACAATAGAGCTCAGAATTTTTGCAAGGGAGGCCATTTTCAGAGCAATTTGATGAGCAACCCACGAGTATTGAATGCCAATGGCCCAAGAGGCAACAACCCAACCCAGAGGTAACTGTGGACCCAGCTAGTCATAACCTAGCTGTTTTTTCTAACCCTGCCAAGGATATAATTACTTTTAACATTGATCATGATTTTAAGATTTTTAACTATTCTAGTATTGTTGTGGACAGACCTTTAGCTGATCTACTCACTAAGTGATTGACATTTGTACCTGATCAAAGGGCGATTATATCAAGGATAATAGTGGATTTGAAACTGTTTATATGGAAATTAAATTTAGAAAGCATGTTTAGAAATCAACCAGTGGTAACTAGAGAGTATAGTGTGTTGAGTTCCTTTAATCCACCTTTATCTTCTGTCTTGCTAACTTTTGAATGTGTATGTAAATTAGATTTACGTAATAAATTAGATAGTAATAGATCAGTTTTATCTAGTAAATCTTTGAATTTCAATGAGAATGATTGGAATACACTGAATTCTTTACACCTTCAAAATGTACGAGTAGTTAAGCCTGACAAAGGAGGTGACCTTGTATTTTATGATGAGTTTGACTACAAGGACCGTATGCTTAAATTGCTCAATACAGATAGTTATGTATCAGCATCATTAAATGAGGTATACAAGGCTCAGCAGAAAGTGAAGGTTTTTCTGAATGACTTGTTTATAGAATCCAGAATTTCCCTTGATTTGTACAATTATTTGCCTTGTTTAGCCCCATTTACACCGATTATTTTTGGAATCCCGAAGGTCCATAAAAATCTAGAGGACCCCCCCCCCTCTTGTGACCTATTGTGAACGGGTGAAATTCTACCACTTACCCATAGTGAAATAGGTAGACACAGTCCTAAAAAAATTAGTCGAACAGCTGGACCATATATGTAAAGATTCTTGGTACTTTGGACCATATTGTTTTCTTGACTATCGATGTAAAGGACCTTTAGATGGTAATACCTGTGGACACAGGCATTGAATGAGTGCCTAGTTTTATGCTGGATAAGGGCAGTACTGTGAGGGATATCAAACTTGTGCATGAATTTTTGGACTTGATTCTAACTAATAATTATTTCATGTTTGAAGGAAGGTACTTCTTGCAAAAGAGAGGTGTTGCAATGGGCTCTCCTTGTGGGGAAAGATTTGCCAAACTTGTGATGGCCCACTGGGAGCAGCATTTTGTCTTTAACAACACATTCAGGACAACATTGTCTACTACACTAGATATCTGGATGACATGTTTATTATGTTTCAACGGGACTTGGATATTATTCCCAAATGTATTGACTATTTGAATGGTACAACACAATTCCTATCCTACGCTTACCATTTAGGCACAAAAAATATATCTTGTCTAGATGTAGACCTGTATAAGGATAGGGTGAGCAGGGCTTTCAAAGCAAGAATACATAGAAAGCATACTTACATCAACTCATTCCTTCATTACACCAGTAGTCACCCACACCAGCAGAAGAGATCAGTCATCAAGGGCCAGCTCGTGAGAGTGGCCTGCATGGTGTCTGACGATAATGATTTCATTATGGAATGTCAAACTCTATATGACATGTTCTTGAAGAGAGAGTACCCTCATCAATTATTGGATTAATTGATATGTGAAGTGCAGTATAAGAGATTGAAAGGTGTTTTTAAACCAATTTTACCATTACGATCAGGACTTAGTAACACCACATAATTTTTCAGTGAGCAAAACCAACTTGATAGGCCTATTTCATTTAAAGTGACATTCATCACTACATTCAGTTTGGATGCCTCTAGTATTAGACAAATCTTGTACAAAAACTGGAATTTACTCAGTTCAGATGAACATTTGTGTGCTATTGTTGAGTCAAAAATTTGAATTGTTTATAGAAGATGTTTTAATCTTAAAAGTCTGTTAGAAAGATGTAAGACCCCAGTAGTAAGAGCTCCAGGTATGTACAAATGTGAGAGTTGTAACTACTGTAGACACATGGAGGTTGGCAATACCTTCACCATCAGGAATAGAAAATATATCATAAACAAAAGATTTAATTGTGCATCCAAAGGAATGGTGTACCTGGTGAGCTGCAGACAGCGTCCCTGTTTCTACATCAGTAAGACCGATCGTAGATTCAGGGACAGAATCTATGAACATATGTATAGTATCAGAAAATCTAAGTCAGAAAATGTTTTAGCCAAGCATGTTTTTGATCACCCCTAGCATAACTTCACTTTTAGGGCAATTGATCAGATTGAACAAGATCCTAGGACGGGACCCTTTACCCTGAAATTGGAGTTATGTGAGCTACTATGGCAAATAAAATTGAATGCCTTTAACGCCCCAGGACTAAATGACTTGTGCTCCTTGGCTTGTGTTCTTAAATTAAGGATCTTACAAAGATAATTCATTGTGCTATTTGCTTTTTCCTCTTTCCTTATTGAAATTTTTTGTATAATTTTTGCATGATTTTTTTGTATTAAACAATATTCATTTTTTTGCTCTTTATTGTTCAGTATTTAATTATGATCACTGTTTTACAATGATTTTAACATTAGCCTTTTTACTAACATAATGTATATAATTTAAGAGACCAAGTTTATAAAAGGTTTTACAAAGTTATTAATATTATATTTTTTAGTAGTAATGCTTTAGCGTTTTTATGTTGATAGCCTATACCTGCTATAGTCAACCTGGTTTCGTATAGCATACTTTCCATTTGAGGTGGACTACTCCTTTTAGATTTTTAATTTATGTAGTCATGTGATAAATCTTAATGTAGTTTAAAATGGTTGTATTTTGTTCTTTTGGTTGTCTGAAGAAGTCTTGCTCATTGAAGCAAGATGAAAGTGCTTACAATTACAGTCTTTTGTAATAAACCTCTTTTTAGAACTTGTGTGCTGCTAGTGGCCTTTTTGCCGTATTTTGTACTAACTTTTTCCACTAGTCTGAGTGTCAGTTAGCCAGGATGGCTGACTTCCCAAAGGGCACAATTATGCATTTCTTAGTATTTGGTTTGAGATCATGGTTTGGCACCATTTTAGTCAGCGATAGCACTTCGTGAAGATTATTAGTGTTGGCAGGAAAGTTGAAGATAAACCCCAGCTTGCAATCATCTGAAAACTTAGTCAGCCCTAAACCTTCAGTGTTTTCTGAAACTTCTGAGAAATAGATGCCAAAAATCAGTGGGCCCAGTAATGAGCTCTGGGGGACTCCCCCTAGTAATTTACCTTGTACTGGAGGTGGTCTCACCGCTTTTGACCTTCTGGGTCCTATTATTGAGCTGGCTGGCTACCCTGCAGGTGATGAAAGGGTTTATACTTAATTTAGTGAGCTTGTCTGTAATGCCTGAGTGGGTTATTGGATCAAAAGGCTGGGCCAGGTTGAGGTAAACTGTGTGCACATTCTTGCCCTCATCCATGACTTTAGTGACACTCAAAGAAGTCTACCAAATTTAATAGGCAAGATCTTCTTTTAACAAAGCCAATCTGTGATGGGTTCAGTGTTTTCAGGTTATCTAGGTCCTCATTTATTATGTTCACAATGATAATTTCCATGGCCTTACACATGAGGCTTGTCAAATGTATGGGCCTGTAGTTAACCCTGGATCAGAGGTTAGATTTCCTTTGTGTGGGATAAATGAGTGTAGCCATCTTTCATTCCTTGGGGACAAAACCTGACTGTAGGCTCCAGTTGAAAATTGATTCAAGTAGGCCACAGAGGTCATGTATCATGCTATTTAGTAAGTATCCTGGGATGTTAGTGGGGCTCATAGATGGAGTATTTTTCACCTTGGAAAGAGCATTGAAGACCTGTTTCCTAGTAATGATCGGGGGTGTTGTAGTATGTTGTATATCTTTTGGATTATTGGGGTAGTGGGGGAGAAATTTGAGATGAACCTGTCAGCCAGAAGGTTGGCAATGGCTTCTTTTTAAGTGTGGGTTATGCCATTTACAATAAGTTCTGTACATTGTTGCATATTTCTCTTTGGGTTTACGGACATAGCTGTAAAAAGCTTTGTGGTTATCCTTTGCCTCATAAGCTATTTTTTCTTCAAATGTAGCCTTTGAAGTACTAATTAACCCTCTTAGCTGCCTATTTAGATTGGTCAGAAACTTTTTAATATGTTGGGCTTTTCTTCTCTTACACTTGCCCAAGATTTATTTCTTTGATTATATAACTAATTGATATTATGATTCACCGGGTCTATATTGCGAACGCGAAAAACTGTATGAGCTAATACGAAAACATCAACACCTATTGCGCGAAGTATGGAAATCCTGAATATACAAAACCGCAAATTCTGAAATGTCGAATTGTTTTGGTTGGCCCATCTCCGGTATGGCTTCGTAAGGTAAGTGTGCGATAGATAGGACTTTTGTGTTAGGATTTGGGTTAAGGTAAGTGTATAGATAGGTAATGTATGTAAGGTTTAGTGTAGTGTTAGAAGTAAGGTTATTTTAAGTGTATGTATGTGCATTGTTTATTTTGTTTGGGTGTATGTCTGTAGGAGAAGTGTGCAGCAGTTATGGACCTTAGGGTTAGGGAGGGGTTAAGGATAGTGCATAGATAGTTGTGTATGTGGGGTTTAGTGTAGTGTTGGAGGTAGAGTTTTGTTAAATGCATTTATGTGGATTATTTATTTTGTTTGGGTGTATGTGTATAGGAGACATGTGCGGTAGTTACAGACCTTAGGGTTAGGGAGGGGTTAATGATAGTGCATAGTTAGTTGTGTATGTGGGGTTTAGTGTAGAGTTAGAGGTAGGGTTTTGGTGCTTTACCTTAGGTTAGAAGTAGGGTTTGGTTAGTGTATGTGTGTGGTTTATTTATTTTCTTTGGGTAGGTAGTGTGTAGCGGGTGGTGGGGTTGGCCGAATATGACAGTTCTATATTTTTTTTTTCGTGGTTTAGTGCGTTCAGGATTTCCGTGGTTCGCGATATAGGTGTTGATGTTTAGGTATTCGGGAATAGGGTTTTTTGCTTTGGTAATATAGACCCGATTCACCAGGGTTGCTTGTCATTTGAGTTTGTTCTACTCTTAATATGGGTGGATATAGCTCACTTTATACAGCTATCAAAATGTCTGTACAGGGACTTTATAAATAAGCTAGGGTGTTTACTGGATTTGGGGTTGCTTGCAATTTAGTCAAGATGTCACTTAGTGGAGAGATGTTAGCTTTTTAATATTTCCTCAAAGTTTTTGGTTTCATTGGGTCCCTGGATTTAATTTTTATTTCAAGCAATACTGCCTTATGGCCAGATCTGATGTGCTCCGCCATGTTTGTGAGTACAAGGTCAAAGATATTTATACCCCTGGTAGGAGACCAAATGTTCCAGGATGCTGCTATTAACAATGTTTAGGAATTGCTATGCTTGTGCATTACAAGTAGTATATGATTCCCAATATATAGAAGGGTATTTGAGATCCCCCATGAAGATTGTATGGGGTTGAACTGTAAGGGACTCTAGTACATTGAGATAGCTGGTATGGATTTCCGGGGACATGTAGGTGAGACTAAGAGAAGTTTCTCTACTAGAATCAAGGAACACATTAGAAATATTCAGAATAATGTTAAGGACAGTCCTTTGGCAGTTCATTATAATGAATTTTATAAGACAATCTATTTAATTTAGGGGTCACTATTCTGGAACAACTAGTATTTAGGGATGGGAATGATATGTTAATTAAAAGATGGTTGCAGTATAAGGAAAGTATTTTTATTATTGAAATTTAGCTCTATTCCTAATGGTTTGAATCAGGTTTGTAAATGGACATTTTTTCTTAATCAATTGTTGAAGCATTTGTTAATTTGATTAGCTGATTATATTTAACCAATTGTGTTATTTAATGTCTGATTATTTGTGAACTGTATCCACCCTGGAAGGCTTGAGAGCCAAATCTCTAGCAGAATAAACATGCTGGTGTGAACTAGAGTCATTTCTTCTTCATATTATTTTTTTGTTTCATTATTATGTTCAATGTTGCTTGTTCCCCATGAATGAGACACCTTGAATGTTATGAGGAGATACTGATGGTGCTTCTTGTACCCAATGCAGTATGAATGACTATGTGGCTATTCCTGCCATTGGGATTGTTCCAGAACAAATTACTGATGGTCTTCTGCATGGTTATAAACAATCGGGAGACGCATGCTTTAATAACATATTTGCTTCTTTTGTGCCTTCATGATTATTGGAACTAACAGTGAAGCATCAAAAATTATGTGATGAACTTGAAAAGTGTCTGTATTCAGAGACCTGGTTGTATTTTAATGTTATTATATTGCAAAAATATTTGGAGTTTAATTTAATGCCATATGGCCTCAGAGCTTTTACATCTCCTACAGCTTTGTTTGATGTTAGCAATGCTGATGAAGTAAGACTTTCTAAATGATGGATTGCTGCTGCCCATCAATGTGCTTTGGAATGGGTCCATATTTTGATTGAATGTGATATTGTTAAAGTTCAATCAGTGTCATAATTTGGGACCTACATTCACATTTAAAAGCAGAACTTGGACAGACTGCTTTTTGTCTACTAAATTATATGAACTTCAAACTAAAATCAAGAAGTTTGAAGATAAATTAGAGGCTCAGAAGGAAAAGAAACTTTAAAGGGATAGCCATTGTTTTGCTTCCAAAGAGGGTTTTTTATGGTGGAAAGATCGACCAGTAAGTATCATGCTGTTATGTCAGATGTACTGGATTATTTGGATGCTGTGTTTTCTGCGGGGATTTTCATTTCCATTGTTTTAAGCTCTGCAGGAAGCTTCCTTTATTGTATTATTTTTTATTGTTAAAAGTGTTGGTAATTTTATTCACACGGACTCTGATTCTTATTCTAGTTGTGACTCTTTTGAGTCCACTTCTTGGAGTTCTTCCCATAGAGTTTCAGTGGTTAAGAGTATAGCAACTTTGGCTAATCATAGGTGTACCAATGGGTCTACTAATTTCAACAACAAGAGGACTTGAACAGTAATGCTCCACATTATGGTTTTCAAAGTAGTGACAATAATTTTTGCCATTTTGGGCACACGAGAGGATATGAACAATATGAATAGAGATGTGGTTATTTTCGGCAGAACAGGAAAAGTCAAAGGAAAACTGTATCCTTTGCTCAGCAGATAGAAACTGACATTGAACTTCCTATTGTTTCAGAATTTTCACATTCCTCTTTCAGGTAACTGAATTTAATGACAGCTTGGTTGTTATTTCTGGTGTTTCCCTTTCTACAATGAATTGGCTGTTTTAAATTTGGAACTTAAATTTGTAATTACACTACATCTGCAGTTATACAAATGTAGAATATATTGTTTTAAGCTCTGCAGGAAGCTTCCTTTATTGTATTATTTTTCTATTGTTAAAAGTGTTGGCAATTTTATTCACACGGACTCTGATTCTTATTCTAGTTGTGACTCTTTTGAGTTATTTTATTCTTGCTGTGATGAAAGATTTGTACAAAATGCATATTCATTGCTTGATACCAGTATCCTTTCTAGTTACAGGAAATTTATTCCACCTTTTGTTAATGAATTTATTAAAGCATTTTCTATTTCTGTAAATAGTGAAATAGATGGCTTATTTTCCTTGATTCAGACACATGGAAAAATATTAAATGCAACATGAGTAAAGAACAGTGACAGGCACTTTGAAATGTTAGCAAAAATCCTAATTTGTTTAATAAACTCTGATAAAGGGAAGAAAGTAGTCGTTATGAATATTTATCAATATTATCAAATTTGTTTTGACCATTTAAATGTATCCTCAGTGTATGAATGTACTTTCTTTGAGGTTTACAAACAAATGCTAGACTCATTTTTGTTATTGTTAAGTAAAGGTCAGCAGCTTGGATATTTTACCCAAGTAGATGTAGAAAAAAAAATGTTTAATTCTTATCCTTAGTTGGCTATTTTCATTGTATGCCTAAAATTTATAAAGATCTTGTTAATCCCCCTGGAAGACCTATAATTTCTAGCAGAGATATTCTTTTTTAGCTGGCTATTTTCATTGTTTGCCTAAAATTTATAAAGATCTTGTTAATCCCCCTGGAAGACCTATAATTTCTAGCAGAGGTATTCTTTTTTAGCTGGCTATTTTAATTGTTTGCCTAAAATTTATAAAGATCTTGTTAATCCCTCTGGAAGACCTATAATTTCTAGCAGGGATACTGTTTTTTTTTTTAAATTTAAGTAAAGTTATTAGTAATATTCTTAATAAGACCATTGTTTAGTTGCCATTGTATGTTTGGGATACCACCCTTTTGCACAAGTTATCTGGTTTGAGATGAGAGCAAAACACTTGTTGGTTAACTTGATGTGGTAAGGTTGTATACCACCATAGAATATCAGTTTGGTATTGAAGCTAGTATTTATCATTTGGATGATACACCTTTTATTTTGTATTTGCTTGAATTATTGGATGTTGTCTTATTAATATATATTTTTAATTTGGTGGTAGAGTTTATAGATATTGAATGTCACAGCCATGGCGGCTTCTTTTGCCCCTGCTTATGCCTATTTGTTTATGGGTTTGTTTGTGAAAGAATATATTTATTGTTCTTTTTTTACTCAACAGGTTCTGTATTATTTTTGATTTATTGATTATTTAATTTGCATTTGTTATGGTGATTCTAGACAAACTTTGGATTTTATTGGTCACCTTACAAACAATTGTTTTGGTTTGGATTCTACTTTTGATAGTAATTTTTCTGTTATTAACTATTTGGATGTTTTTTTGACAAGAATTCCTAGTGAGCTATTTGGGTCTATATTATGATATTGCACACTCAGAAGAGTGAATGACACATAATCGACCCCATGTAAGCAAAAGCTTACAGCATCAAAACCTCAGAACAGTGATTTTTTTTCCCTTGGAAAAAAAATCGCTGTTCCGACATAAAAAAAAAAAAAAACTCTAAAACATTACATAATGTGGGAGGCTTTGGCCCCCACACCCTATATTTTGCCTTTTCACACTTTTCAGTTCGACAAAGCCGCATTCGACAACCTGTGTCTGCAACAGCGTAATAGGGAACCAGCTATTCAGTACTAAGATTTACAAAACAAAACAAAGAAAAAAAAAACTAATAGCTTTTTGAATAATCCATTTGGGTCTAGTTTTCACCTGGACCATCTTATGTCTTCTCTTCCCAAAGGAGAATTTCTTCAAGAGATTATGCTGTAACTGAGCGAACATATTAAATGAAACATATCAATTGATTAATATGTTTGTTGAGAGGGGTTATAATGGAGAAGAAGCTTTCTCATCTTATTTACAAGCCTCTTATATGTCTAGAGAAAAGTTGTTATGAATGCAAGTGAAGAATAATCAAGTAACATCTTACAATAATAAATATGAGACAGATAAGAAACATATTATTTGTGTTATGAGATATATTCTCTTCTCAGATGAAACGGTGGCTATTTTTAAAAGGAACCAGAATATTTTAATGATGGCTTCCACTTTGAAAAAGATTTTTGTGTAAAGTTCCTCTTGTGTCTTTTTACAGCGCTGAGAATACTGATAAATACACCATCATCCTTCATTTTTTTTATTTTTGTTGCTAGGCTTTGTCTTGTTCATGTACTCTTGATTTACTTTTCTGATGTTGAGTTTGCACACACTCACTTCCAGTTATGTGCTTTGTCATGCACACTCTTTGTTTACATCATGTACATAGATATGACTCTGTGGTTGCTTAACAACATCACCACAAGCATGTTCTGTGAACTCAAAGTAAGGCTGCTCATCATGGTATGTGTTTTGGCTGCATGCATATTTGGTTAGCAATACTGCTCATCTTGCTAACACAGTTGTGTTAGCTTGAGTGCAAGGTGGACACAATGTTAATGAATTACAGAAGATGTCTAGGTGGCATAGTTTCTAACATGTGAAATGTTGTTACTGAAAAGTCAGGGGGAAATGTAATTCTGGATTTTCTGTATTATAATGCATTACAATTTTTTATAAGGTTTTAATGATATTGCTGCAGTCAAATGCATGACTATCCAATGAGCTGAGTGTTTTCTATTGTAAAATATGTACAATTGCATTATCTTAGAAACTGCTAAAGAAAATGATTAGTCAGACTAGGATGCTGGGTTCATAAACGTTCAACCTCTTAGTGCAAGAATCAGGGACAAAGACAAAATAATGGGGAGGGGGATAAAATTAGGGTATATTTTAAAAATTGTTACAAATTTACAAAGTTGTTAGAATAATAGGTTTTGCTTTGGGATGCATTTTCTGAAGGACATGAAGTTTGAAACTCAAATGTCTGTCATTATTTATTGACTGTCACCTCAATGGTTTGCTAAAAAACACAAATTTTATGAGGAACAGACCAAAAATATGTAGCAAAATCTGGACATTCTGTGAAATTCTGGAAAGTTGAGAAGTATGCTATATAAGGAGTGACTTAGGTCCACACTGGTATGCAGAAACTGTATAATATCTTACAATTTGCCCCAATGAGGTACAGAACTTAGTGCCTTCAAAAAAAAAAAAAAAACAGGCCCAAGGATTTAATAAAATCCATGTAGGCATAGTGTAAATCCTACAAGAAATGAACCATGGTTGTGTATGCAGTACAGCCACAGTAGTGCTCCATGCATATTAATGAAGCCATGTTACTGAGGGGGAGCCATGTAACATGGTTATTGAATCAGTGTAGAGAATGTGTTACTGTGTCTGGAGATGAGTAACACACCCCCTGCACTGTCATATATAATAAAAGGTTTATTGTGTGTGTGTGTGTGTGTGTGTGTGTGTGTGTGTGTGTGTGTGTGTGTGTGTGTGTGTGTGTGTGTTTCCATGGCACAGCGCACAGCAATGGACATGTGCCAGACATCTAATAATAGAAACTGGAAACATTTAATTATGAAACCAAATATCAGGTTTAAGCATAGCTGAGCGGGTTTGCACTGTGCTGCGGTGCTCAGCGGTGTTTAAGCATAGTTGAGAGATATATGTAAAAGTATCACAGGAGTCTACATGGCCACATAGCCAAATGGTTAGAGTGACAGCCTTATGTGCAGTAGGTGCAGGATTCAAGTACAGAGACAGGTTAGTTTGTAAATACACATTATGAGAATAATGTTAAATCCCGATTACATTTTGCATGATTACACAGACAGGCTATTAAATTTACTTTGCAAATACACATTTATGGGAAATACTACTATACCTTGATTGAGTTTTGTATGAATACACAGATAGGTTATTAGTCATTTATGTTGCAAATACACATTATAAGAAGAATGTTTAAACCCTTGATTGCATATTGTACGTATGCACAGACATGTTAGTAAGCATTTATGTGGCAAATACACAATTATGAGATATATTTTTAAATCCTGCTTTGCTGTGCTCAGCTAAGCTCTGCTAAGCACAGCTAAGCCTTGCCAAGCACTGCTTAAACAAGGAATGTTTTAGCTGTGCTTAGCTGTTTTTTTGTATTGCTAAGCAGTGGAAAGCACTGCTCAGCAATGTCTGTTGAAGCACTGCTGAGCCCTCCTAAGTTGGATTGTGCACTACTAAGCATTGTTAAGCATTGCCAGTTAAAGCACTGCTCAGCTAAGCTCAATGGGTTTGTGAAGTGCTAATCAATGTGCTGCATTTTTAAAAATTGCCCAATGGTGGTAAAGGGTGAGAAAACAGGCTTAAGTGCAAAAGGTGGGAATACAGCAGAAGTAATTGGAGTCTGAACTTGGCAGAAACTATGGCAGGTGTTGGTGAGGGTGTGTGCTTCCATGAGCAGTGTTGTGGCATTCTGGAGTGCAGGGTCATAGTGGACTCCTCATTAAATACCATGATGTCTGTCTGCTGCAGAGCTAGTACCACAGATCGGAGTACAAGGTGGAGGCCTGGGACCAGCTGGCATGCAAGCTCACCAGTGCAATTGGTATGCCTCACACAGGTGAGCAGGTGCATCATCATTATGAAGACCTGAAGCATCAGAAGGGGGATCACTTGGCCACCTGGGTCCAAGATGCTGGGTGTGGGAATGCCCCACATGTTTGTAAGTACTGTTTGCATCATTTTACCAACATCTAATCTGACTGTGTGATAGACAGGTATGCATAACAGTGTGTATCTCTCCCTACAGCTGCAGAGGAGAGAGCTCACAACCTAGAGGCCAATGTAGTGTGCCTGGCCAGGTTGCTCCATAAGTGTGATGAGTACAGGTGTATCTTGCAATCTATAGTCATGTAAGCAAGAAAGAGTAATGTATTAACTGCTATTAGTTATATGACAGTTTTGATTGTACTGCAATGAATGTGGTCATAGTCCTGGACTAAAATAAGTGAGTAATGCCATGTACAGTTAAATAAAGATGAAAGCATGAAACCTGATAATGTTAAGGAAATAAAGTTTCTACTGCATTAATTGTAGAATTACATCTGTATTGCAATAACTGCATTATAGGCATTGTTCTTCATAAAAAATGAAATGAAAAATATCAGGAGAAAACAAACAAGTTTAAATTTAAAGTACAAAAATTATATTAAGTTAAAAAGCTATTAAGTTTATGCAAATCTGTCTTTCTTTGTGAACTTATTAGCGTTATTTTTTTGTGTTGTTTTAAAATTTGTTTTTATTATCTTGCTGTATTTTCCTCTTCTTCGTTTTTGGTGCATTTCGGAAGTTCCTGCTGTTTGTGGTTATTGTTCTTCATAAAGACTGGAAAAATATACCAATCACTGCATGGAGTCACCCCTAATAAAGATGTTTTGTGCAAGTGTGTACTTTGGGCTGTTGGTCATGAAATTGAGTATTATATCAGCTGTGAACTAAAAACACAAAGAATACCACTAAGTGACTGACAGTTAGTTAATAAAGAGTGTTCTGCTAAACTCTAGATGTGGAGCTGTACTACAAGATATAATGCATTATGATATTTGTTCTGCACTAAGATCTGAAGCAATAATAGGAACTCCCAAGGTATATTGTGCATATCAGGATTGTCTTGTGTTAACCATTGCATTTCAGCAAAATGCATTCCTGCTCTTATGTACACTGCTGCAGGCAAGTATGAAACTGTAATAGCTGTACACTGCAAATATACCATCTGCAACTGTATATGTGTCAGGTAGCCAACTCATCACTCTGATATGGTTTGTACACATAACAGATATTTCCACCCATAATTGCTACATTGTCTACACCTGCATTCCATGTATTAATGCACAGTTCACCTACTATCTCTATCATGCATGAATTTCATGCATGTGTGTTCATGTGTCACTGTAGTCTTGTATAACACTCTACCTCTATTACCAGGTCTTATTTTGTTACCAGTTGAGCTCTAGGCACATTATCAGTCAATCAATATGCAGCAGTGGCTCAGTTTGATAAATGCCTAATGTGATGTACATTTTGTCACACACAGACCAGGGCTTGCATCCAGTGACAATTACTACTAAATATTATTCAATCAGTTATGTATTATTAACAGATGTTCTCCCCACTGGAATGACAGGTAAATAAATGGCTGTAGTAGCCGTTAGAATGGGTTAAACATTTCTGTGTTCAGATGTACCAGAGTGTTAACTGCATTGTTCAACAATGTTATAAGACATCAGAAAATAAAGTCAAAAATAGCAATACTAATAAAAGTTAATACAATAAATAAAATGTGTAATCTTGGTATGGCTGTATGGCTGGTGTATCTGTGAATGTTTGCTGGTAGTCTAACCCCATGCCTGCCAAGGATGGCATGTTAGTCATAAACTCTCTGTACTGTGCACAATACATGTCTCTCAAGTGTCATGCTCTCACAGACTGTGATCACTGTTGCCTAATCCCATGGTCATGGATTTATCATTAACATGATTTATGTCAGTAGCACAGTCATACTACATCAGTCCACGGTACACCTTGGTAGTCATATATGTCCCCCTGACATGTAATAGTCCCCTGTAGTTGTATACCTGTAGTTGTTACAGTTTGGCCCATACTGTCCCATATGGATAGCTTGAAAGGTATGTATGTGCTACAGAAGTTATAGGGCACTTGTATACATAAATTAAGGGCAGACCTGTAGAGTATATAGGAGTACTGTTGCAAACAATACAGCCTATACTGGTATTAATGAAATGCATTTCTCTCTCTCCCCCACCCCTTATTTGCATCATACTTTTTTATTGCTATGCATCAGTTATGGTTTACTGTTAACATATGTTGTTCTCAAAATGTTTTTTTGGGCCTTGTGTTTTATTATTGTTATGTATTACAATGGTTGCATACTAACATACCTTGTTGAATTACCTATGTTGTTGGCCTTATGCCGTAACTGTTACTGGCATGCTATTACTACATTGACCGTTGTCTCACTTCTTGTTGTGTTCCATATGCTATGCAATGTCATGTTACTGGGTTATTTGCAACATTCTGGCATGCTTTTATAACTAACTAAATGTTCTGTTCATTACTAACCTCTGCACTTTGAAATATCTGAACACCATAGCTTGACTGGGTAAGCCAGTTCCTGACAATATGCCTATCCTACCTCAGCTGGCTGTGGCACTGGGTCCCAGCAAGTCTGGGACCCAAGCTGGTGGTGCCCCCTCCACTGGCCCTGCACCACCTATGGGTGGAAGTGCCTAAGAGGATGGGGCCTGTCCCCCATAGGGCATGCATGGAAGGGGGGTTGTCACTCAGGCACAGCTATTGGTGATGGTGAGCAGGATCATGCATCATGGCTACAAGGATCACCTGTGCCCGATTGAGGGCAGACTCACTAATCTGGAGGGGCAAGGTGGCCCTACCACACAGCCTGAAGCACAGCCACCTTTGGGGCAGTAAATGAGCAGTGTAGACTGCGCATGGGTGGGAAACTCAGTCTTACTGCTGCTGTCTGGGGGCACATTACTCTCTGATTCCAAAACACCATTCCCATCCAAGGCGTTTATCTCCTCATGTGTCACACGCCAACCTTGTAATCCTGTCTTGTTTGTCTTGTCTGTTTGCAAATGCAACCTCTCCAACTTTACTTACCTCCCCACACGTACCTATATCCCTTCCCCAACATTCCACTCTCTTTTAAAAAAAAAAGGGCATCTGTCCCACACAAAAAAATTGCCCCATACACAGCTCTCCATTTTGCACCCGCATCCACTGGACACAGTCAATTATTATAATAATGAATGCACACGATTATGTTGCCCTCACCAGTCTCTTTGGAGTGTGAGGCTCCAAATTCCAAATTCTCTACAACCCCCACAGCTGTTGCTGTACAAGAAATGAAGAGCTATGGTCCTTTCCTACACCTGTCCTGCACATCCCTACCTGCCTTTCAGTATGTTTTCCCACTGCTTGCCCCCAATTCACCACTTTCCTATCACCCCTTTTTTCTTTTCTTTTTTTTTTTTTTAATTAGAGTGGGTTTAAGTGGAGCTAAGTGGAACGCCACCCAAACCCACTTAAAACTGCCTTGATCACCTTCTCCATTTCTGACACTTTTAGGCACATCTGCAAAATAATCACCCATGCCAACTGTTGAACCCAGGACCCTGTTAACTACAGCATAGTGTATTAGACCACTAGGCCACTCACCTTTGCAGCAACATAGACGTTTCCATAACCATGTCCTGATTGCCAATGACACATTGCTTGTAAATATAATGTGGAAATTGACAGTGTACTTGGCACTGTAATGCAGACACCAAACCAGTAAACAGCCAAATAAATAATGATGGATGTACGTGAGGCCTGGGATAGCAGGTATAGCTGTCAACTGCACAGATTGTTGCAGAATTTCCATAGTTGTGCTGCCTACTTTTGGCATATTTTTCACAAAACCTATTCTGTGTTCTGAAGTATTGGCAAGTCAGTACACATTGAGGTTAGGAAATTATGAGAGACAGTTCAGTGTCACACATCATACCCATCCCACCACAGCTCAGTTTGTTAAACTCTTAACATGCTGTACATTTTGCCACCGACAGTCCTGGGTTTGAATCCAATGTGTTGCACTTCTATGACATGCTTGTGAATACAACAAATTATGACTGTCCTGCAGTTTTAAGCAGAGCAGGTTGCTGCTACTGCATTCACTGCTACCCATGTTAGCACATCAAAGGCCTGTAGGTAGGGATACACTGCACAAATCTGAATAGTCTTTCTAAATGTCACCTGTCACTCTCTGAATGGCACTTTTACATAACATATGTACCTTAAGCACATACCTCACCTGGACTGTTATGGTTGCTCTCACTCTGGCTCTGCTGTAACAACAGAGCTGACACTGCTCCCTCATTGATGCATACATCTTGCGGTCCTCCATTGTGTTCACACTTTCCAGTATAGCCCCTGGGCAAAACACAGCAGCTGCGGTCTGCAACATGTGCAGCAGTATGTTCAGCTACCTGCTACAGACCTACCAAAGCTCACAACCCCCTAGAAAAAGGGATCCACCCAACACCCATACATAAAGGGGTGGGGGTCAAAGGTCAAGTGACAGGAACATGTGTCACAGTCTTAGTCTACAAACATAAACAGCTGATAGGCCAGCAGCTACTGTAACATCATGCACATTCTGATGCTTATGACATATGACACTCACATCTGTCTTCCTCCTTACTAACCTCAACCAACATTGTTTAACACTGAACTGCCACATAATCAGAATGTCATTTCACAATGGCCAAACACAGCATGCAAAACTGTGGCCATATCACATAAATCCCAACAGTGGACAGTATTTTTACCTACCCTCTGCAATGCTGTAGTCTTCACACCTCAATAATGTCCATCTCACAAACTAGGAAAGGGGCCAAGGCCTACATGAAGGCCTTAAATATAGCACTGATGTGCCATGCCATTGGCTAAAGAAAGTGCAAAACAGCTGTTCTCGATGAAATTAGCAAGTCTGAGCCATGGACTGGTGTACGAGCAATCATCTGTTAATGACCATTACCTACAAGAGGCAAGCAGCTGTCTATGGTAAACAAGTCTGTGACTTTCTTTACCAAGACAGAATGCAATTTCAGAAGCATTTTTCTTCAGGATTTCTGCACAAAAAGAGTTTGGCACTCTTCCAGCTATGTAATAGAAGTCCCCATTTAATGGCATGCAGATCTGAGGATGCAGTTATGGGAAATAGGGATTACAACAGTAGGCTTGTAGTACATCTCTAGGACTGACAAGTTAGTGATAGTATACTGTCCAGCACCTACAGGCATGCCTTTCAACTCTGCCTGCTGTGAAAGGCATACCTGTAGGTTCATAGGTTCATAGGCTGGTACTAGGCTATTGGCCCTAGGGCCTATACAAGCCTAGCCATAACAATTCCCTGGATATTTCTTCCCACAATATGTACTTCTCTGGACCCCTGTCTAGCAGGGTGACTGACATGATCCCAGGGGTGAATTTCCTATCTCCCATCCAATCGTCAAGGTTCCTTTTGAAGAGAGCCAAGGAGGTGCTCTGCTTGACATGTATGAGCAGTCTATTCCAGAGTATGTGGCATCTCTGGGTCAGGAACCTATCTCTCCAGCATGTTTTGTTCATTGTGATGACAAGGTTCAGATCCCTGGAGTGTGTGGCTCTGAGGGATTGGGATTTCTTTAAGTGGAGCATGTCCAACAGCTCAGGGTTTGACATGGCCTTATATGTTAAGCAGAGATCGCCTCTGAGTAAACGATATGCCACAGAGTATAGCTGGAGTTTTTTAGACAGTCAGCATATGGTATCTGCTTTAGGCCTGCGATTCTTTTAGTGAGGTATTTCTGTGGCCTTTCCAGCTGTTGCAGATATCTTGTGAGGTACATACCAAATGAGACATTATACTCTATAATGGGTCTAATGAGGAATGAGTACAGTGGGACAATGACATCCTTTTTTCTGGATGAAAATCCCTTAGTGATGAGGTGTGCCACATAGAAGGATTTCCTGACTGTTGTGGCGATATGGTAATCAAAGGTGAGACCACTGTCCACCTGTGTCCTTAAGTCTCTGATCACACTTTCAATGTTTAGTGTACTGCCACCTATGTGGTAATTCATGGGTACATGTTTTTTCCAAAGGAGATAACTATACATGTCTTGGTATTAAGCTTGACCCCATGGCTCTGGAAATAAGCATCTGTTTCTGTAAGGCCCTTTGAGAGAATATCCACATCATTTGGGGATTCAATAATGCCTCCCAGTTTGCAGTCATCTGTGAACATTGTTAGCCAGAGTCCCTTAATGTTGGCCTGTACGTCAGAGAAGTAGATACCAAACAAGAGTAGTCCGAGGACTGAACCCTGAGGTACTCCACTTGTCACTTGTCTGGAGTTGGATTTGGAGTCGGCTACATTTACAGTCTGGGTTCTGTCAGTAAGCCAGTTGGCAACCCATCGAGTGATGTAGGGATTTATGCCCAGCTTAGTAAGTTTATCTAAGATTCCAGAGTGGGGGATGGTGTTGAAGGCCTCGGCGAGGTTTAGATAGGCTGTGTGGACCACCTTACCCTCATTCACAGCTCTGGAGACTGATTCAAAGAAGTCTATAAGGCTCAAAAGACAAGATCAGCCCTTCATGAACCCAAACTAGTTGGGGTCCAGTGTTTGAAGGTTGCCAATGTCTTTTTTTAGTTCAACTTGAAACCATTGAATGTTCAGAACATCGAAGTTCTAATCATCGAGACCAGAACATCGATGTTCAGAACATTGAAGGTTCAAAGTGGAAGTGCCCGGTAAGTAAAAATGGTAATTTTTGGGTGTACATGCAGGGCAGCAAGGTGCCCTGCATGTTGTGTGTGTGTGTGTGTGCCATCTGAGTGTTGCATTGCAGGTAGGGTATGGGAAATCTCCCGTTTAGCGCTACCGCATATAGTGGTAAACGGGAGATTTCCCTTACCCCACTGTAGTGCGATCTTGGAGTTGGAATATTAAAGTAGGGGGGTGTGGGGGGCACAGCCCCCCACATGGGGGGTGCAGGGGGGCAAAGCCCCCTCCATAAAATAGTTTTTGAATGTTTATTTCTTTTTCTGTGGTTCACTTTGAACCTTCGATGTTCTGAACATAAATGTTCTGGTCTCGATGATTAGAACTTCAATGTTCTGAACATTCGATGGTTTCAAGTGGAACCCTTTTTTTATAAGTTCCATGATAATACGTTCCATGCCCTTGCAGATCAGGCTCATCAGACTGATGGGATGGTAAATCCCAGGATCCAAGATGGATCCCCCCTTGTGGAGTGGGATAACTGTAGCTGTGTGTCACTCAGTGGGCATGAAGCCTGTGGTGAGGCTATGATTAAACATGCCACTTAGGTGAGGTATCAGTTCATTTTGTAGTTCATGTAGTACACAGCTCAGGATGTCATCTGGACCATGGATGCTGTATTCTTAGATTTGGAGAGTGCAGTTTCTACCTGTGTGGCCATGACTACCAGAATTTGGCAATCTTTTGGTATTAAGATGGGCCCTTTAGGGGGTGAGAGGGGGGTGAAGTTGGCACTAAATCGATCTGCCAAAATATTGGCAATATCCTTGGGATCAGTATATTTAATGCCATTCTGTTGTAGCACAGAGCAGGTCTGAGCATTGCCATTTAGATTCTTGACATAGGTATAGAATGCCTTGTGGTTGTCTTTGGAATCTTTGGCAATTTTATTTTCATAACTAGCTTTGGAGGATTTTATGAGGGATCTCAGCTTCTTACTGAGGCTGGTAAGGGAGTTTTTTTGCATCCTGGGAATTTCCTCTTTTCTGCAACAGTTTCTTCCTTCTGTTGTATAGTTTGTTTATATCAGGGGAGCACAAGTTTGGCTTCCTTTTTTTGGAGGAGAACATCTTGGTTTTATTTTGGATGGCATGATTCATGCACGAATGGATGTGCTTGTACAGTGCCTTAGTGTGAGATTCAGCAGTCGAACTTTCAGATCCTGTCTGCATGGGTGTCATGAAGTTTGTCACTTCTGACTTGAGTAGCATGAAGTTGGCTTTGGAGAAGTTTTTTTACGGAGGTTTTCTTACTGTGGGGTGGGGATGGGATGTGGATGTCAAGGGTGATTTGTTTATGGTCAGACCTGACCAATGAGGGGGTGACTACTGGTGTGGAGCATGTATCTCCTATGTTGGTAATGATCAGGTCTAGGATATTGGAGCCCCTGGTGGGGCAATGGATTAGTTGATCCAGGGCATTGGAATTTATGAATTACAAGAACCGTTGGGAAAAGGTGTTGGTACCCGAGTAGTTTTTCCAGTTAATGGCAGGGTAGTTGAAATCACCCAGTATTAGGGTGTTTGGTGGTATCCTTATATTTTCCAGTATGTAGAAAGGTGTAGTGAGAATCTTGGGGCATGGTGGTGGATCTGTAGCAAGCTACAATTTGGATTGTAGTCTTAAATAGTGTTAGTTGTACCTGGAGAATTTCAGATGCATTGTGTTGGGCAACTGGCCTGGAGGTGTAAATATCCTTGGTGAATATGGACACTCATCCACCTTTAGTGTTTCGGTCTTGATTTTGTGGCCAAAATGTGTGGTAAGAGTTGTAGCCTGGTATTGAAGGGTTGATCTCTGGACCCTTGAACCAGGTCTCAGTTACTACACAGATATTGATGTTCTCCATTTTTAGGAGTGCCTCGAGGGAGTGCATTTTGAAGTTTAGACTTCTAGCGTTGAGTAGCATTACCTTCAGATTTTGCATGCTTGTATCTGTTACAGTGGTGGTTTTATCCTTTGAACCTTGCCTAAAAAAGGCTCTATAGCGGTGTCATGAGCTTTAGCCAGTAACCTGAATCCCAGCGGTGACATGTGCAGACCATCTCTGGCAAAGCATCATGGTTTGTCGATCATGTCTTCCCAGGCAGACAGATACTGGATTCCCTTTGAATGTCACCAGAAGCTTAGCCAATTGTTGAAGTCAATCATTTTGTCCTTATACTGTGGTATCATTCTGAGCAAAGGCAGGATGCTACTCAGGGCTAGGGTCACACCTGCCTGGGCCACATGATCCGAGAACTCTTTCATGTCTCTTTTCATGTAGTCCATGGAGGTACGTCTCAAGTCATTCACTCCAACATGGACAATGACAGAGTCGTATTTGTACTTGTTGCAGAGTGACTTGAGTGCATGGGTTATGTGGCAGATCCTGGAACCCGAGAGGCAGCTGACTGTAATTTTCTCCTTGTTCAGCCTGGTGAGTGAGACATCAGTCTGCCTGACTATAGAGTCACCTATGACTAAAGTGTTGGGTACATTGTCTTGCCTTAGGGGCTTTTGCTGAGTGGCAAACTGGTGTTGTGAGCTATGTGTCACTTTGGTTGTGACTGGTGTTTGTTTGCATTTCAGCTTCTGAGGTCCTTGTTGCTTGGGCAGGTTAATGTTAAGGGCCTCTGCATATGTGGGTTTAGTGTTGCTATGTGTGGGTTTTGATGGTGTGGGTTTTGAAGGGCTATGAGTTGCTTGAGGTGTAGTGCAGGTGTTAACCTTCTCCTCTTGACTGCCTAGCACAGACTTGGCCGGAGTGAGCTTTGCTTCCAATTTGGCTATGTAAGTGCATCTCTCGCAGGTTGTAGTGTTGGGTAGTAGGAGGAGAGGTTTGTTTGTGTACATGAGGCAGTTGCTGCATTGCCCCAGTATGCCCAGATTCACCAGGTGGACAGGAGAAATCACCAGAAGCTGACCCTTGGACATGCCTGTTTAGGTGCTTTTTTTGTAAAGTACAAGAGCTGTTTTCCCTTACCTTTGCAAGGTACTTTGCAATTATAGGCTGTTTAGTGCATATGATTAATTTCTCCTTATTGACAAGGAGAGTTGAGTGCTTGTATCAGTTTCAGGCTTCCTAGTGCTTTCCAGCAGGTTCTAGAGCAAGTGCTAGTCACAGGGGGTTCAGATTTTAGTGCTACTATTGAGAAACCAGCTAGTTCTAAGGGAAAAGTTAAAGAGCATTCTTTCTGGCACCTGGAATAGTTTAACTGTAGCCACGCGCTGCTGAACGATGTGAAAAATGCACAAACCCATATGTTTTTAAGCCAGAAAGCTGAAAGGGATAAAAATCAGCCCAAAAAGACTAATACAATTACAATTTCAGTGCTGGAAACCAATCTGCTAGTGTTAGATAGGCAGTACAATACTCACCACTCACCACTCCAGCAGTAGGACTTCCCTCTACCACAGCAAGGTCTGGATAGCTCTGAACACAGAAAATAAAGTCCTGAGACAAGCAAAGCCTGGGATCTGGACTATACTGTCTAGGAAAGGTGGAGAACGAGCAAACAAGACAGTATTTTTATTTTTTTATTTTTTGGTTAAAACAGGCTAAACAATGCAATAATGCAGTAAATAAACACAGAAAAGGCTAATACACTTGAGTGCATAGTCCTAAACTGTAAATGCAATTAAAACTCTACCAAATTAGCAATTTAAATCTTTTTAAATGAAGCAAGGCAAGTGCACAACTGAAAAATGATTTAAGAAGCAGAAATACAGTAGAATAAGTCACTAGTCTGCATATACAGAGAAGACTATATATACAGAAAAGCAGCTAAAACGCACAAACAATTCAGATGCAGTGCAACCTAGATTATTTGAGTTGTAGCAATATTAATGCAAATACAGTTTTAATAAATGCACTAAAATATACTCTATATTTCCAAAATGTTTGAGAAGCACAGTCAGAACACAAGGAGATTCAGGCAAATTATGTTTTACTTTTTTTTTTTTAAGAAAGGGAGAAAGGAGGAACAGAAGGCCTTCTCAGATGTTCTCTCTGTATTAAGTAGAATGAGCTAATGACACTAGACTGGGGGAAGTGTCCCAGATCAAGTTTACAGTAGGAGCGAGCAACTGCAAAGCCACCCAGTATAACAACAAGACATCAACAGGGAGGGAGTGTGGGGACCAATACTAAAGCTATTAGCCTACACTCTTTTAGACAGTAAACACTACATAAATCTTTATGACAGCAGTGAGCCACAAAATGAAAGTTTTTAACAAGATAAAGGAGCAAAGAGACTCTACAGAATGCTTTTAACTGCAAACAAATCAGTTACCCGTGCAGATTAGTTAATAGCAATAAAATACAGTAAAAAGTATGCAGCAGGCAATAAAAAGTGCTATATATAAATTGCTAGAAGAAATAACCAGTATAAATAAGTCAAAAAAACAGGATACTTATATATCTCAGATCATAGTTGTAGTCAACGCCCCTCCTCCATTCTGCTCAGTGTGTATAGACCCTGCTGTTTAGCTGTTTAGCACCTACAGGCATGCCTTTTATCTCTGCCTGCTGTGACGTTGATCACAGCTCTGGCACTCTCAGTCCCTCCTACAATGGTCGGCTCCTGTATAAATCCTACTGGATTATCTGTGAAATACCATGATGTCTGTCTGCTGCAGAGCTAGTACCACAGATCGGAGTACAAGTTGGAATCCTGGGACCAGCTTGCATGCAAGCTCACCAGTGCAATTGGTATGCCTCACACAGGTGAGCAGGTGCATCATCATTATGAAGACTTGAAGCATCAGAAGGGGGATCACTTGGCCACCTGGGTCCAAGATGCTGGGAGTGAAAATGCCCCACATGTTTGTAAGTACTGTTTGCATTGTTTTACCAACACCTAATCTGACTGTGTGATAGACAGGTATGCATAACGGTGTGCTTCTCTCCCTTCAGCTGCAGAGGAGAGAGCTCGCACCCTAGAGGCCCATGTCGGGTGCCTGGCCAGGTTGCTCCATAACTGTGGTGAGTACAGGTGTATCTTGCAATCTATAGTCATGTAAGCAAGAAAGAGTAATGTATTAACTGCTATTAGTTATGTGACAGTTTTGATTGTACTGCAATGAATGTGGTCATAGTCCTGGACTGAAATAAGTGAGTAATGCCACGTACAGTTAAATAAAGATGAAAGCATGAAACCTGATAATGTTAAGGAAATAAAGTTTCTACTGCATTAATTGTGGAATTACGTCTGTATTGCAATAACTGCATTATAGGCACTGTTCTTCATAAAGACTGGAAAAATATACCAATCATTGCATGGAGTCACCCCTAATAAAGATATTTTGTGCAAGTGTGTACTTTGGGCTGTTGGTCATGAAATCGAGTATTACATCAGCTGTGAACTAAAAACACAAAGAATACCACTAAGTGACTGGCGGTTAGCTAATAAAGAGTGTTCTGCTAAACTCTAGATGTGGAGCTGTACTACAAGATATAATGCATTATGATATTTGTTCTGCACTAAAATCTGAAGCAATAATAGGAACTCCCAAGGTATATTGTGTATATCAGGATTGTCTTGTGTTAACCATTGCATTTCAGCAAAATGCATTCCTGCTCTTAGGTACACTGCTGCAGGCAAGTATGAAACTGTAATAGCTGTACACTGCAAATATACCATCTGCAACTGTATATGTGTCAGGTAGCCAACTCATCACTCCGATATGGTTTGTACACATAACAGATATTTCCACCCATTATTGCTACATTGTCTACACCTGCATTCCATGTATTAATGCACAGTTCACCTACTATCTCTATCATGCATGAATTTCATGCATGTGTGTTCAAGTGTCACTGCAGTCTTGTATAACACTCTACCTCTATTACCAGGTCTTATTTTTTTACCAGTTGAGCTCTAAGCACATTATCAATCAATCAATATGCAGCAGTGGCTCAGTTTGATAAATGCCTAATGTGATGTACATTCTGTCACACACAGACCAGGGTTTGAATCCAGTGACAATTACTACTAAATAATATTCAATCAATTATGTATTATTAACAGATGTTCTCCCCACTGGAATTACATGTAAATAAATGGCTGTAGTAGCCGTCAGAATGGGTTATACATTTCTGTGTTCAGATGTACCAGAGTGTTAACTGCATTGCTCAGCAATGTTATAAGACATCAGAAAATAAAGTCAAAAATAACAATACTAATAAAAGTTAATACAATAAATAAAATGTGTAATCTTGGTATGTCTGTATGCCTGGTGTATCTGTGAATGTTTGCTGGTAGTCTAACCCCATGCCTGCCAAGGATGGCATGTTAGTCATAAACTCTCTGTACTGTGCACAATACATGTCTCTCAAGTGTCATGCTCTCATGGACTGTGATCACTGTTGCCTAATCCCATGGTCATGGATTTATCATTAACATGATTTATGTCAGTAGCACAGTCACACTACATCAGTCCACAGTACACCTTGGTAGTCATGTATGTCCCCCTGACATGTAATAGTCCCCTGTAGTTGTGTACCTGTAGGTGTTACAGCTTGGCCCATACTGTCCCATATGGATAGCTTGAGAGGTATGTACATGCAACAGAAGTTCTAGGGCACTTGTATACATAAATTAAGGGCAGACCTGTAGAGTATATAGGAGTACTGTTGCAAACAATACAGCCTATACTGGTATTAATGAAATGTATTTCTCTTTCTCCCCCACCCCTTATTTTCATCATAATTTTTTATTGCTATGCATCAGTTATGGTTTACTGTTAACATATGTTGTTCTCAAAATGTTTTGTTGGGCCTTGTGATTTATTATTGTTATGTATTACAATGGTTGCATACTAAAATACCTTGTTGAATTACCTATGTTGTTGGCCTTATGCTGTAACTGTTACTGGCATGCTATTACTACACTGACCATTGTCTCACTAATTGTTGTGTTCCATATGCTATGCAATGTTATGTTACTGGGTTATTTGCAACATTCTGGCATGCTGTTATAACTAACTAAATGTTCTGTTCATTACTAACCTCTGCACTTTGAAATATCTCAACACCATAGCTTGACTGGGTAAGCCAGTTCCTGACAATATGCCTATCCTACCTCAGCTGGCTGTGGCACTGGGTCCCAGCAAGTCTGGGACCCAAGCTGGTCGTGTCCCCTCCACTGGCCCTGCACCACCTATGGGTGGAACCGCCTCAGGGGATGGGGCCTGTCCCCCCCAAGGCATGCATGGAAGGGAGGTTGTCACTCAGGCACAGCTACTGGTGATGGTGAGCAGGATCATGCATCATGGCTACAAGGATCACCTGTGCCAGATTGAGGGCAGACACACCAACCTGGAGGGGCAAGGTGGCCCTACCACCCAGCCCCCAGCACAGCCACCTTTGGTGCAGTAAATGAGCAGTGTTGACTGCCCATGGGTGGAAAGCTCAGTCTTACTGCTGCTGTCTGGGGGCACAATACTCTCTGATTCCAAAACACCATCCCCATCCAAGGTGTATACCTCCTCATGTGTCACACACCACCCTTATATGCTGTCTTGTTTGTCTTGTCTGTTTGCAAATGCAACCTCTCCTACTTTACTTACCTCCCCACACATACCTATATCCCTTCCCCAACATTCCACTCTCTCTTTAAAAAAAAGGGCATCTGTCCCACACAAAAAAATTGCCCCATACACAGCTCTCTATTTTGCACCTGCATCCACTGGACACAATCAATTATTACAATAATTAATGCACACAATTATGTTGCCCTCACGAGTCTCTTTGGAGTGTGAGGCTCCAAATTCCAAATTCTCTACAACCCCCACAGCTGTTGCTGTCCAATAAATGAAGAGCTATGTTCCTTTCCTACACCTGTCCTGCACATCCCTACCTGCCTTTCAGTATGTTTTCCCCCTGCATGCCCCCAATTCACCACTTTCCTATCACCCCTTTTTTTCTTTTCTTTTTTTTTAATTAGAGTGGGTTTAAGTGGAGATAAGTGGCGCCACTCAAACCCACTTAAAACTGCCTTGATCACCTTCTCTGTTTATGACACTGTTAGGCACATCTGCAAAATAATCACCCCTGCCAACTGTTGAGCCCAGAACCCTGTCAACTACAGAATAGTGCATTAGCCCACTATGCCACTCACCTTTGCAGCAAAGTAGATGTTTCCATAAATATGTCCTGATTGCCAATGACACATTGCTTGTAAATATAATGTGAAAATTGACAGTATACTTGGCACTGTAGTGCAGACACCAAACAAGTACACAGCCAAATAAATAATGATGGATGTACGTGAGGCCTGGGATAGCAGGTATAGCTGTCAACTGCCCAGACTGTTGCAGAATTTCCATAGTTGCGGAGCCTACTTTTGGCATATTTTTCACAAAACCTATTCTGTGTGCTGAAGTATTGGCAAGTCAGTACAAATTGAGGTTAGAAAATTATGACAGACAGTTCAGCGTCACACGTCATACCCATCCCATGACACATGCTTATGCGAATCCTATGTAATAGACTGTATGCATGGACATATATCTTGCAAATGCATGTGCTGTAGTATTGACTCAGTAGCTCAGTTTGTTAAACTTTTAACATGCTGTACATTTTGCCACCCACAGTCCTGGGTTTGAATCCAATGTGTTGCACTTCTATGACATGCTTGTGAATACAACAAATTATGACTGAGTCCTGCAGTTTTAAGCAAAGCAGGTTGCTGCTACTGCATTCACTGCATCCCATGTTAGCACATCAAAGGCCTGTAGGTAGGGACACACTGCACAAATCTGTATAGTCTTTCTAAATGTCACCTGCCACTCTCTGCAATAATGCAGTAAATAAACACAGAAAAGGCTAACACACTTGAGTGCATAGTCCTAAACTGTAAATGCAATTAAAACTCTACCAAATTAGCAATTTAAATCTTTTTAAATGAAGCAAGGCAAGTTCACAACTGAAAAATGATTTAAGAAGCAGTAATACAGTAGAATAAGTAACTAGTCTACATATACAGAGAAGTCTATATATACAGAAAAGCAGGTAAAACACACAAACAATTCAGATGCAGTGCAACCTAGAGCATTTGCGTTGTAGCAATATTAATGCAAATACAGTTTTAATAAATGCATTAAAATATACTCTATATTTCCAAAATGTTTGAGAAGCACAGTCAGAACACAAGGAGATTCAGGCAAATTATTTTTTCCTTTTTTTTTCTTTTAAGAAAGGGAGAAAGGAGGAACAGAAGGCCTTCTCAGATGTTCTCTCTGTATTAGGTAGAATGAGCTAATGACACTAGACCAGGAGAAATGTCCCAGATCAAGTTTACAGTAGGGGAGAGCAACTGCAAAGCCACCAAGTATAACAACAAGACACCAACAGGGAGGGAATGTGGGGACCAATACTAAAGCTATTTGCCTACACTTATTTAGACAGTAAACACTACAGAAATATTTATGACAACAGTGAGCCACAAAATGAAAATTTTTAAACAGATAAAGGAGCAAAGAGACTCTACAGAATGCTTTTAACTGCAAACAAATCAGTTACACATGCAGATTAGTTAAGAACAATAAAATACAGTAAAATGTATACAGCAGGCAATAAAAAGTGCCATATATAAATTGCTAGAAGCAGTAACCAGTATAAATAAGCCAAAAAAAAATGATACTTATATATCTCAGATCAGAGTTGTAGTCAATGCCCCTCCTCCACTCTACTCAGTGTGTATAGACAGAAATTTTCTCAAAGTTAGGGCTTAAATACCAGAAGATACAACCTTAGACAACTTAAAAAAAAAAAAAAAAAAAAAAAAAAAGCACAAAATAACCAGCCCCCTCTAGCCAGCAGCCAATCAACTCAATCCAGCCACAAAGGTAAGGAAAGGTTTCGGCTAATTCAAGATGGCCTGTTCATATTCTTAGAACAATCACTACAAAAACAAACAGGCCCAGAGCCAGCAAATCTGAACTGGGACAATACTAAAGCTATTAGCCTACACTCTTTTAGACAGTAAACACTACATAAATCTTTATGACAGCAGTGAGCCACAAAATGAAAGTTTTTAAACAGATTAAGGAACAAAGAGACTCTACAGAATGCTTTTAACTGCAAACAAATCAGTTACCCGTACAGATTAGTTAATAGCAATAAAATACAGTAAAAAGTATGCAGCAGGCAATAAAAAGTGCTATATATAAATTGCTAGAAGAAATAACCAGTATAAATAAGCCAAAAAACAGGATACTTATATATCACAGGTCAGAGTTGTAGTCAACACCTCTCCTCCACTCTGCTCAGTGTGTATAGACCCTGCTGTTTAGCTGTCTAGCACCTACAGGCATGCCTTTTATCTCTGCCTGCTGTGACGTAGATCACAGCTCTGGCCGTCTCAGTCCCTCCTACAATGGTCGGCTCCTGTATAAATCCTACTGGATTATCTGTTAGACAATAATGACAGTAAATAATGGTAGACACAGCTGGCATATCACATGATGTACTGTCATTCAGCTCTTCTCATTCTGTGAATGTCACACAGGAATAGTTCAAACATTGTACAGGTGTCCCTGACTGTCCCTGATGTACTCTGGCTAAGTCACTGTTTAGTCGGCATTTGTATCTCATCACTTAAGAGCTATGGCCAGCATACCTGGTGAACCCTACAGCAGGACTTCAGGTCATAGCATGTAGTAGTGTGGGGACACAGGCCTGACCTTAGTGACAGAGTGTATACATTGATCATACAAATTAAGGGGATGAATACAGTAACAAATATTACTGTAGCATAACTGTTTTCTGAGGGTTCTGGCATGTGACAGCCAGATTCTCCACATTCTAAGATCAACCATTAAGTATTGTCCAACCATTTGCCAGACATCCACATGTTTCTGGCAAAGGGTCCACATATATCAGGCACATGTACACATTTCACAAACATCTGTGTATTGCAGAAGTCGGACACCTACACAGAAGATACCCTACAGCATGTTTGCAGTGCTGTCTGTCATTGCGTCACACAGATATTACTGGACTGTCCCCATATATTTGTAGTAACACTCACCTATCTGTCAGACAGTGACTGTATGGCATGGTACTGAGATGTTGCCCATAGGGGACACAGTAGATGGAATTGATGGGAGTGGAGACATAGAAAATACTCTGTCACAACACACAGGGACATAACTGGTATTGCCACTACATTGCTGATAGCCACATACATACTGTGTGGATAGATGGAGGGGTATGATGTGGGAGATAGCAGAGGATAGTGCAGGCCAATGTGAATGTGCAGGGTATGTAGCTTGTGGCGAGCAATGTATATGGTCCTGTGATGTGTTCTCCTCTTCTTGTTTGTCAGAAAGGATGTGTATAGGGAGGCACCCCCCCCCCTTTTCAGCTGTGGAAAATTATGTGATCCTGGATGGCCTCAGACTGCATCACAACATAATGATGTCCAGGAGTCACCAGAATTGTGAGCAACATGCTGTCCTGCCGGCTGACCTTGTCACAGCAGTAAAACAAGTAGGGCTACAGGAAAGAAGCTATGAGCAGGTCCAACATTGGGTGACAGATATGATAAATGCTGCACGGCAAAGGGCCACTGCTGTGACCAGGGACCATGCTGCCACCCATGGAGGGCCTGCAACAGAACAACCACTCTCAGCCACAAAGGAATTCCTGGTGAACCTGGGAACAACCGCAGCTCCCAAGCATCATCACTCTATACATTGTGGAGGTGGGTGCCACAGCTTCCACAGCAGAGGAGTGTCCAGGTAAGCCTCCTGCGTTCATCACTGTAATACTGTATCAGTCATTGTGACAGCCTCTGCATACCAGTACACAAATGTCAGGTCAATCTGCATTTGGGGGAGGGTTTGTTTGTAATGCACATTTGTGCACACATACTCAAAATGTCAGAAATGTGGGCAGTATCACATTTCCTACTCTACATGTTGATATACGCTCATACTATCCTTGTTGTTTTTGCTGACAATACCTCTCCTTCACATTCCCATAGATATGTCAGGTGTGGACGGATTCCAACATCTTGTAGGTGGTGAGTGTGAAACTGTTTTTGTATGGATCATATATACCCTAAGAATGTTGAGGAGTGCCATTTTGCTGTAGACACAACTGATATGCTTAGCCAGAGTATAATACTTGTATTTTCAGTTTCACTGGGGTTAACTGAAGTGCATTGAATTGATAATCACAGTAGTGTATTTTCAGGAGCTGTAATGTATTTTCACTTAGTTTTGTGAAGGTCTATGCAGTCTGCTATACTGGGGCAATAGTATGGTCAAGATGGGTGCACTGTGTTTTAGGTGTAGGTCTATCACATACACTGACATATCGCTTATCTCACAGGTGTATGGTAGTGGCAACATTAACAGAACATAACTGCAGTGCATGTTATAAAGGGCCTGTCTTGTCTGTGTATGTTGTAGTCTGCTTGTATATTTTGCATGGGGTCAGAAATACAATGTGGTATGTGTAATGCAGTCATGATACCTCACCTGTATGTGTATGTGGATCACCAGACATAATAGTGCAGGTATTAATGTACTTGTGTTGTCTTCCTCTTCACAGGTGACCATGGGGGTTGGAGTGTGTCCCCCTCACAACCTGCTGTCAGTGTCTCATCAGACTCTGATGATGATGGTTGCCATAGTGAGGCACAGGTGGGGTTATTGGGGGCTCAGTCTGTCCCATGGGTTGACATCTCACTTCCTCCTGCATTGTCTCCGCACACAGTCAGTATGCCCACACATACCCAGTCCCCTGAGGCCCCAGATATTGGACGGTCAGAGTGTGGCAGCATCGAACAGGAGAATGTGGCAACTATGGCATCAGTAAGTGTAGATACTAGCCATAGCTGACAAAGTCCCACACAGGCAGATTGACAAGGTTGCTCAAAGTAGGACTGCTGCCCATCCACCACCTGCCACAGGCGTCACATCATGAGTCACTCGATGCATGTTTCAGTCCATTATAGGGGCACAAACACATTCCAAATGCAACACCAGATGGATGCTCAGGATCATGGATGCATCACTGCCTGACATCTGTAACTCCCTCCACCACATTTGTGATGCCATGCAGCATTTCACTGATGTAGTGGACAGACGGTGGAGTGAGACATTGTCAGTCCTTGACAGCACATTGTGCTAGAACATGTGGTGGGAGTAGGGAGTTGGACCATGTGGTCATGCACACTCACGCTCCCATAGAGGGAGTACCTCCAGCACTACAGATGGGAAGGTGCGGTCCACACCATGACATTACAGGCCATGGGCACATGGTCCTGGGTGGTCCTGTGAGGGACACGGATACAGCATACACCAGTCACCATCAGCAACTAGTACCGCATCTGACCCTGGGCATGGTGGTGCCAGTGCCACTCCTGGCAGAGTCAGTTCCCATGCTCATAGCTGAAGTCAGTGAACTGTCCATTCTGCCATATACAGTCCACTGCTGTCCAACATACATACGTGTAGGGCTAGGACTTGACATGACTGTGTACACGCACATACTCAAACATCACTCTCACATACATGTCACCAACAGACACACACAACACCTTTTCATGGCCCAGCTTACCAGCACCCCTTCCTGACTCGCACACACACAATCTCAACTGTTTGGCATAGCCTAGGCCTCTGGCACCCCCAACACCACACCCTATGCATGTGATGATACCTGTGCCACATCTCTGACATGCAAATATGGGTCTGATGCAGTACACATCAAAGTATTTGTACGTTTGTTACATGATGTTAGATTGGTGTTAGTGTTGCAGATTGACAAGTGTCTCTCAGACCTTTGTATGTTTCGACCTGGTGGCAATACAGCGGCTGAGGATGGCATGGTAGCAAAGCAGAAATATGACATCAGCAAGGTACAGCTGTATATGTGTATGGTTACCTAGGTAAGTATGTATAGAACAGTGTGTCAGGGGCATTGGGAGCAGGCAGCATAATCCTGCATGCATACCTCGTGGCAAGGCATGCTATCCTTGATACGTGTCACCTGGGTGTTCTGTACCTACAAATGTAGCCTTAAAATGTGCAATCATTGCACAAAGACACACTGCTTCAAGGGGATATATTTGCACGCCCACACACATAGTTGCCCTTTTTGAGATTAGAACCCCTACCTATCTATTAGTATATAGTATAACACTAAGAACTTATCGCACATGCCACAAAGCTTATGTGCTTTGAAAGTGTCTGCCAGTGCTGTTAAGGTGGATGATATCAGCAGGCCCTGTAAAGGAGGCCAATGGCGGGGTTGACAGGTAGACACAAGGCCTTAAAATGAATAACAATTGCACACAGATAGGTGAGACAGGCACACTGCTGCAAGGGGATATATTTACAAACACACACACACACACACACACACACACACACACACACACACACACACACACACACACAACTGCCCTTTCTGAAATTAGAATCCCGACCTATCTAGAAGTATATACTACAGCACTAAGTACTTATGGCATGTGCCACAGACCTTATGTATATTGAGAGCATCTGCCAGTGCTGTTAAGATGGATGACATCAGCAGCTATTGACAAGGAGACCACTGTTGTGGAGGACGCTAGTCACAGGACCATAAAATGATAGACCATTGCACAAACATATGCCTGAAGGGCACGTCTGTATTACTGCATAGGAAATATCGACATACATACACACAAGGTGGCTGATGTCAGATTAGAACCCCTATGTACCTACTATTACACACTACAGCTCACAGTACTAGTTGCACGTGCCACCATTTACATGTGGTGTACAAATTGCTGCAGCACTACATCACTCTACACCTTTATGTGGCTTTATATATCTATCTGTTACCACTAAATATATATATATATATATATATATATATATATATATATATATATATATATATATATATATATATATATATATATATATATATATATATATATATATATATATATATATATATATATACACATACACATATACACACACACACACACACACACACACACACACACACACACACACACACACACACACACACACACACATATATATATATATATATATATATATATATATATATATATATATATATATATATATAGATACATATATATATATATATATACACATATACATAGACAGATATATGCCACATACTGATAGATAAGGGTAATCATGTCTGAGGGCAATAGGGAGAGACAGATACATATACATAGGTGTCTGTATACACAGGGATATATATACATCTCTGTTCTTTAGGAAGATGAGGCACCAGACAGGAATTAGCTAAGTGTAGAAGCATGCCCAGTGTGAACATCAGTACTTCCAAGGTGACTCCAGGCTAGACCTACCTGTACTCCAGTCAGGGATTTTGTGTGCTACAGCCAATTGTCTGCTGCACCTGATTCAGCAGTCCAGCACCTCTCTGATATTGCATCCAAGAGATTCCCTGGCTGTGAACTGCACGTGATATCTGAGTCATACCTAGGGTTTGTTAAGACTGTAATAGACTGTACAGGGTTTTGCATCATACATCTGGTCTGTTTTACATAGCATTGTGATTTTCTGGTACATCACTGGCAAATCATTATAGACTGACATTAGGAACTGATGAGAGACATTTGAGGTACTGACTCCATACACAGCAGGGAACTCATGCTACTGCACAACCTGTTATCCTCTGCACTTTTTATATTCATCTGTCCATTAATTCATCCTTCTGCTTATATGTGGGCCTATGTCCCACTCCTGTTCATGGCTTTGTCCATATTTCCTGCTCTAAGTAGTTTTAGGTTTGCTGTGACTGAGGTACATGATGTAACCCACACACAGGGTTACAGACTTCACACCTCTGACTGTACATGTTTAACAGGATATCCAGCATTCTGCCCCATATGTCTGCTCTACTCCTCAGATAGTTGTGCATTTTGGGTCATATATTACTACATGGTGCCCACTGACTTGTTGTAGGTACTGACGCAGTTATGTGATGGCCTTTCCATCCTGCTGTTACTCTGACTTGTTACAACCTGCTGTAATACTAGCCACCTTTTAGGTTACTCAGAACATGTGTAATTCCCATAGCTGTGGCTCCCTGTCCCTCCATTGTCTCTGGCTTTCTCCAGCTTTCTTGCAGTAACAAATATTGACATATTGGCAGTCTGTGGGACTCCTACCATAGGAGTACCTCACATGCAAAATTGCAGATACAGCCAGCTTTGAACCATGATCACTATCAACTATGCTAATGTGCTTAGCCCAATAAGCCACACCAGCCATCAGAAAGTGAAGTTTAATTCCTGACACTATCAACATCAGACAGACATACACTTTCACCACTGCATATTGAGGAAATAGAACATGTTGCCAGGTTGTTTAGGACATCCCTGGGATTGTGTATTCTGCTGCTATAACCTTGCAAACATACTGTTACTGCAGTTGTATGGGAACATGGCTGTGTTGGGGTAGGGGACTCTAGCATTGATAGCCATGCTTCTGTCCTATGACCCCGCTGTTTTGCATTTTCCTCACATACTGCAGTGCGTTTTCCTGCCTTGTGGGGCAACCAGGATTGGACAATGAGTTCCTGTTGTCCCACACAGATATTAGTTCTCTGCAGGTAGCCCAGTAGCCCACACTGTTATCTTGCATACATGCAGCAGGTCCATACATATGCTACCATAGTCCAGTACCCCAAACATTTGTTATGAAGAAGAGTGACCTACCTTGTGAATGTACCAGTTGAGATAACAGTGCTTCAGCGCTGACTCTGTCTGATGCACACAGTACACAGCCTGTACACAGTAAGGTACAGGTTGTGTGGTGTAGCTGACATCCTTTTACTATGTATGTAAGTCAGACTGAGGTGTCGGTCTCTAGGACCTAGGTTGTCAGTGCATGTGCCATGTGTTGCCTCTTTGTCAAGGCCAGGGAATACTGCGCATGCCTTCATCTGCCTGAAGTGACAGGATCAGTGGGTTCCTCCTCTGAGTCCACCTGTGGGTGTGGCTGTGAGGACCTTGGCACTAGTGGGGGGCTGTGTGTCACTTCCCCATGATGATTATGCCGCAGCTGTTTCCGCAGGATCATATTGTGTAGCATGGCATAAACTGTGAACATCTGTGCACATGTGGCTGGAGAATACTGCAGGGCTCTACCAGATATATCGAGGAAGCGGAACTGTGACTTGAGCAGCCCAAACACATGATCTATGATGTTCCTAGTTTGTGCATGTGCCTCATTATGGCATTCTTCAGTAGGTGTGTGGGCATTTCTCATGGGTGTCATCATCCATGGTTCCAGTACGTAGCCAGCATCCACCAGTAGATGGCCATATGGGATGTCCCCCCTGGCAAACATGTGGTACAGCTGTGATGCATGCTAGATATGGGAGTCATGATAACTGCCATGGCTACCAGTACACACACACTTACAATAATGCCCTGGCCATTGCACATGACCTGCCAGTTGATGGAGTGATACCCCTTGTGGTTGATGTAGACTCTACCCTCCTCACCAGGCGGTGCTTTGATGTGGACATGAGTGCAGTCTATGGCACCCAGTACCTCAGGGAAGTGTGCTACATGGTGGAAGAGATGCATACTGCTGGCCCTCTCCTCAGGGATGTGGGGTAAATAAATGTTCTCACTGGCATGTGTTTTCATGGCAGCCAGGAACTGGTGGAGAACCTTGCATGCAGATGCCTGTGAGACTCCCATCATGTCCCCAGCTGGTCTTTGAAAAGCACCTGAGCTAGTATTCTAAGGGCTACACATACCTTTGTTTCCACTGGGATGGGTTCCCCTCTGTTGGCTTAGGGTTTGAGTTGAGGGTGAAAAAGCTCAGTGTGTTCTTGTAGTATGTCCCTGTATACCCTGTGGTGCTCTACAATCTCCAGCTCATGTAGCTCCTGGAAAGGTACCCTGGGCCTGAACACTCTTCTCCTTCCCAGTCTAGGCCTATTGTCAGCAGCAGCACCAGCACTGACCTCACCATCTAGCACATACAGATGTAGCAGAGCAACAGCAGCCCCTAGCATTCTGTCAGTTAAAATTCACAAGTCTGTACTCCAATGGTGTAGAGTATGTGGGAAAAATCAGATTGTAAGGTGTATGCATTCTTTATAGTGGTGTGCTGCAGATGCAGCCTGTGTGATTGGCTTACTATGATGCATTCCACCTGCCAGGTATATCATTGAGGGGTTTGAATGGCCCAGTGTCAGTGGAACAGGGCTTAATAGTAATTTATGCATGATTGTTTTCCCAAGCTATTTAAATGGCTTCCTTGCTAAACACTGTGGCACTGCACACATACCCGCAGCACTGGTGTAAACATTGCTTAGCAGTTTGTTCACAGACCCATGCACAGACACACTCAGCATAGCTTAAGAAAGCTAAAACATGCTCCCCGCAGCTCAACAAAGCTTAGCAGCACTAGACAACCCCTCCCCCCTGCTCAGCTGAGCTGAGTGGTGCACAAACGGGTGGCTCTGAGCTCCAATCTGCATAAACTTAAAGTGACACACCCCCTTTTTATGTCAGCTACCTGTTCTGCTGACACAAACACAGTTCTGGGGCTACACAGGTTTTATCTGCTGACACAGTGGCCCATTTTTGCTATTCAGTAACCCCAGCTCATTTGCATACAGATCCTTGTACATAACCTGGATACATCACTATTCTAGGGCCTGCCTCCTTAGCAACCACTGAAATCTGCCATTATACATACTGAATGCAGGGCCCTATAATGCATTATTCTCACATATGTCTTATTTTTAGTTTTTAAACATCGTAATATTTTTTTTTTTTGCATAATGTCATGTTTTCACATTGCTGCACGCCATGCAAATATAATATGGGCATAAAAAATACATTATTTTATATTATTTTGCATTAGTTTTTGGACTCACAGGGCATAGTTTTGCACATATCTATACCTACTATGACAATTCTCACATTCTAATTGGACTTTTACAGCCTCTGTTCAATTTTTACATTTCTGTACATGGACATTTTCCTCTACATTTCTAACACCAACACGGGTTCTGCAGGGATACCTGTCTACTTCTTGGATCACAAAACACCCTTATTTGCATGCATTTCACCTGCGTATGAGGTGATTTGCATGCCACATACACTTCCATGTCCACAAACTCATACATGCCCCTCTGCTCTTTTTACTGGATCGCACAGCTGCTAGATTCCGTGTTAACTCTGTGCCACTTTGCCTACACGGAAAATCCATCCATGTAGGCTTTATTGATTCCCCCAGTCTTAATTCCTTCAAGAAAACTTGACAGAAATTTAAAACTAATTGATGATTTAACCATTAAGCACTGCACTGGATTAAATAATTCTGTTAGTAGATTATATTCACCTGCATTTTCCTCAAAGCTGTAAAAGTAATGTTTATACTATTTTGAGCCACCACATATCTACATCTTAGATATGTGAAAAATCATCCTTAAATCTGACAGAATGGTTTCTATCTAATTGTGTTCACAATTCTTACTTCTTTGAAGATACAGGGACATTTATACTGGATGCATTCCTCATAGTGCAAGAAAAATATTACATCCTACATTTGAAGAGTGATCCGGCAACTAAGAGACTTCTCTAAATGAACAAAAATATTTAGTTCCATAAGTTCCAGGAGACCATATCAAAGAATTCTTATGAAGATGTGAGACACTGAACCTAACTTATTAGCCATATCTTAGCAACTGCTATGTATAACTTCTGATTATAAACTAAGAGGCTGATTGTTTTAGACCAATTCAGCTAAGATTCTGCAACTAAAATAATATTTGTCTAGTTGGTGACAGTACTTGGAATGAAACCCAGTGAAAGAAAATGAAAAATTGGGATATTTCAATGACTGTCATTATGTTTGTCTAAACATGACATATCACTATCTACAAGCAGACTGGTCTAGATTTTTTTCCTTTGGACATATTATGCCAGCAATAAGATTTTCTGATGCCTTTCCAGATAGAAAAAAAGCCAAACCAACTGTTGCGTTTAATGGGAACTACTACGAACATACAAGGTAAATCCACCAATATGCTGAAGACCTCTGTGTCTTGGAATAAACCACACAGCTCCTCTATTTGCTCTAATCAAACCAGCGGCGCCAGCAAAATACAACCATAAAATGACGTTGAGAACTCGAACAGTTGAAATGAATCCAAAAGTAGTTGTAAAAAACGTTTTAATATATTAAGCAATTAATCCATAAAAGGTTAAGTGCTTTCACTTGTATAACAACAAGCTTCTTCAGAACACTGAAGTTAAACCAAATAATCCTTTAAATAACTTTTTTGGTGCCAATACAATTCATACTTATCCAATTAGTTTAAAGTCATACACACTATATTTCAAGCGCAGAAACAATTCCTTATAATGATTGCTGTTAATACATACATATTTAAAATTGAAGCATAAAAAATAATAATAAGAATACTAAAAACAACCCAACTACTCTAATCAATAAAACCATATTAGTGAGATGTTGTCCAAATGAAATATAATAAATGACAATAAGAACACTGTTACCCCACCTGACCTTAATGATTTTATATCTATCAAGCCACTTTTGGCTCTGAAATGATATGTAACATATTATGTTTATTACAATTTATTGTAGCATGGTAACAGTGTTCTTATTGTCAGTTATTATATTTCATTTGGACAACATCCCACTAATATGGTTTTATTTATTAGAGTAGTTGGGTTGTTTTTAGTATTCTTATTATTATTTTTATGCTTCGATTTTAAATATGTATGTATTAACAGCAGTCATTATAAGGAATTGCTTCTGCGCTTGAAATATAGTGTGTATGTCTTTAAACTAATTGGATAAGTATGAATTGCATTGGCGCCATAAAAGTTATTTAAAGGATTATTTGGTTTAACTTCAGTGTTCTGAGGAAGCTTGTTGTTATACAAGTGAAAGCGCTTAACCTTTTATGGATTAATTGCTTAATATAGTAAAACGTTTTTTACAACTACTTTTGGATTCATTTCAACTGTTTGAGTTCTCAACGTCATTTTATGGTTGTATTTTGCTGGCGCCGCTGGTTTGATTAGAGCAAATAGAGGAGCTGTGTGGTTTATCCCAAGACACAGAGGTCTTCAGCGTATTGGCAGATAGAAAAAAAGGAGAAATGACTCTGACATATTTGTGACAAAATACGTTTGCTCTATTGTTTTTCCAATGATTAGAATAGTTCAAATAATGAGTAAAATAAAAAATATTGTACAACTTGTTTGAAAAAAATGAGTAATGAAAATGTAGATATTTTGAAGAACATTAATGGGAGAATGATAGCCATGTGGGTGTCCCCTTCAAAACTGCATGGCATTGGGTTACATCTTTGCAAGCAAGTGGCTATTTTGTGTCCATATTAGTAAGCAATATTGTCTATAAATTCTAGATAGTTTGAGAGACATTTTGACCATGTTGCTAATGTAGGTAAATTAATAGCTCACCTCCACCAGAATTGGTTTTGGACTTTCTTACACCTGTTTGGAGATCTTGTAACTATGTTTTAGATTATTTTATGTTAGGTTTCATAAAAAAAAAAAAAAAAAAAATTCTAAGCTTGTTTCCTGCCTCTCCTATAACTAGTCTAGTTCAGCTACAGATTTTCTGTATCCAGGACTGTAAGCTTTTGAGCCCCCAAAGCCTTTCTGTGCTGGAGGGAAGCCTTCTAGCTTATCAGTGGGAGTGGTAAGAACTAGGCAGCTTATCTACCACAAGAGTGGTTTCTGGCTCTGAAATTGTAGTTTATTGGCCTTTTGTGCAGTTTTTTCATTTCTTTCAACTTTCTGGTTTAAAAGCTGCACTTGCTCTTGTGTCTCACCTTTCCTGTAACAAGTCTAGTCCAGATACAGATTTGCTGTATCCAGGACTGTTTGTAAGCTTCTGAGCCCCACAAGCCTTTCTGTGTTGGAGGGAAGTCTTCTAGCTTATCAGTGGGAGTGGTAAGCACTAGGTAGCCTATCTACCACAAGAGTGGTTTCTGGACCAGAAATTGTAGTTTATTGGTCATTTCACAGCATTCCTTCTCTTTCAACCTTCTGGTTTAAAAGCCTGCATTTGTGCTCGTTTCCTACCTTTCCTGTAACTAGTCTAGTCCAGATACAGATTTGCTGTATCCAGGACTGTTTGTAAGCTTCTGAGCCTCCCAAGCCTTTCTGTGTTGGAGGGAAGCATTCTAGCTTATCAGTAGGAGAGGTGAGCACTAGGTAGGCTATCTACCACAAGATCCAGGTACAGATTCTTAGTTTCAGCACTTGAATTTGCTTCTTCCTGCTCAGCACTTGTTCAGAACTTGTTAGCAGTAAATAAGCTACAAATTACTACAGCACTCAGCCTTCTTCTTTACCTAGAGGAAAACTGTTTTTGTACTTACTTTCCTCACTTGCCTAGAGAAAAACAGCTCTTGTACTCACTTTCCTCACTTGTCTAGATGAAAGCAATTTTTTTATTCAGGCATGTCCAAGGGTCAGCTCCCAATGTTCTCTCCTGTCTATCTGTGAGAAATGAGATTCAGAGAAAGCTATGCTGCAAAAAGAAGGAATGTATTATTGGCTCATTAGCATATCTCTGAATTGCCATTGTTTAACTATAGCACTGCCAGACCTGTTTTCCCTGGTGGCTATTGTGCTGGTAAAAGCACTCCACCAATACACACACACACACACACACACACACACACACACACACACACACACACACACACACACACACACACACACACACACACACACACACACACACACCTGTCAGATTTATGGTCTTACTCACCCAATCTCCTAAACATAGAGGCACATACATTCATTTGGCTTCATTCATGTCCCTGCAGCCATGCACACAATTCCACACATGTACATCATTGTCATAGTAATTTAGAATGGGTGACATACTCATTTATTGTGTTGGGAAGAGATGAAATTTTGATAATAAATGTCTGACTGCTAGTGTTACTTGAGTTAAAGAGAATACATTTAGCTATTGTGCATTCATATCAAAATAAATTCTTTTAGACACATTTCTATGATGTGAAAATAATTTTGAGTTAGTTTGTAATTGTAATAATGCCAAGGCTGATTATTTTAGTATAGGATGCTTTTTGCACTTGCCATTGATAAATGTGACTAATAAACCTCACTGACTTAAATAAATGTATGACCTTATTGTGGCCCATATTAGAGTGAGTAATGTCAGGTGTTCTACAGAATGGGAGATGCAGCGACACATGACTGAACTCTCTTTCCATGTTTCTGAGAGCAATAAGGTTCTATTTTAAGTAGTAATCTACTTTAACCAATAATGAGGTCCAAATAAAAATAATAAGATAATTGACTAAAACAATAGAATGGTTAACCAGTGTCAATTCAGGGGAGTCTATTGCATGTCAGCATGGAAGGAGATGTTTGTCAACCTTTTGATCTGTATATCTCCTCCCATGGCTTCCTCTTACAAGCTGAACATTTTGAAGGGATCATTCTGACTATTTTTAGGCAAGGTTCAACTTCTTAACATTTTAATGTACCAAATTCCAGTTTAAACAGTATGAAGGCAGTGTTGCTTAACTCGACACATTGTGATTGTGGAATGTCACAGGTCCAGTAGTCAAAACACATTATTGGATTCGTCAGCAATTTCTAAAAATCAGTTTAAAGAACATAAGGCTAACAAATGTTAATATCTTATGAACAGTAAACAGTATTGAAAAGGTGAAAATAATATTTCTTTTGGCAGGATGTCCTCTTTATAATCATAAACAGTGCATTTACAGTTTTTACATCAATTTCTTAAAACAAAGTTTTGACAATGGTCAGAATAGAAGTGAACAATTTCAGTGTACAGATTACAGTTAGTAGCTCTTAATCTTGTCATTTGGTGCTTCAGTGCAATAGCTCTCCTGTTATACTTTAATGGCTAAAAAGAGTGCTAGTCCTTTGCAGATGTAGCTCTCATGCTTTCACCTTCAGAAATGCTCGCTGAAAACCCCATTCCCTCTCGGGGACTGCTTCTCTTCTGAAATGAAAACCCAGAATTCTCTTAGCATATGCGGATTCTCACTTAGTTATCCCTAAGGCCTCAGTGTACAGTCTAGCCTTAGTACACTATCTATGCTACCAACCACCAGCTTATTTTGCTTCTTGTTTCACTATCTGCTTGTTTCTCCATGATGAGACCTGATCACATAGCTTTTCTCACAATTTTACGTTCTTTTACTTCTGTTTTGTAAAGCGTGAGCAGGGAGTTTCCCTCCTATACTAAGGAATGTCAAGAGCTCCCTCTAGCTCTGAAAACCTCTTGCTATGCATTTTAATGTCCCAACTCACACATCTAAGGGGGTCATCAGGATTATGAACTCCTACTTTTGTCTGATGACTTTCATCCCATGTTGTCACTTTGTCCTAATGACAGTCTGTCTTCTTCTGTCCATGACTACCATGATGACTACACCAAAAGTACTACCTTTGAGTTTAGTTTTGTTACTTTAACTGTTGCCAGACTCCTTTCCATAGCTATGATCTATCTCTTTGATCTGTATATTATTATTACATTTTCAGTTGGCAACCTTTTGCACTTTTGTTTTTATTTTTAACAGCAGCAAGCAGCTTGCTACATTTGTAGCAATTACAGAAGAGAGATTTTTTATTGGTGTTTGACTTTGAGAAGACTGTTTTTTTTTGTTCTTAACTTTGAGTTGAAGGGTGCCAGAAGATGTGTCCAGAGTTCCAGATATCTCAACAATGGTTCTGAATTTTGCATTTCGTTTAATACTGCACTTTCAGATGTTTTCTTCCTTGAAGTTTCTTTCACAGGAATTGTCACTTCTTTCTGATGAAGAGTAGATCTGCTTCTGTTCTTACATGTCTTTTTTTACCCTTTCTGTTATCTTTGACAGCTTGCAAATCTAAGATTAAATTTTTGTCGTTTTGAAAACATAAAGTCACAACATTGATCTGGCATTGACTTCTGTCTTTCAAGTTTTTGCATCAAACTTTGCTCTTTTTCCATTGTAGACATTGTTTTCCTCTTTACTAGGAAAGCACATTTTACTTTTGTCTAATCTTAGTTTGCCTTTAGTCCAGCTGTTCAGTTTCTGTAACCTTTCCATTCCTTCCATATCTCTCCATATCTCTCCTTAATTGTTCCTTCTACTTTTTTCAGTGAATCCAAACTCTTTTGACATTAGTTTTCTAAGCTCTTCACTTTAACACAACCACATTTGCATGTATGATTATGATATTTCTTTACTTAGAGCTTTCCAGACTATGCCTCTGTCTCACTACTCCAACTTGTTCCAAAAGCTCATAAAGTCTTTTGAGCAGACCAGAAACATAAATTTCATTATATATTTCATTTTGACATCTTTTTTACTGGTCAGTATTAGCCAACATTTTTTAAACCCTTTGTCATTGTATTTCATTTTTTTAAAAGTCACCTGTTTCAAGTTTACTCCTTGCTAAGAGATAGCTCCCCAGCTGTGTTTTCACTTATACACTGATTGTCAAAGTACTTACTTTTTCTTGCATAACTTTAAAACTCTGTGAGAGGGTTTCACTTTATCTTGTTCTTTGTTGTACATTTACTGTACTTGAACATATACTGAAATTGCATCTGCTATCTTTATCCCAAATATGATCTTTTTAATAACATTCTCCAATTTAAAGAAAAAAAAAGAAAACAAGCAAGCTACACTCATCAGCATTACTTATCAACTTCCACACTCATTTACCTGTTTGTACCTGTTTGTAACAATAAAACAATCTTGATTTTTTTCATTCATTATACTTCACACACAAATATTAGTTTCATAAAACGTCAAGAGTTGTGGCAAAGAAATTTCACAATATGCATTTTATGTTGAAAGTGTGAAGTGTAAATGGAACAGAAAATAAATCAGCTCACTACCACGGGGACCTGTTTTTTATTGCTAGGACAAACTGTCATATATGCAAGAATGGTTCTATTCCTTTTGTAGGTAGAATATCATCTTAGTTTGAACAACTTAACACTTACTTTTTGATTATGCTTTACATACATTTTGCCACAGCTCACTAAGGAAAAGTATTTTCAGACAATACTTATCTGTACTCAGCTATTATCAGTTTTATGTAAAGTCACATATACCTCATTAGCCACATTAAAAAAAAACTTTAAAAGCCCCAAGCATTCAAAATGTAATTGCTTACCAAGCAAAATTTATGCAGGTTTGAAAAATACAAGCAAAGGACTTTTCAGGTAGTTATTCAGAACCACATTTTGTAAAAAACAAATTGTTTTTATGCCCACAGCAACCAACCGATGTAGCATTAAACTGTGAAATTAAAGGGAAACTAGCCTCTTTAACCAAATTCCATGTCATTAAACTCAGAATAATTTACAAAGGAAATGGAAAATGGAATAAACAGCAGCAGAAACAATCATGCTCACAGCTGAGTTCAAGATAATTTCATGCATTGTTCAAATTTCTTAAATTAAGCTCCATATCAGTAATTCAGAGCAAAACAGTCTTTCCCAAGACACAAGATGATGCAGAGGCAAGTAGTTCCAGTATATGTATTACTCAGTTACTCAAAGCCGCTCTCAGTATTGTCTTCCTTAAAATTCATAAGGCATTTCAGTAGGATAACTTACCAGCAATCCCCTTTTTGTGGTGCAAAACAGTCTCAGGGCTGAATTCATGAAAATCTAATTTTTGCACAGCTATCATGTTTGCATAGGGCTGGAACACACACACACAGTAGCACACTGTTTTGCATTCATTAAATAGCTTTACATATTGTATAGAGCTGCCAAACAAAGGTAAAGACCAGAGTATGCTAAAGAAAGCATAATCACCTGAATTGCATGCTAATCAGTGAATCCAATATGGTGGAACCATTCAAAAGCTATAAAATAACCATGTAGAGATGCTGTAGCCCTTTGCAATGAACAAGAAAACATATTGGAATACAGTCACCATCACACTTAGAAAAAATAACAAAGTTAGGGGCTGCTGCAGCTCACCTGTATGTTATGTGCAACAGGCTCAAATCTATGCTACTGGTGCTGCTGATAGACGTCATCCAAGGAGAATAAGGGTGTTCAAACCCCATTTATCTGCATGATATTGAAATAGTAGAGTGATATAGAGTTGACAGAGAAACACAGGAAATCTGCAACTACTGCCACCCCCACCTCAGACCCAGGGAGAAATCAAGGAGAACCTATATCAGTGGAAACTAAGGTATGTGTAGCATTAAGGATATTAGCTATTGATACATTCCAGAGACCCACAAGGGATATACTAGGGGTGTCACAGGCCTCAGTTTCCAAAATATACCACCAGTATCTCAATACTATGCTACAACATTCAAGGGTGTACATCTACTTTCCATGCACACCAGAGGAGAGAGCAAGAACAAGCAGGAATTCCATGCTGTAGCACACTTCCCTGAAGTCTTGGGGGCCACAGACTGCACTCACATAGAAACAAAAGCTCCACCTGGTGAACAGGGAAGGTCATTCATCAACAGGATGTGGTTCTACTCAATTGCCAGGTTGTCTGTAATGCTTGAGAGATCATCCTCAATGTCTGTGCAGGCAACCTAGGCAGTTATTATGACTCACACATATGGCACACCTACAGCTTTACACAAGGTTTGCTAGTGATGATGTTCCATAAGGCCATCTAATGGGTGGTGCAGGTTATTCACTGGAACTGTGGCACCATTGGAAATGCACCCACACCCACAGAAGAAGGATACAATGATATCCACACTTAAACTTGAAACATCATAGGGATGTATTTGGCATGCTGAAGTCACAGTTCTGCTGTCTAGACATATCAGGGGATGCCCTGCGGTATGACCCAGGCACCTTTGTATAAATTTTCACAGTCTGTGCCATGTTGCACAATATCATCTTGAGGAAACAGCTGCAACAGGGACAGCAAGAGCGAGGACCACATATTCCAAGATCACAGGCAAGATCCAAGACCACAGGAAGGGCCAGCACCTGCCACACATACAGACAAGGAATCTGAGGGGGAACCTCTAGCTGCAGAGGTAGCCGTAGATGTAGGAGTGCACACTATGCCCTTGTGCTGGCTAGGAGGCAAAGGATAGCACATATACTCACCACCTCAGACTCAGTAGCACACATACTCACCAGCTTAGACTCAAAGGTCAGCACTCACACCCAACAGCTAAGTGGCAGATGATAGCACACACAGTCACCAGGGAAGGAATGTGCATAACAATGCAACAATGTGACACTATCCCATATCCAGAAACATTACTTACCCATGTAATGCCTGTACATGGATAGCATCAGACAGAAAAAGCTCCAAAGCACATGACTCCTAACTGCAGTAATGTCAAGGTAAGTGTGGAAACAGTAGTATATGAACAAATGTGTATGAAGCTAAACTACCTGCATACTATCAGTCTACCACCTATCCACTCTGTACATCAGACATATATGCAACCCTAAGTCAAACCCAAATAAACAAAGCCCATGGCACTGTCATCATCATTGTCACAGGGTGGGGGGGGGTGGAGTAGACCAAAGGTGACACAAGATATATGTGGTTGCTGGCTGTCCCCTATAATATGTAGCATCATGGGCACTAATCCATCCAGTGTGTTACTAATCTTATCCAATGAATCACCCACGCAATTGCAATAGTCACACATTTGCAAATAATAACACAATACTGTGAAATAACTATACTAACATGGACAGTAAGGCAGGAACTGTTGTATGTAAGGTATAGCAGCAGTGAAGTTTTTTTTTTTAATTACATAAATTGCAATTTTTTTTTGCAATTGCATATTGAAATACATTCAAAATATGAACATGTAAGCAGTGTTTAGAGGACAAACATACATTATGAAATAGGACAGTGATTTGTAGAACAACCTGCTTCAACCAACTAGCAACAATGCTCTATCTGTATCCAGTCTCATCTTCTTCCACATACATAACTACACCATTAACTTTCCATAGTGCAGATTTAGCCCTATGAGCACTGTGAGGGTGCAAATGAAATGCAAAATCATTGGCATTCCCGAATACCAAAAAAATCACTTGGTGTAGGGATGTAAACATGATGTAAATTGCTACATGATTGCATGCACACTCCCTAGGACTGCAGGGACAAGAGCAAGCGATACTGAATTGACTGTTCTCTCTGACATGTTTATATCATAATTAATGTTTTTCAGCTTTTCCCAGTTAGGGGTTGACACAGCAGAACTCTGGTACACTAATGATTGGCAGTGGATTTTTATGGTGCCAAGGTGCCAGCCAACCTTCAAAGAAGGCACACCCAGTCATGCACACACCTACTTGCATGACTTTAAATGTCACTCTACCACAGGGAAGACATGCAGACTCAACACAGAAGGTGTTTTCGCCAAGAATCGAACTGGAGAACCTCTTGCTGTGAGGTAACAGTGCTAACCGCCACACCACCAGGCATGTTTATATCATGCAGAGTAGATTTACAATAAAAAACTGTAAGCACCATGAGAGCTATGAGAAAAACCTTAACAACATTGGCATCCTTGAAGTAGCAAAACACTGTCCATTCTCTGCTTAAAATGTGTCAGAAATGGTGATCAGCTATATTACACAGTAAAACAAAGATGCAAATAAAAGGCCATGACATTGCACTTCTGTAGTTAAGCCAAGAGGAGAGGAAAATGTTCAAAAACTAAAGAGAAGAAATAGATGGCAGTGTTGGCAACCTAACATTAAAACTGTGTGGACCATTATTACTGTAAAGTATTGCACAATATAACTTTGATCTAGACATATTCATGCAAATTTCAAAGTAAAGTTTTTCTGGTCATGTGATGGTGGTAAACAGGGATAAGAAGCACAACTATGTGTTGCTATTGCACTGAATCAATGGTTCAGTTCCAGATACTGCAGTGTCTGGTAGAGTTAATACATATTTTCTGAGCATATGATCAGGTTGTACCACACAGAGAAATCTGGGAAACTTCACAATACTGCTTTTTAATATTTATTACCCTATATGTGTTACTACTGACAATTGTCTATTTTTTCTTTTCTTTTTTTTGTGTTACTTATTTGAATGTGTTTTGTCAGAGTACACTCTTGATTGGCAGCATTTTGAGGCAGTGAACAAGAGTCAACTGTCCAAGGTATAAACTGAGAAATGTAACTGGTCTTGCCATTAGTAGCGCATTTCACATTGGCACAGGTGCACTTTACTACAGCACTCTGAACAGCTGTAAGAGATGACATTTTACAAAATTCATCTGGAGTTTAAATTTATATAATGTGAAGGGAATGTGGAAAGTATTACTCCAGATGTAGGAATCACTTTCATCATAACTTTATATGCTTTTTTTTCTATTTCTTGCCTTGTGTATTTGCTCCCTGATGAGCAGCTCACAAACAAGTTCACCTGCTTAAGCAAAAAGTGAAAAATGCTATTTGGCCAGCCTTCTGCAGTGCAAGCAGGCTTAATGGCAATGCAGGAACATTAGCAGTCCACGCAGTCCAGAGTGTAGGACATCCAGCTGCTATGTAACTGTCTCGTTGGCACAAGGTATAACTGCTCTACCCTTAGAGGAAGAACACAGGTGATCCAGGGTTCAAATACAGATAACATTAATCTTTTGTAAAATATCAGAATGCAGTTTCTAACAGCAATATGACTAGGAAGGTAACACTACATATAAATGGTACCATAATTATGTTTATTGCAAGAAATGTCTCATTATTGCTTTGATACTTGCATTTTTGTAAGTAGCATATCTCATTAACAATTTAGTTATGAAACACAATGGATAAATATGGTAAGGAATTAAATATGCACTTGCATATCTCTGATGGGCAGAATACTTAAGTGACAATCATATTCTCTCCTCACAAAGTCCAAGTCTATGTTTAGGATAGTATGTGTTTTGAGGTATGCATGTATCATACCCCAATCTGTATTAATCAGTTCATGAAAGTCAACCCATCTGACATACATTTACAAACAGTAATAATGGCTCTTTCATGGGAATGCTTTTCACAGGGCTTCCTAAAGTCACACACACATACAGATCTGTCTGATGTATATCTCCATTCATATTCTCCTGTATCACTGACAAGTAATCATCTTGATTAAAAGTTTTGCATTATTTCTTTCTTAGGGTTTGATTTAACATTGGTCATCTAACTTTTTACAGTGTGTATTTCCAGGAAATTAAGTGCCAATTCATCCTATTTACCCTCCAAAGCACCAAAGATAACAAGCCGAGCCACTGAGGCTGTCAGTGTTGACCAGCTGCAAATGTTTGAATATGTTCACTCACACATGGCAAATAACATTGCCGTGTCTCACACTTTTGTTGTTGTTTGATAAAATACATTTTGCTGTTTGATAAAATACATTCCACCTTTTTTCACACATTTAATCTGGTCAGAAAATACAATCAAACACAGTAGACAGCCATAAATGGTCATAAGAAAGCCTTCCCATTTTGCCCTCAGCCTTTGAGTCGAGTTTGGCATCAAGCACCATTGTTGAATGACAGTGAATGGCTGGCCATGTCCTATGACAGAACCTAGTTACATGAGGGGGGGGTGCAGGGGGGCTTGCCCCCTGCCTAAACCCTTTTCTTTTTTTTTTATTTTATTTTTACTATTCAAACATTTAAATGTTCGATCTCTAAAGGTCGCCCTTTAGAGATTCAAACATTTAAGCGTTCAAATATGAATATGTAACATAGACCCTTAATTTTTATCCATTAACAAACTTTCATGAACAGATTTTGAATACTGTTGCAAAAAAAGTATTTGCAAACACATCCAAGCCCATAAGGAAAAATATTAAACCACCCTTACTATACCCATGTTATCATCAGCTTTTGCCTGTCCTACAGCTTCTTCACCCCCACAGCCATCACTTACTGATACAGAGCATGACTGATTAATACTGATGACATATGACTGCAGACTAGGAGCCATAATCAAAACTCCTAATGATGTGGACATCCTACAAAAGGGCCTAACTGAGACAGATGCCTGGTGTCAAAGCCATGGCCTCAAGCTCAATGCCAAAAAGTGCATTGTCATCCCCTTTGTTAAAAACTCTGTACCCATGAACTACCACATAGGCGGTAGTCTACTTAACACCCAAAGTGTGATAAGAGACATTGGGACACAGGTGGACAGTAGTCTCTCCTTTAATAATCACATCACCACAGTGGTCAGGAAATCCTTCTACGTGGCACACCTCATCACAAAAGATTTCTCATCCAGAAAAAAAGAGGTCATTGTTCTCGTCTACTCATCACTCATTCGTCTCATTATAGAGTACAATGCCTCTTTTGGTATGTACCTCACAAGACATCTACAACAACTGGAAAGGCCACAGAAATACCTCACAAAGAGGATTACTGGCCTAACAAATGCCCTACGCAGACCGTCTAAAAAACTCCAGCTTTACTCCATCGCATATCGCCTACTCAGAGGTGATCTCTGCCTAACATACAAAGCTATGTCAAACTCAGAGCTGCTGGACATGCTCCACTTAAAGAAATCCCAATCCCTCTGAGCTACACGCTCTAGTAACCTAACCCTTGTCACCACAATAAACAGAACATGCTGGAGGGATAGATTCCTGTCCCAGAGACTTCCCATACTCTGGAACAGACTACCTATCTATGTCAAACAGAGCTCCTCATTAGAACTCTTAAAGAAAAATCTTGATGATTGGATGGGAAATAGGAAATTCACCTGGGGGTCATTTTTGTGGGTCTGCTTGACAGGGGCACAGGAAATAATTTTCTTGGGTTGCAAAAGCCAGGGTACCTTTTTGACTAGGCTTATATAAGCCCTAGGGCCAATAGCCTAGTACCTACTCATGAACCTATGAACCTATAAAGATGTACATTAATTACTCATAACCCCACCCTTTCATATATGTCTCTATATCTGTGTCTATCCCCCCACCCCACCCATTTGTACTGCTGACTATTCATTAGGCTGATGGATGTAAGTATCATGCTATGGCATTTTCTGTCTGCCATTGCTTTGCTGAAAAAATAGGGTATAATTGTTTCTCCATAGGTGTGCTTTTGACGTGTGAAGTAGGATTTCCTTGGAGGTGTCTAGAGATTATGATCAAGTCTGTGAACTTAATTTTTCATCTTGACAATGGTTCATATACAGCATCAGCTGAAAGTTATATTGCCTGTTTTGAGTTGCCTATGTATATCTATAAGCCCCTTCTGTTTTTTCAGTGTTAATGCTTAGTAGTAATGCAAGGTCTGGCAATGAGCCACTGTAGTATGTCATGCTAAATGACATTTTACGTGTTAGTGCATAATGCGGTGAGTGTTCGCCTTACACCTCATTTGGCCAGTTAACTTGTGATTTCCCACAAAGTGTGTCTGGTATGCAGTAGCTATAAAAGATTATTTCAGTAGCTATTACATGCACAATTTTGACAGGCAACATATGTAAAACAGTCATTCATAGGTATTCTCAAACTCATAATAAAAAGTTAATATAATTGCATGCTGACAACCTTTATAGAATCTTCTGCATACTGGAGTCACAGCCTGCTTCAACTCTGCTTTTTTATTTAGCTCACAGAATTTATACCTTGTGCCACAGTGAAAGCTAGATTAACAAGAGTTTTGTTTTCCATTAAAACTCTCCAGAGTGCTGCCAGCTGTGCATCACCACTAAGCCTCTTTGTGCTACAGATGGCATACCAAATATAGTGTTTCACTGTTTCCTCCAGCAAACTCTGTTTGCTCATAGCATACCATTACACAAAAGGGGAAGGCAAGCAAAACATTTCATTTCTGAACTGAGCTTTGAAGCTATAATTGAAAGGTAAAACAAAACATGAGGAGCCTATGTATGCAACATGTGAAGATAAAACCAATCTGTTGTAAATGTAATCAGAATCACAACATTTCCTCTGTTAAATTTATTTGTGCAAAGGTTGCCAAGGAGCACCACTGAACACCACTAAACATGGGTACTTCACACTCTGAGTTCAACACATCAAACAGCACTACTACTTTGTCAACATTCACACAAATATAGTTCTCAGCATTGTGCCTTAGGGAATCATTTTGAACAAAACAAGTATTGCTACTGTATGATATTACTTCATTACATGAAAACTGTGTAATGTATTCTTGTGAAATGCAGTGAACCATGTGGTTAATTGACCACTTCACTCTGGACAGTTGGGTCTGCACTGCAGCACTGACACTTACATATGATACACAACCACATACAGCCTTGACAAACAGAAATGATTTGTTATCCCTCTTGCATTGGAACATTAAGCAATTTCTTGGTATTAACAGTCCACATTGCCCACACATGAACACATACCATTGTTAATATCAGTACCACTCATTAAGAGTTATATACCATCATCATAACCTGATAATCTATGAATGATTCATACCCTTTCTGTGTTTCACAAGTGTGTATGGTTCATAGAGGTTCATAGGTTCATAGATTAGTACTAAGTCAACTGCCCTTTTGAGCTTAGCCAATTACCCCTTGTGAGAATCAAACCCTGCACCTTGTGTTTGTAAGGCAAATACCTTAACCATTAGGCCACACAAGGCAGGTAGGTACACATCACTCTTAGTTCTGCAATATACATTAATGACAGCATAGCTGACATACGTCAGTAGTATGTGTTTATTATTGATGATAACATTGACCTTACTCTGTCATATCAACAAATATAGATTTGCACAAAACCTTCAACATCACAATATATTCTCTGACACAGGATGAGATGTTAATCCTATCTGCACTGCACTGTCAAAGTGTAAAGTCAGATTTCTGCAGTGGTGCTAGTGTTAAGTACTGTGTCTTCTAGACTGGATAGCTAGATAGGTAGGGGATTCTAATCTTACAACAGTCAGTGTGTGTGTGTGTGTGTGTGTGTGTGTGTGTGTGTGTGTGTGTGTGTGTGTGTGTGTGTGTGGAGTTATGCAAATATGAATTTATCTACTTCTGTTCAAAATACAGTAGTATCCTAGAGTTAATTTTACGCTGCAGCTTGAACCTTTTCTCGGCACCATCTTCTCTGCAACATCATACTGATGTTACTCTCTATAAACTGCACTCAAACAGTATGAAAGTCAGACTTTTTCAGTGGTGCTTGAATTAAGTATTGTGTCTTCTAGACTGCATCACTCTTATAAACCTAGAAAGTTGCTACAACAGCAGACCTTGCTATATCATGAATTTTCTGAAAGATATAAAGTCTAAAACTCAAATGTCTGTCATCATCTAGTGACATCAGCCATCAATGATTTGCAAGAAAACAACAACTTTTATGAGGAACAAACCAAAATTATTAGGCAAAAAACGGTACATTCTGTGAAATTCTGGGCATTTGGAAGTGAGCTGCATGCTGATGTGTTGCCAAATGTGAAATATAGAATTTAATAGTGAGAGCAATTTTAGTGAGATATGAAGATTAACAGTAGCTGTTTGTCATCGACTATAGGAGTACAAGTGTAGTTAGAGCTGTGCTCTGAGATTGCCTGTAGGAGGAAGGTGTAGATAGACCAGGTACTAAAGTGAGTGTTGGTAAAATGATATTGCAAATCCAGGGCCGAAGTGTAGTTCAATATGTTGTACTGGACAAGAAGTACAGTGGAAGGTATAGGTACAATGTATGAGCTCATGCAGTTTAAGTAACTGATGCAACTAAGCTAGAAGGAAAGGTGGAGAATAGGAACTGAAATGAACTGGGTGATGAATGATGTCTGAGGAAGAGGAGCTGTTAAGGGTATGATTGCAGAGATTGTTCAGGATAATAATAATAATACTAGTAGTAATAATTTATTTGTTAACCAGGCAGGCCCAATGGACACACAGTCCCTTTTCAGGGGCATGCTGAGAGCAATGTCTGGTTAATTGACTTCCTCAAGGTTACAGAAGAGGAAAATAAGGGATGATGGAATCAAACCCTGTTTCACAGCAACAGGATGTGATATCAGAGATAGATGATAGCATTTGGGTAGGGGATGAGGTGCAGCTTTATAAATGTAATGATGACTGGAATGGGTTGGATAAGAATAGGGTAGGGGAGTGAAGTGAGCTTATCCCCAATGATTGTAACCTTATCCAAAAATACAACAATCTGTGGAAATTAAGTTAAGGCTTCCTGAGAAAGCTCAGCAGCTAAAATAAGGGTAGCAAACAGTGATGACAACTATTGCACTTGTGATAAAATTATTATTAGTAGCTCTTAAAATATATATAAGGTGAATACAGTTATTATCTGTTGCACATTGATGATGAATAGAGAAATGTAGAAAATGTGATAAAAATATTCCATCTGAAGGGGAAGAGGAATACGGATGGACTAACTGGTACATAAGGATGTTTAGAAAAGTAGGTCCCATAAACTTATTGTTGTAAAAGTATCCTTCTAGACATGCGTGCTTCATGGTTTAGCATAGGTTTCTCCAATTTTATATCTAATTGCAGTTGTCTTTATACTCCTTGACCCTATCTCAATAGTGTAGTGCAGCAGGAGTCTTCACTGATCTGCCGACTGCTGAGCTGATGCGCCATTAACTGGGAGTGTGAAATAGGGAGGGTTAAAGGGAGCAATCTATTGTTTTGTGCCAGAGAACCTAGCAACATCACTATCCAAGAATTTCCCCACCTAGTGCAATACTTTAAGGTCTTCTTAGCTGATTTCTAACATGATTTCTAACATGAGATAACAGGACAGGAAAGGCTGTGCATATGTAGTAGTGCTATAAAGCCCATTGGTGTATTCATAGAACACTTGGACAATGACAATGCACTTCACTTTTGTATATTGCTATACTCTTTGCTGCTTTTTTTTTGTAATTCACTGGCTAACAACTTTTTGGTAGGGAGGTTTTCTTCCTGTGTAAATTATATAAAACAAATTATGGCTTAGTAAGCTGATTACCATGAGAGTTACATGAAGATAATATATTCACATATACTGGCTAAACAATCTGATCTTATCAGCCAAGAGCTGGGTCAGAAGGGCAAGGGTAAATACAATACATGCAGACAATTTTAGACTAGCATGTTTTAAGGAGATGGAAGTGAGCCAATTTATCTGGAAGCAATCCAAGTAGACACAGGGAGAACATGCTTGCTCAATATTGATGATTGTGGACTTGACAAAATTCTGTCTCTTGAGCTGCAAGGAGGAGAGCTTGTTAATGAACCATTATGCTACACATGCATAATGACAAAGAAGCACATTAGTTGACTAATGATTTGCACTATAGACCTCCTAGCAATTTATAGAACAGGACTTCTAACATTCATGGGCAAATCAGTAGTACAAGCAGCTAATGACTTGATGGCTGCATGTGTGTAACATCTTGGCCACAGGATGCTTGGGAAACCCTCAACTTTATTAAACCTCTGGAAGTTTTTTGCACAGTTAGTATCCTTGCTGTGGCATCCACTCTGGTCAGCATTACTTGGCAGCAGGACACTGAAGAAACATGACAGCAATGTCCAAAATGCACTTGCTGCTATGTTGTTAGAATTGACACCTAACTTATTCTGTGTTTGGTATGACAGCTGTCATCCTAGTTTATGATGTCAGTCTAAAACCCTGCTCCCACTCAATATTAGTGCTACTGTGTGAAAAGTACAATATTTCACATTAAAGGCTAATATGCCTCATTAACATTTTTTCTGTAATAGTTTATCCAATACAGGCTGCTGCAATTTTCAGTCTGTGCCATTATGTAATTTAGCCAGATGGAATACCATGTTCTTTAATGTCTTTGACCACATCCCTTACTTTCAAGTACCTGCTTTGTAAGTATTCAGTTAGAGGCACGAGTGTGTGGCAGTGTATGTTAGGTCAAAAATTACTTCCCATGAATTATGTCTTTATGTTTGCAGTTTGCCCTTGCCCCAAACTTTGTGATTTCACAGCTAATTATAAGTTCAAAAGAGCAGGAGACAAAGCCTCCAACAAAGCATTGATGGATACTTGTCCCCACAAAATATGTTGAGCCTTCAACTTTTGATCAATGCAGTTTTGAAAACATTGATTTTCTGCTTTTGACACTGAACCCCCATCATAGTCTATTATATGAGAAGTCTCTGCTTATTTTTAATTGACAGGCAGACAAGTGAGGAGAAGCATATGTCATAGTTAAATGAGTCAGATTGTGCTCTAGTCAGATTAATACAAACTTGTATGTTCACAGTTAGAATCTGTCAGTTCAGAATACCAAATAAAGTAGCTCTAAGTGGTGAGTAGGATACCTTTCACTCTCAAATATATAATTGCCGGTGCCACTTCTACAGCAGCAAAAGTTAGCAGTGGTGTACCACACAGCTGGGACATCTTCTGTTTGTTATATTTTTCTTAAACCTTCAGGCCAACACTCCTGGCCTATGATTAATTATTTATTTATGTTATTTATTTATTGCATTTGTTTACCAGGAAAGTCCATTGGGACTGAAATGAGTCCATTTTCAGTGGAGGCCCGGAGAGAAAAGCTCCACATTTAATTACATACAAGGAAATTTTACACAACAATACAGAGTATATAAAACAGTAGTAGTACATTAAAATAAAATAATAACCACATAAAATAATTTGATGATAACACAGAATACATTTGATACTGAAAAATTGTTTTACAATCATGGTCTGAATGTAGGAATAGACAAAAGTGTAAATATATAAGTATTTTATTAGCAGTGAAGGAGGCAGAAGGCTTAAGGTAGGGATAAAGCAGGCTAAAGTGGCAGCAGAATGAGTTAGTGTGGTAGAAAGAAGGGGAGGATAGACCAGTGATTGAGTGGAGAAGAGTAAGGATTCTGAGAAGGAGTCAGTTTTGGAGGTTGACTGTTGGGGTCTAGGTGCATATCCAGTGTGAGGAGAGATGAAGTCTGAGTTTATCTAAATTTATCTAAGTTTGCAGATGACCGTAAATTGGGTGTTGCTATTTAATCCTCTCCAGATTCACAATTGCTCCAGTATGGGTTAGGCCATGTTAATAACTATTGAAAGGACAATAGTCTCAAATCAAATGTGAGAAAATGTAGTTCATTTTGGTAGCCAAAACATCTTCACATATCATCCAGGTGATACACTTCTCCAATCGGATACTACTGTAAGGGATTAAGGCACTCTTGCTGAAATTCCTTATCTTTTAACCATCACAACTCTACAGTAGTATGGAAAGCCTTACATCATTCTCATCTAGTTTCCTAGTAAGGTATCTCCTCTAGATCCAGAAACAGAAATCCCTTTTATTCATATCTCATCAGACCTAATATTGAATAAAATACTCCTTTGGCATATATTTGTCTAAACATGTCATTCAACTTGAGATACCTCAGAGATTCATTACTAAAACTATTAGTGGCTTCAGACATGTTAGTTGTCAAGACAGACTGGCAGACGTTTCTGTCTCTCTCTGCAATCGGTCTCATATAGACTCTTCCATGGGAATCTGTGTCTAGTTTGACGAGCCATGAAAAATATGACTAGCTTTTACCTCCTATTACTTCGCAGAACAAATATTTCCTCAAACGCCTGTTAAAGAAATGCAACCTACATCAAAAGATAAATAAGATATGCTGGTGTGACAGAGTCATATCCCAACATTTCACAGACCACTGGAACAATCTTCCACTACACATCAAGTGGACTGAGATACCTACCAACTTCAAGGTCAATCTATATAATAGGTTAAGCAGCCTCAGATTCTCCCTTGGTCCATTTTATTTTTCCTAAAGCTGGGAGTATTGGATAGGGCTGTAGTGGTCTACAGATTGACTGCTTAGTGCTTACCTATAAACCTATGAACCTACTAAATATTGATTTAAGATCTATTATAGATTAAACAAGTTTTAAATTCAGTTTTATTGAATTTTAACCAATAAAAACAGCAGACAGCTGCAACTGGACTCCAGCCAGTGTCACGGCAAAGAAAACTGCAAACATCAACATTATCATCATCAGCAACATACTTTTTCCTATTTTCAACAAGAGATTTGAGTTTCATATTAACTGTTACCATCTCTATCTATTAAATTTCAATGTCCTACCTTCATCAATAGTCAATCCTGTCTGTCTCAGGTTTTCTGTCATGCAGTCCAACCATATCTTGACTGGACGTCCTTATTTCCTCATTCTTTCCTCCTGTCTCTCCCAAATCTTCTTCACGAACACCTCTTCTGCTTTCCTGCCAGTTTGACTGAAGCACTGCAATCTGTTTTCTTGACATTTTCTGCAACTGGAGCTACTTTAGCTTCTGCTCTGGTGCCATCATTTCTTCACCTTTCCCACGGTACATATCCGACCACCCATCTCAGACATCTGATCTCCATCACCTTTAGCATCCTCATCTACTCTGCCTTCATTGCTCAGGTTTCTGTCCCATACAGAAGTACTATACAGAAGTACTGGTCACACCACTGATTTGTATGCCTTACTTCCAGATTCTTTGGTATTCTTCTCACACACTACCTCTGACACTCTTTGCAGATTGACTGCAAACATTGATTCTAGCTTTGGCCTCCTCATTCAGATGTCCCTTTTCCTCAACCATCTGTCTCAGATAGTTAAAGTTGTTAAAATGCTTCACTATTTCCCTTCTATCTAATTATCCAGCTTCTACCGATTTCCCTATTTGGTGTCATGATGACTATCTTGTCTGAATAGTAACTTTGTTGATCTGCCCCTACAACGTATTTGGTAATGCAGTTCATCACCAGTGTGGGCAACAGCGGGCTTTGAGCTGAAACCTGATGCACTCCCACTACCAAAGGGAACCGCTCAGTGAGTCTGGACACTTTACTTACTGGTTCCTTATCCATAGTCTGCAGTAATTCTGCCAGTGTTTCCCAAACTTTGTATCATCACAGGACTGACCAAATCAGCTTTCCTGGGGTGTTGTCGTATGCGTTCCCCATGTCTAGGAATGCCCAGCTTGACTCCTTCTTCATTTCTAGCTTCTTCTTTTCTACCTGTCTTACTGCAGACTTTGGGTTGGTTCTTATGTTTCCTGATCTGAGCCTGAGATGATTATCTGCCCTCTTATTTTCCTGCTCTTCTGTGTATTCATATATTAGTCCCCACTCCAGCACTTTCATGCAGTTTGATAAAAGATCGACACCTCTGCAGTGCCCACATCTGTGAATGTCCCTTTTGTTCTTATACACTGGCACTAGAATGTCTATTGCCTAATCATGTGGCACATGGCTTTCTCTCCATTCTGCTATGACTGTCCTCATTTAAACCCACAGAAGCTATGCTGTCCCGTATATAGTCTATGATGAAAGAGGAAGAAGAAAACTGCACTAAGTAAAATGAAATCATGGAAAGCAGCAGGTTCAGATGATGCCATATCAGAAAATTAAACTTACATAGAGTTCAAAATTAAATGGATTTTGTAAAAAGTAAAATTAAGTAAATTCAACAATTTCTAACTCCTGCATACTTTTTGCTGATGGCAGCTGTCATATAGACTTTACTGTGCCTTTTCATCTTCATCTGGATGAGTTTCCATCTGAATGAGTTTACCTCACTGATGTTGAGCTCCCTGATTATTATCTTCCATAGGAAATCGCTGATTGTGCAGTTTCTAAGTTATGTGCTAGCAGGGATTCCTTTTTTTTTTAAGTTTTTTTTTTTTTTTTATTTTGCGAGAACATGTAGTTTTTATATGTAAGTTTGCTACCTATGGGGATGCAAAAATAAACAAAAAAAAGTTTGATATATCTATTTATTTATTTGGTTAGAATTAATCCCTGACCTCTTTAACTTCAAGAAAAAAAACAGTCAAGCTAGATTTTCCACTGTGAGATTCCTTAAAACCTTTTGTGTTAGAGGTAACATGGGATATATGCAAATGACCCCTTAAGGATATCAGGTGTTTCAGCTATATGGCAATGCTGCATGCCCATGACTTTTTTTCCTTTTTAAATCTGTTATGGACAAATTCAAGCCAATAAAGCCAAACCCCACTATCTGTGTACATGCATGTTTCAGCCTTCACACAGTGGAAACTCTAGCTTGGCTAGGTTTTCTTGTAACTTTCCTGATTGGTTTGTCTGTGTGACTTTGTTACTCATTGTTTTAGTTTGCTAGTTGGGATATTTTGCAGGCATCTTAATAGTTTTGGACATCAGCTGGGTACAACAACCATACCTCTCCACTGTAAAGATTTTCCCAAAATGTCCAGATTCTTGCCTCATATTTCTGGTTAATTTTTCATAAACTTGTGGCAAATTAGTGGCAAATCATTAAAGACTGAAGTTAGAAAATAATGACAGGCATTTCAGTTTCAGACTTCATGCTCTTCAGAAAATGCATGCTAAAGCAAAATCTTTTATTTTATCAAATTTCTAAGTTTGTAAGAGCAATATTTAAAAATTGTACCTATTTTGGGTCTTTGTCTCACTTTTATTTGTGGCTTTGTCCAGATTTCTTGCTCTAGGAGGTTGAGAGGTATGACAACAGGCCTGTCTTTCCAAATTTTAGCCAAACAGTCCACTTATGCTGTTTTGTCAAGGCCATAAGAAGGCTGAAACATGCATGTGCACAGCTAGTGGGGTTTGGCTTTATTGGCCTGAATTGGTCCATAACAGACTTAAAAAGGAAAAAAGTCATGGGCATTCAGAAATGCCATATTGATGAAACACCTGATGTCCGGGGTCATTTGCATATATCCAGTGTTACAAGAGGTTTTAAGGAATCACACAGTGGAAAATCTAGCTTGTCTAAGTTTTTCTTGTAGTTTTACTGATAGGTTTATCTGTGTGACCTTGTTACTCAACCTCTTTAACGTAACAAATTGCATCCTTTTTAAGCTGAAATTCAAGGTTACATAGGTGGTACTGCCCAGTATAACAATGAAATATAAATGCTAGAACAGCTAAGAGTGGTAAGTAACTTCCACTAAATTTAAAAACTGATGCAGTGAAAGTTTTATTTTATGACTAAGAATCAACAGTGATTTGAATGAGACTGTCATTCAATAGGTTGTAATTTTTTCCTGATGCATTGCAGGCAAACATTTGTTAACATCTTATTAGAAAGTTCTGTCAAAGAACACAGAATGTATGACTTGAGTGCAGCCAGTGTTTTCAGTTCTTAGATGATTAAAGGTTTCTGTGACTGTGCTAAATCCTAAAAAAATGCATACTTTAAAATTATTGCTAGTAATTTTTTTTTTTTATCACTAGAAAACAAATTTAGTTACATATTGTTTTAACTACTGAAGCAAATAATATTCTATATGGGAGATTCATCTCAGAAGCTTTCCCTTTAGTCAAGTAAGCCTGTCTTACAAGGAATCCACAAACTCCATACTTATAAATCTCCTGCATATTTGTAAGTCAAACTACTAGAAATACAAGGTCTAAGGACCTGAATTTTTTCTGTGACTTTAACAGAACATGCTGGAGAGACATATATTTGTCCCAGAAACTGCACCTCTTATGCAACAGGCTTCCCATCCATATGAAGCTGAGTTCATCTATTATCCAATTTAAGTGCAACCTAGATCAGTGAATGGGGAATAGAAAATTTACACCAGTATTGGCACTCATGTCCCTTATGGACAGAGGTATCTTATAAATGGCTGGCTCTGAATTTCTTATTTGGATACTGGACATTACTATTCATTTGAGAAAACTAGACTAGACTAAGAAATACCCAGAGTCATTAGCCCAGTAAAACGCTATGAATCTATGAATATGTGTGATTCCTGGTCAAATATTGAAGGCATGTGAGAAGAGTACAACTGTGCATGGAATTCTTTGGCAATGTTATTAACAGCTGCTGCATCAGTGGTTCAGGTCTTGTTATGGATAGTGGGGCTGATGGTCCAACTTGTTTTCCATTGTTTTAAATGATAAATATTTCGGTATTCAGAAATGCAAAGCAGTCCATTTAGGAATAATTAGAAATGGGCTTTTATGAGTAAGGCAAGTCCATTCTTCAGTTTAGGATAGGCATGTAAACAGCCTTGCTTTAAACTGAGTAATCCAACATTCCTCGTGGTCTGCATGCACCTCAGTTGTTAAGTCAAATTCTTACATTCTTCTTATTGAGCAGGCCAGCTTTGTCAGCATTGCAACTGGAACAAACTTCAATTTTAAAGTATTTCTAACATATAGTGATAGAGAATTAGTTGAACAAGCTGTACTGAATGAATTTCCTAACCTCAGTTTTTATTAAAATGACAGGTATCAGAGTAAAGAAAAATGAAGAATTCAGTTCTGTCTTTGGGACTGGCTTCTGTGCATGTAAGGGAGGTGGAAAAAGTTACCTCACTATAATTAGGAAGGGCTCATGGTTCATTGATTATGTTTGGAACACTGAGAATAATTTGGCAGAATGGCAGAAATTAAAAAAAGTAATCTCATCTGCTGTTACTCGATTAAAATGGGATTACAAAGATATGGACAACAAAAGTTACAGTGTGGAACTGTCAAGCACTAGACATAAATAAATCATGGAAGAGTTGTGCAATAACTTTCATGCATCTAAGATTTTTTTTTTTTTAAGTTTAGAGGTATGTCCTGATTATTGCAGAATTAAAGATAGCATCAATTACAACTGGCACTGTGGAGACAAAATAATAAAACATGGAAGGGGAGTTGTTGTTAGCCAGTATAATTTTCTAATTAAGGAAGGGTTGCATGGTGTTAAAAATTTAATGATAAGCTACATACCTTCTTGGTAATAATGATCTGCTAATTTGTAGCCAGTCTTGTTAGCCAATAGAACAGTCCCTCCACATTTGGCTTTCTGAGCTAAACTTTTGTTTTTCTTGAGACAAAGCCATTTCAGTGACTCCAAAGGCATCTTGAATGTTTCCTATTTAGCTTGGCCTCTTGGAATAAAACAAATGCCAGCGTTGGAGCTTGTATACTGCCACATGTCTATAATTTGGATATTTTCCGTTATAAATTCTGGGTTATCCCTGAAATATCTAACCCTTGTAGCAGGCTGTTAAGCAAACATAAAATACTTAAAACTGTTAACAGTCAAAGGAAAACAGCTATATGCTCCTGAATAGCAAAAAATGCATACAGTAATAAGTGAAAACTATTGACTAACTGCAACAACTCAGCTTTTCCTCAAACAAAAACATTATTCATTTTGAATCAATAGTGGAGATCGGCTATGGCTGTAGTTATCTTGGTCAAATTCACTTTCCAGGTTGACAAATGTAGCATAACTTTGGCTAAATACCTATTTGGGAAATTTTAATAAAACATTGTTTTTACAAGGTAACCTGCGGTGGTGGTGCTGCGGTAGCATTGTCGCCTCACAGTAAGATGCTGTGCGGTTTGATTCTCAGCTAGAGCATCTTCTGCGTGGAGACATGCGTGAATGGGCTTACCTTTGTTGAAGGTTGTGCATCAGGGCTGGTAACTCGGCACGTAAAAATCAACTACCAATCATTAGCAGACCAGAGTTCCGCTGTGGCGACCCCTAACCGGGAAAAGCCGAAAGACACAACAACAACATTGTTTTTACAAGGTGATTTCACCCCCACATATCCCAATAAGAAGATTGTACCTCTTTTCCTCTGATACTTGTTACAGTCATCTTGGGGACTACCAACTCATACCAATGAACATGGAATGTCTTCAGAGGCAATCACCTAGGCAGGGGACAAGGTTAACCTTTAAAGATAAAAATTTGATTAATTCAACCCTCCTCATCTGTAAAATGCATTATCACACTACAGTGTAAGAAGTGGAAACCAACAGCTAGAAAGTTCATTCATGAAGATGCTAGACTTATCTTACAAAAATGGGGGAGGGTTGGTATAATGATTAAGGTTTCCATCCTGTAGTTAAGATACAAGATTTGATTCTGACCTTGTGTTATTGGCTAAGCTTAATAGCCCTTTTGGGCAGTTAACCTAGTATTTGCTAATGAAACAAAAAAAGGGTACTTTCCTTTAAATGAAGCAATATATTATACAGTAGTACCATAACTATACAAATGACATACTTGCCTGTTTTGCTTATTTACTTCACTAGCACTACAAACTGTTTCTTCCCAGTTTACTTTAAGTACTAAAATGCTGTCACTTAATCTGAAATGTTTTAGGCATCTTACATTTTTTTATTTTCAGTTATATGATGAGGGTCCATTAGTATTCAAATATGTGCATGCTGATTGCAAGGTCCAATCAATGTATCCTTTGTAAATCCAGTTTATACTAACAGTAACAAGTCCAGACACCAAAGCAGTTTATAACAGCGGAACCAATGGTTTGTAATGCTACAGACTTCAGCAAACTGGTCTATTTCCTTTTGTCCCCCAAAGGACTTATTTTCTAGTAAATCACCCAGCCAGTAAACAGATAGAGATATTCTAATCATGTCTGCTGATACCAATTAATTCTATCAATTCATCATGTTCTGCTAAGCAGAGACTGGGAGATTTCAGACCACTAAAAAATGTTTCCCCACAAGAAAATTAATTGTTCCACAGAGCAAGAAATTAAAAAGACGCACAATGCCCAGAGTTACCCTACAAGCAGCTCAATGGCATTCCTAAAAACTCAAATTGAGACTTCTGTCATTTTTAGGTACTTCAGCACCAGTGATTTCTCATAAATAAATAATTAAAAAAGCAGCTTTTATTATTAACAGACCAGCAGCATTTGGCAGACACCTAGACTTTCTGCAAAAATCTAAACAGTTGAATGTTGCCCTACTGGAGACTTAGAACATGTGTACTACATATCTTGGATGGCCCAGACTACTTGAAAAGACAAAGGAAGAACACTAAAGTCTGTTTATACAATGGCATCATTTAGAAAAGGTAAGACTTTTTTTCTTAAATTATGTCATTGTATTACAGCAATAATCTACTCCTGTGTGTGGATAATGCAGGATTTACCCATAGCTACCTTTGTTTAATCACTTGGGCTTCACCGTCATGATCAAACTACACTAACCATGGGTAAATCCTGCTTAACCCACACTGATCGTGGATTTTTGCTAAAGTAAACTCTCTATTGTAGTAGTTAATATTTCTTATTCAAAACACTTGCTTTTCTGGTTCATTTCCCAGCTGAATTAACTTCAGTACAAAGGATGCATGTCCTTCCTGAATCCATGTGGATTTTGACCAGTGTCTATGGTTTCCTCCAGTTTTCCAAAAACATGACTATTTCAACTGTTTATCCCTTAAAGTCATTGCAAGTGACTGTGCTTGCAACCCAGTAATAAACTGGTGCCATCTCCAAGACCAATTCCATATGGGGAAACAGCAGGTAATTGTATATAGTTTTGCCATGTCAAACGAAATCACAAGGCAAGGATTGTGGTCAGTGTGTCCGAGATGGTTCTATTGTAGATTTTTGTCTTTACTCTTTGTTTTCTACAACTTGCAGAAAATGATAAATGTAACTTTTCTACCATTCCATTCTCTCAGGTTTCAATTACCTCAGAGTTGGTGTATATAAAGGTTGGAGGTGTGGGAGCTTGCCTCCACACAAGACTCCCTAAAACATAATTGCTAAGAAGTGTTGTGTGACATTTTGAGTGCTGCATCATGGCTGTACATTATTTTTGTAGGTTTAGATTTTTTTCAGTGGTTAGTGACATGTTTATTTTATTAACATGGCACTGAGCATAGTAAATCCATTCTATGTCACCTTACATCCAGTGTTTGAATAGACTCCATCTCCCTCAGCATGCTAAATAAAATAAAACATGTCAAAAATGGATAAATGAATAAAGGAAATGTAATTATTAATTTTACATTGTAAATGTTTTCTGTTAAAATGCCGATATACCTTATATATGCCTCCATGCTATAAAAATTCCCCAGACTTGCGAGAATACTCCATTCATTTATTTATTATTTACAAATATTATCTCAGCAAAAAGTAAATATTTAACGTTTTATTCATACATATTTGTATTTTTGAAGAAGTGTGTATAAAATATGGAAGCATCAGTGTCTTTAGTTTTATATTCCTTGGTGTTAGCGCTCTCCTTCCCATAGCTGGATAACAGCTCTCATAATTAATACATTAAATGCAGTGCACACATACCACAAATTTTCTTTAAAAAGTGAACTAAGACTTAGGCATCACTGGATACATTTTTCAGAAATCATTTCATCTGATGTAAAAAATGCATTTTTTTCAGTAAATTATTCAATACCCAGTTTTGACAAGCTTGGGAAAGAAAAAAAATCAATGAAACCATGTCAGTTTTCTGACAGTCTTCGATTTTGTTATACTTTATGTGCAGATCTTCAGAATCTATAAGTCTGAAACTTCTGATTCTAGTTGGTAACATTCTATCTTTTAAGTAAACCATCAACACAATGCTGCTTTGTACTTATGTCACCCCATTTCCAGTGCTCTATATTTTACCCTGTTTTGATTACTGCCACTGATAGCTGTTCTATATTTCTCTGTTCTGACATCGAATATGCTTTTATCTTTATATTGTTGTGCATTCTGCCTAGCTTTGCTGCAAAGGTTCAAATGTTAAATAAATAAAAAAAAAAATTATGATAGTTTTGACTCTACATTTTGTTAAAAGAATTACATTTACTTTTATAGTTCTCTGCACGAGTTTCATAGTGTATCATACTTTTGTGAAACAGCTAGATGTGCAGAAGAAATGAGACCAGGGAAAAGTGGAAGAAATTGACAACTACAAACCCAAAGACCAGCATTGCCAAGACAAAGAAGAGTCATTTGTGATCTGCACAATGAAGAAAAGGACTGATGCCTTTATATAAATTTGTTGTATTTATAAGGAAGTAGAAGACCTGTAAGTTTGTCTTGAAGGCAAAGTCTGCCTACTTGACAGGCATGTAATCTATTTCATAGTTTTTTATTTGTTTATTGAACATTTGTTGATTGGACAGTAAGGCTGATCCATGTGAACCCATTGTCACAGTCCAGATAGACAATACTAATATCCATGCACACACAAATCGTAAAGTACAGATTGTTGTACAGTTATACATGAAGTTATATGACACTGTATTGATGTACACAAGTTTCACAGCACACAAGATCGATGCCAGCATGTCAAAAGCAAACTTACTAACAAAAATATATATATATATATATAGAATGTTCAAAATATTACGAACTTTGTGACTGCTTATTGCTTAACCAAAATCCTACTACTAACTTCAGACACAATTTGTCTCAATAGTGGTGGTGTTAATAAAATATTTTTAATAAAGTTATGGGTACCTTGCCAAAAAACGTTTTTCCTCTAACCACCACAATATAAGACACTCACACACACTCTTCACATACTGCAGCACAGCTGACCCAAATTAAATTGATCCTTTTTTCTAGCGATTACTCTTCCCTTAACCTGCACATTCTTGTGAATCACACATACATGTGCTCACACATACACACACACACACACACACACACACACACACACACACACACACACACACACACACACACACACACACATACTCATACACAGTCCTGCTACTAATGCCAAACTCTTTGATCTGTCCAGATTTTTTGGTATTAAAACACAATTCCAACTTGCCATAACTACAAACATTCAATCTTCCTCGTTTCAACATATGAAGCAATCAAGAAAGAGCACATCTAAATCTTTGTCCACAATAGAACACTCATTCAACAAAATTGTTAGTCAACAGAGTGCTATGTGTTGGTACATGACTATATATACCTTTTCATAGATGCAGTATACATTGCAGGTGCTTTTCCCATGCAGGATATTTGTGAGATATATACATGATGATAAGTTTAACAGTAATGCTATATTTCTTTAATCCTGAATAATACATAGGGTAGTATCTACTCATGATACTACAAACTGTATACATACATGACTTACACTTTGGGTCAGATTCATTAACAGCTACACGAAGTATAATGATCATGCTGTTGACACAGCAAGCCACCAGCATGATAGTATGCTATTTGACATTCATTAAGTGGCACACAAATAAATAGCAGAATATGCTAATGAAAGTATAAACAGCCTAAGTACATGCTAATTAACCAACCCAACATAGGAAAGCTATTCAGGAAGCTTTAAAGTTATTGTGTATGCTCAGTGTAAGCTTTTGCCATGTACACCAAAACTCTTTGGAATACAGACATAATTATACTTGGGGGGGGGCATGTCAGGGGTTACTGCTGCAATTATTATGCTGTATGTACAACAGACTTTAAATCAGGGTGCTACTGCTACTGCCAGATCTCAGCCAAGAAGAAGGGTGTTTAGACCCCATTTGATTTATCATAAACAGCATGAAACAGAAGTGATTTAGAGATGCAGGGTGGACAGGAAAACACTACCACCCCCTCTTCAGACCCCAGTGAAACTGTGCAGTACTCATCCCAGTGGAAACAAAGGTATGTTTAGCATTACATATGCTAGCTACTGGTACATTCCAGAGAGCCACAAGGGATATATTAGCGGTGTCACAGGCATCAGCCTCTAGAATACTGCATCAGATTTTAAATGTAATACTGCTATATGCAAGGGAGCATATCTGTTTCCCACGAACTTCACAGTTGAGAGAAACAACACTAAGCAAGGATACAACAAAGCCCATGCTCAGACTAGGAATATCATAGAACATTTGTTTGTGTTTCTGAAATCACAGTTTCATTGTCTTGACACATCAGGAAGTGCACTGCCATACAGCCCAGGCACCTCTGCTGAAATACTTAAAATCTGTGGCATGTTGTACAATATAATACTCAGGAAACAGCTTTAACAAAAACATCTAGGGGCTGGACACCAGTTTCAGGGACTACAGGTAGGGTCAGCAGCTGCAGGTACAGATGAAGAATCTGAGGGAGAACTACCAGCTGCAGATGGTGCTAGCAGATGGAGGCGTGCACTACACCCTGGCTCTGACTAAGTGGCAAAGGACAGTACACACAACTCACTACCAAGATCAGAGCCTAAGATACCCACAATAAAAATAGGAAAATGTATGCATTTCAAACACCACAACTTTACTTAACCATGTAATGGCTGTGGTTTGATGAGCAGACATGGACAACCCCAAAGGCACAATTTCACCTGTACTAATAACAAGGTAAGTTTGGAACCTGCAATGAAAAATAAATATGTTTAAGAACTGATTGCTCTCATATGGAAATATATACAGGTATGCCCCTAAGCAGAACATTTCTCTAAGGTTTACAGTTATGTCAGTAATATCTCTACTGTCAGAGTTTTGGTGTATTCATGTATGTATCACAAATAATACTGTACATCAAGCATTTCAGTTGACCATCATCTGTAAAACATGGATCAGGTCAATTATGCCCTCATTTGCACAACTATAACAATAGTCAAGTCTGCAGTACCTAATGCTGCATTGTTGTTATGACTATTCTAACTGAAATACAATGAAGTTCAACAATTGTAGAAGCAATCATTCACAAATGAGTATGAACAAATTTTCTTTTGCATTGCCTATTGATAAATCCAGTCTTGTAATTAAGCAAGCATTAGCTATCCACTGTGTACATCAGACATATTTGTAACCCTAAGTCACATAGACATGTGCAAAGTGCAAGGCACAGTCATCATCATCATTTTCACAGGGTGGGTAGGGAGGTGGGATACAAGGGAAAGGCTGATACCAAAAAAGTTTGTGTGCAAGTAAGAAACAACTGTTTTCCAGAGTACACAGTGTTCAAGGCCATTAACAACAGATGTATAGGTTCATAGGTTCATAGGTTCATAGGTTGGTACTAGGCTATCAGCCCTAGGGCCTATACAAGCCTAGCCATAACAATTCCCTTGTTATTTCTTCCCACACTATTTACTTCCCTGGACCCCTGTCTAGCAGGGCGACTGATGTGATCCCCGGGGTGAATTTCCTTTCTCCCATCCAATCGTCAAGGTTCCTTCTGAAGAGGACCAAAGAGGCACTCTGCTTGACATGTATGGGCAATCTATTCCAGAGTCTGGGGAGTCTCTGGGTCAGGAATCTATCCCTCCAGCATGTTTTGTTTATTGTGTTGACAAGGTTTAGATCCCTGGAGCGTGTGGCTCTGAGGGATTGGGATTTCTTTAAGTGTAGCATGTCCAACAGCTCTGGGTTTGACATGGCCTTGTGTGTTAAGCAAAGATCGCCTCTGAGTAGATGATATGTGACAGAGTATAGCTGGAGTTTTTTAAGGCAGTCAGCATAGGGCATCTGCTTTAGGCCTGTGATTCTTTTAGTGAGGTATTTCTGTGGCCATTCCAGTTGTTGCAGATGTCTTGAGAGGTACATACCAAACGGGGCATTGTATTCTATAATGGGTCTAATGAGGGATGAGTACAGTGGGACAATGACCTCCTTTTTTCTGGATGAAAAGCCCTTAGTGATGAGGTGTGCCACATAGAAGGATTTCCTGACTGTTGTGGTGATGTGGTTATCGAAAGTGAGACCACTGTCCACCTGTGTCCCTAAGTCTTTTATCAAACTTTCGGTGTTTAGTGTACTGCCACCTATATGGTAATTCACGGATACATGTTTTTTCCCAAAGGGGATAACTATACATTTCTTGGCATTGAGCTTGAGCCCATGGCTCTGGCACCAAGCATCTGTTTCTGCAAGGCCCTTTTGTAGAGTATTCACATCATTTGGGGATTCAATAATGGCTCCCAGTTTGCAGTCATCTGTAAACTTTGTTATCCAGAGTCCCTTAGTGTTGGCCTGTACTTCAGAGAAGTAGATGACAAACAAGAATGGTCCCAGGACTGAACCCTGAGGTCCTCCACTTGTCACTTGTCTGGAGCTGGATTAGGAGTCAGCTACTTTTGCAGTGTGGGTTCTATCAGTAAGAAAGTTAGCAACCCATTGGGTGACGTAGGGATTAATGCCCAGCTTAGTAAATTTATCTATGATTCCAGAGTGGGAGATGGTGTCAAAGGCCTTGGCAAGGTCTAGATAGGCTGTGTGGACCACCTTACTCTTGTCCATGGCTCTGGAGACTGATTCGAAGAAGTCAATCAAGTTGAGGAAACAAGATCGGCCCTTCACGAACCCAAACTGGGTGGAGTCCAGTGGTTGAAGGTTGCCAATGTCTTTTTTTATAAGTTCCATGATAATATGCTCCATGGCCTTGCAGATAAGGCTTGTCAGACTGATGGGACAGTAGTTTCCAGGATCCAAGGTGGATCCCCCCTTGTGGAGTGGGATAACTGTAGCTGTGCACCACTCAGTGGGCACGAAACCTGAGGTGAGGCTATAATTAAACATGACACTTAGGTGAGGTGCCACTTCATATTGTAGTTCATGTAGTACACAGCCCAGGATGTCATCTGGTCCCATGGATGCTGTATTCTTAGCTTTGGAGAGTGCGTTTTTTACCTGTGTGGCCGTTATTACTGGAATTTGGCAATCTTCCGGTATTGAGATGGGCCATTTAGGGGGTGAGAGGGAGGTGAAGTTGGCACTGAATCGATCTGCCAGGATATTGGCAATATCCTTGGGATCAGTGTATTTAATGCCATTCTGTTTTAGCTCAGAGTAGATCTGAGCATTATCATTTAGATTCTTGACATAGTTATAGAATGCCTTGTTGTTGTCTTTGGAATCTTTGGCAATTTTATTTTCGTTACTAGCTTTGGAGGATTTTATGAGGGATCTCAGTTTCTTAATGAGGCTGGTAAGGAAGTGTTGTGCATCCTGGGATTTTCCTCTTTTCTGCAACAGTTTCTTCCTTTTGTTGTAAAGTTTGTTTATGGCAGGGGACCACCAGATTGGCTTCTTTTTTTTGGATGAGAGCATCTTGGTTCTATTTGGGATGGCACGATTTATGCATGAGTGGATGTGCTTGTACAGTGCCTTAGTGTAGGATTCAGCAGTTGAACTTTCAGCTCCCGTCTGCATGGGTGTCATGAAGTTTGTCACTTCTGACTTGAGTAGCATGAAGTTGGCTTTGGAGAAGTTTTTTATGGAGGTTTCCTTACTGGGGAGTGGGGGTGGGATGTGGATGTTAAGGATAATTAGCTTATGGTCAGACGTGACTAACGAGGGGGTGACCATAGGTGTGGAGCATTGATTTCCCATGTTGGTAATGACCAGGTCTAGGATGTTGGAGCCCCTGGTGGGACTATGGATTAGTTGATCCAGGGCATTGGAATTTATGAATTCCAAGAACCGTTGGGCTAAGGTGTTGGTACATGAGTAGCTTTCCCAGTTAATGGCAGGGTAGTTAAAATCACCCAGTATTAGGGTGTTTGGTTCTAACTTAATATTTTCCAGTATGTTTAGAAAGGTGTAGTGAGAATCTTAGGGTATGGTAGGGGATCTGTAGCAAGCTACAGTTTGGATTGCAGTCTTACCTAGTGTTAGTTGAACCTGAAGAATTTCAGATGCATTGTGTTGGGCAGCTGGCCTGGTGGTGTGAATATCCTTGGTGAATATTGACACTCCTCCACCTTTAGTGTTTTGGTCCTGCTTTGGTGGCCGAAAAGTGTGGTAAGAGTTGTAGTCTGGTATTGCAGGGGTGCTCTCTGGAGCCTTGAACCAGATATCAGTTACTGCGCAGATATCGATGTTCTCCATTTTTAGGAGTGCCTCGAGACAGTGCATTTTGAGGTTTAGACTTCTAGCATTGAGTAGCATTACCTTCAGATTTTGCATGCTTGTACCTGTTACGGTGGTGGTTTTGTTCTTTGAACTTTGCCTAAAAAAGGCACTATAGGGTTGGCAAGATCCTTAGCCAGTAACCTGAATCCCAGAGGTGACAGGTGCAGACCATCTCTGGCAAAGCATCGTGGTCTGTCAATCATGTCGTCCCAGGCAGACAGGTACTGGATCGCCTTTGAATGACACCAGAAGCTTAGCCAATTGTTGAAGTCAATCATTTTGTCCTTATATTGTGGTATCATTCTGGGCGAAGGCAGGATGCTACTCAGGGCTAGGGTCATACCTGCCTGGGCCACATGATCTGAGAGCTCTTCCATGTCTCTTTTCATGGAGTCCAGGGAGGTACGTCTCAAGTCATTCACTCCAACATGGACAATAACAGAGTCATATTTGTACTTGTTGTGGAGTGACTTGAGTGCACGCGTTATGTGGCTGATCCTGGCACCCGACAGGCAGCTGACTGTAATTTTCTCCTTGTTCAACCTAGTGAGAGGGACATCAGTGTGCCGAACTATAGAGTCACCTATGACTAAAGTTTTAGGTACATTGTCTTGCCTTAAAAAATTGCCACATTGTTTACATGACTAATTATATATTTTTTTATTCTACAAATTGATTTTAAATACCATTTTAAATCAGTTGAAATGTAAGTGCATATTTTATTTCCATCATCACACATACATTTTGTCTTATTTTTATTTTTTTCTGGCTCTTTTTTCCACTTTATTCAAAATGATGTGTAATAATAATACTAACTAATTATACAATTATATAGGTTTTTAAGGTTCTTGTACACAGACCTGAAGAAGTCTAGAAGGACAAAAGCGATCTTTGTTAACAATAGGTTATGAAAATAGAAATTGATTATTACATGCAAAATAATATATGTATATATTTATATATATTTTTGATTGCCAAATGAACTAAGGTTGATATATTTCCAGCTATGTAATATATTGTCTTGGATAAAATCACAGACTTAATAATTTGGTTAAATAAGAGGTACCACATCATTATAAATTTTATTTAAAGTACATAAGGGTTATATATTACTATGACAGCTACTAGGTAGGGCAGGACCAGCTCAAATGTCACACTGATGGGGGAAGGGATGTGAATTTAACATGTGTACCAATAACACTTTGTTTTACAGCACAATAAACCACTCCCATGCCTGATAAGAAGTATATATATATATTTAGAAAGCTTGTGATGAAATTATTACTCGATTTTTGTTTTACTTGGATCACTTGTCTGTGTACTTAATAAAGGATTTTCGACTGGAAACAGACTGCCTGCCTTGTTTGGATTACTTTTGAATACTTAGTAATGCTGTACAATTATATATTTTCTATTATTACTTTTTGTTTTGTTTTGACTTAAGACGAGTTTATGTTCACTACTTCTACTACTATTGTCTGATCTGGTTAATATACAGTGACTAACTGGAAATATATGGACTGAAAATCTTCTACACAGAGAAGTTTCTTACACTGTTTTGTTTTTGGACCCACTACACTTTAGTGGGTTGTTTTGACACTTCAGAGATACCTCGGAGATTACTTGTTTTTTGTTAACATCCCAATTATCCAGACATTAACTGTCAAATGTGAAAAGGTAACTTGATACAATGTCACATTATCAAAACTCAAAACTAGCAACTGCTGTTGTAAAATGAAACAATCACAACTGCCCCAAATTGTAAATAAAAAAGCACAGACACAGAATCTTAGCACTTTCATTTTATTACATGTGAACTTTCTCAGAAACAATGAGACCACCCCTAAAGACAATTTATATGATCAGAAAATCACGATTAATGATGTCATTCATTCAACCACACTGAGCTAATCGAAGGAAGGACACTGAGCAAACTCGGATCTATAATATATAACATTAAGTATCCTTTTTTTGCTTATTTTGTTAGAGGTATTTATAACACATTGTGTACTGTATATTTTTCCAGCTAGTTTCACTGTGTGTGAGGTATTAACTGGAAATTGTCCACTTTTATTAAGCATCTGTTGGGTTGGTTGTTTCTGATAACTTGTTTGCAAATGCTTTCTCTAGAGGCTCCTTTAGCTGTTTAAAACACTCATTTAAAGGCTCACTGCTGCTTTTCTGCTGTGAGAAATATTTCAGTATAGTAGTTTGTTTCTAAGCAGTGTGGATATTTGTAGCATTGTCCATATTCAGGCTTGTATTTGATCCTAGTGTTTGTGGAGGCTGTGTGTCTGAACACATATTCAGGGACATCTTGATTTAGCCAAAGTTATTAGGCATTTCAGTGAGAGAGAATTGTTTAAGGTCATTGGCTGACTGAGGTCACCTGGACTACAGCTTAGACTAAGCACCTCATTGGTTCTTTTTTGCTTTTTTTTTTCTTAAAAGTTGTCTCAGGTTTCAACTTTCTGTTACCTAAGAAGTTAAGTTTTAAGTGTTTCTGCCATTTCACACGGAGCTAATCCAAGGAAGGACAGTGAGCAAACTCAGATCTATAATATATAACATTAAGTATCCTGTTTTCTTGCTTATTTTGTTTGAGTTATTTATAGCACTTTGTGTACTGTATCTTTTTCTAGCTAGTTTCACTGTGTGTGAGGGATTAACTGGAAATTGTCCACTTTATTAAGCATCTGTTTGGTTGTTTGTTTCTGATAACTTGTTTGCAAATGCTTTCTCTAGAGGCTCCTTTAGCTGTTTAACACTTTCATTTAAAAGCTCACTGCTGCTTTTCTGCTGTGAGAAACATTTCTGCAGTTTGTTTCTCACCCTCCCTCCCTATTGGTATATTGTTCTTATAGTTGCTGGCTTTGCAGTTGCTCGCCTCTACTGCAAATTTGATCTGGGACCCTCCTCCCAGTCTAGTGTCATTACTTCATTCTACCTAATACAGGGACAACATTTGAGAAAGCCAATCAGCTTAGTTTCTGGTACTCCTTTCTCTCTTGCCACTAAAAAAAAAAATTCTAAGCTTGTTTCCTGCCTTTCTTGTGGGTCGTCTAGTCTGGATATAGATTTGCTGTGTCCAGGACTATTTGTAGGCTTCTAAGCCGTCAATCCTTTCTGTGTTGGAGGGAAGCCTTCTAGCTTAATTTTGTTTCTTAGAACTAGCCAGTATTTTTGTTTCAGCACTCAAGTCTGTTTCTTTGAGCTCAGGACTTATTCAGAATGTATTCTAAGCACTAAATAAGCTACAAATTACTACAGCACTCAACTTTCCTCACTGTCTTGAAAAAACAGTTTCTAGTACTTAACAAATAAGCACCTATCCAGGCATGTCTAAGGGTCAGCTCCTGGTATTTTCTCCTGTCTACCTGATGAGTCTGGGCATCTTGGGGCAATGCAGTAATTGCCTCATGTACACAGACAACCCTCTCCTCCTACCACCCAACACTACAACCTGTGAGAGATGCACTTACATAGCCAAACTGGAAGCAAAGCTCTCTTCACCTAAGACTGGACTAGACAGTCAAGAGGAGAAGGTAAACACTTGCACCACACCACACTCAGCACATAGTCCCTCAAAACCTACACCACCAAAACACACACATAGAAACACAAAACACACACCTACATTCGTGGAAGCTCTCAGTAAAAACCTGCCCAAGCAACAGGGACCTCCAAAGCAGAAACACAAGCAACCTCCACCCCCCCCAACACAACCCAAATGACACATAGCCCACAAACTCAGTATGCCACTCAACCACAGCCCATAAGGCATAAGAACGTACCCACCACTCTAGTCATAGGTGACTATATAGTCAGGCACACTGATGTTCCACTCACCAGGCTAAACAAGGAGAAAGTTACTGTCAGCTGCCTGTCAGGTGCCAGGATCCACCACATAACGTATGCACTCAGGTCACTCTACAACAAGTACAAATATGTCCCTGTCATTGTCCATGTTGGTGTGAATGACCTGAGACGTACCTCCTTGGACTACATGAAAAGGGACATGGAGGAGCTGTCCAATCTTGTAGCCCAGGTAGGTATGACCCTAGCCCTGAGTATCATCCTGCCATCACCCAGAATGATACCACAGTACAAGGACAAAATGATTGACTTCACCAATTGGCTAAGCTTCTGGTGTCATTCTAAGGGGATCCAGTATCTCTCTGCCTGGGATGACATGATCGACAAACCACAATGCTTTGCCAGAGATGGCCTGCACCTGTCGCCCCTGGGATTCTGGATATTGGCTAAGGCTCTAGCCTGCCCCCTATAGTGCCTTTAGGCAAGGTTCAAATGACAAATTCACCATCCTAACAGGTACAGGCAAGAAGAATCTGAGGGTATTGATACAAAATGCTAGAAGTCTAAACCTCAAAATGCACTCACTCAAGGCACTCCTTAAAATGAAGAACACCATCTGTGCAGTGACAGAGACCTGGTTCAAGGCTCCAGAGAGTACCCCTGCATTACCAGGCTGTAATTCATACTGCACCTTTCCGCCACCTAACCTGGACCACAACACTAAAGACGGAGGCATGTCCATATTCATTAAGGATATCCACACCTCCAGGCTAGTTGCTCAGCATAATGTATCCGAGATTATCCAAGTGCAACTAACTCTGGGCAAGACCACAATCCAAATTGTAGCTTGCTACAGATCACCCACCATGCCCCAGGATTCACACTCCTCATTTCTTGATACACTGAAAAATATTAGGGTACAACCTAACACCCTAATAATGGGTGATTTCAACTACCCTACCATTAACTGGGAAAACTACTCATGTACCAACTCTTGGCTCAACATTTTCTGGAATTAATAAATTCCAATGCCATGGATCAACTTATCCACACCCCCACCAGGGGCAGCAATATCCTAGACCTGGTTATTACCAACATGGTCAACCGGTGCTCCACACCAGAGGTCACTTCCTTGTTGGTCAGATCCGACCACAAGCTAATCACCCTAGACATCCACATCCCTCCCCCACCTCCCATTAGGGAAACCACAGTAAAAAATTTCTCCAAAGCCAACTTCACACTTCTTAAGACAGAAGTGGCAATCTTCACGACACCCATGCTGATGGACAATAGAGGTATGACTGCTGAATCCTACACAAATGCACTTTATAAGCACTTACACGAGTGCATGGATTGTGCAATCCCTAACAGAACCAAGATGCTTTCCTGCAAAAAAAGGAAGCCAACCTGGTGGTCCTCTGCCATAAACAAACTCTACAACAGAAGAAAGAAACTATTGCAAAAAAGAGTAAATATCCCATGATTGGAGAAACTCCCTGGTCAGCCTCAGTAAGAAGCTGAGATCCCTCATAAAATCCTCCAAAGCTAGTTATGAAAACTAAATCACCACTGACTCTAAAGACAACCACAAAGCATTCTATAGCTATGTCAAGAATCTCAATGGCAACACTCAGATCTGCTCTGAGTTACAGCACAATGGCACTAAATATACAGAACCAACTGATATTGCCAACAGCCTTTCAGATAGGTTCAGTGCTAACTTTACCACCCCTCTCACCCCCTAAAGGAATCATCTCTATAACAGAAGAATATAAAGTTCCTGCAATCATGGCTGTATAGTTAAAAACCACACTCTCCAAACATCCTGGCAGATAGGTTCAGTGCTAACTTTACCCTCCTGTCATCCCCTAAAGGGCCCATCTCTATACCAGAAGAATGCAAAGTTCCTGTAATCACGGCTACACAGGTAAAAAACACACTATCCAAAGCCAACAACACAGCATCCATGGGACCTGACAACATCCCAGGCTGTGTTCTACATGAACTACAGAACGAACTGGCACCCCACCTAAGTACCATGTTCAATCATTGCCTCATCTCAGGCTATGTGCCCACTAAGTGGCGCACAGCGACAGTTATCCCACTCCACAAAGGTGGAGCCACCACACACCCTGGAAACTACTGCCCCATTAGCCTAACGAGCCTGGTCTGCAAGGCTATGGAACGTATCATCATGGAACTTATAAACAATGACATTGATAATCTCCAAACTCAGGACCCCACCCAGTTCAGGTTTGTAAAAGGCAGATCATGTCTCCTAAACCTGATAGACTTCTTTGAAGCAGTCACCAAAGCCATAGATGAGGGTAAGGTGTTTCACACAGCATATCTAGATATCTCCAAGGCTTTCGACACCATTCCCCACTCTGGAATTATAGATAAACTCACTAAAAAGGTATAAATCCCTATGTCACAAGATGGGTTGCCAACTTGCTCACTGACAGAACCCACACTGTGAAAGTAGAAGACTCCAAATCCAATTTCATACCAGTGACAAGTGGAGTACCACAGGGTTCAGTCCTGGGTCTTCTCCTGTTTGGTATCTACTTCTCTGAAGTACAAGCCAACACAGAAGGTCTTTGGCTAACGAAGTTCGCAGATGACTGCAAACTAGGAGCCATAATCAAAAGTCCAAAAGATGTGGACATCCTACAAAAGGGCCTCGCTGAGACAGATGCCTGGTGTCAAAGCCATGGCCTCAAGCTCAATGCCAAAAAGTGCATTGTCATCCCTTTTGGTAAAAACTCTGTACCCATGAACTACCACATAGGCGGTAGTCTACTTAACACCAAAAGTGTGATAATAGACCTTTGGACACATGTAGACAGTAGTCTCTCCTTTGATAATCACATCACCACAGTAGTCATGAAATCCTTCTATGTGGCACACCTCACCACAAAAGGTTTCTCATCCAGAAAAAAAGAGGTCATTGTTCCCCTCTACACGTCACTCATTAGACCCATTATAGAGTACAATGCCCCTTTTGTTATGTACCTCACAAGACATCTACAACAACTGGAAAGGCCACAAAAATACCTCACAAAGAGGATTACTGGCCTCAAACAGATGCCCTACGCAGACTGTCTAAAAAAACTGCAGCTTTATTCCATCGCATATCGCCTACTCAGAGGCGATCTCTGCCTAACACACAAAGCTATGTCAAACCCAGAGCTTTTAGACATGCTCCACTTAAAGAAATCCCAATCCCTACGAGCTACACACTGTAGGGACCTAAACCTTGTCACCACAATAAACAGAACATGCTGGAGGGATAGATTCCTTTCCCAGAGACTTTCCATACTCTGGAACAAACTACCTATCTATATCAAACAAAGCTCCTCATTAGCACTCTTCAAGAAAAATCTTGACGATTGGATGGGAGATAGGAAATTCATCCTGGGGATCACGGCTGTGGCTCTGCACGAAAGTGGCACAGGAAAATAATTTTTCTTGGGTGGCAAAAGCCAGGGTACCCTTGGCTAGGCTTATATAGACCCTAGGGCCAATAGCCTAGTACCTACCCATGAACCTATGAACCCTTTTCTACTATTTTTAAATACAACATATAAAAAAATTAAATAAAAACTTTTTGCTCATTACTCACAAAACATTTTTTGTTATATTCTAAAAGTATCAATTTTTAACTCCTAACTAATATGGTTACTTGTATTGTAAAAAAACATTTGATTTTGATATAATCATTTAAACCTGGTGCTTGATCTGCACCCAAATGTGTTTGCCACAAAGATTCCTTGCACTCTAACTGTGTTTTATAATCCCCGTGTATAAACTCTGGCCAGCACTATCTATAACAAGCAAAAAATTAGTCCACGACCTTGAAGAAAGGAACTGGAGCTCTGCTAAAGTCCACAAAGATATAATTTATTTCTGAAATGTTCCAAGAGTCACAGATAAAATCACACAAGCGCTTTCGCTCAGGCAATCCTGAGCTTTATCAAGTGAAAACATGTTGCAGTGTATGGTAACCTCCATTAAATACCCTAGCAATTATACAATTAATTAATAAAATGTGATGTTAAAGTGCTCTGATAATTTAAAGTTATATATTAAAAAATGATTATCATTACAACCACCCGAAAATGAAATGTTTGCAATGACATGTGCATATGTATAAAAATGAAATAACCATAAAAAACATTTTAAAATGCCAGTTGCCTAGGTTTCTGGGAATACAGATCTGAATTCTCGTTAGGGTTGAAGATTATTAAAAAATATTTAAAAATGCGTTTAGATTAGTAATGAATTATTGAATATTTGTTTTACACTGTTAAAAGTGCAGTTAAATATGCATAAGGTATTATTAATGCCCATCTATTTAAAATTTCATGTTGAATTTGATTTATTGGTTGAAGTCATGTAGCCGTGGGTGTTCAATAATTTAGTGTGCTGTGGGGAGATGTTGTAATGTAAAAGGGGCTCAAGTATAAGAGTTACAACCTAGCCCTCCTGAGCTTGAGGACCGGTTTAATGCTGATCATCCCATTCAGACCTGGTGGCTTCCCTGCATTCAGCCTCAACTGCCATAATAGTTCACGGTAGCCCAAGGTGGATTCCCAGTCACCACCCCTTGCATCTGGTTCAACTTGTTCCAGGACCAGGAACTGGATTTTGGGTTCTGGGCAGGAGAGTGAATGTTTATAGAAGGCATTGGTTTCCTTCTTCTTGGTCATGTCGTAAAGATGTTCATAAATACGTTTTCTTAATTCCCTCTCAGTTTTGCCCACGTAGAAACTTTGACAGTTGGTGCACATCCCCAAGTATACAACCCCTCTGGTGGCACAGGTGTAAAATCCAGTAGGGTGTATCTTGAAGTTTCTAGACGGGAGCTAGGGTGCTGTCTCTTTGGATATGGCATGGCACTGGGCGCAGGCGCCGCATTTGAATGAGCCCAGTCTTGGTTGTTTTACCTTCATCCTGTTTCCTTGATTTCTTTCAAATATTTCCTTTAAATTAGCACCTCTTTTACAAACGAAACTGGGTTTAGATGGTATGTAGTCCTTTAGTTCTTCAAAGAGGGTTAAAACTGGCCAGTGATGTAAAATTGTTTCTTCCAGTTCATAGGAATTTGATGAGTATGTGTATGCAAAACTGTTAATGTGAACAGCATCTTTGTTTAGTGTGTTGTTGGTCGTTGGTACAAATCCCCCCCCTAGTATTGGTTTGTACAAAACAGTTTTGCATACACATACTCATCAAATTCCTATGAACTGGAAGAAACAATTTTACATCACTGGCCAGTTTTAACCCTCTTTGAAGAACTAAAGGACTACATACCATCTAAACCCAGTTTCGATTGTAAAAAGAGGTGCTAATTTAAAGGAAATATTTGAAAGAAATCAAGGAAACAGGACGAAGGTAAAACAACCAAGACTGGGCACATTCAAATGCGGCGCCTGCGCCCAGTGCCATGCCATATCCAAAGAGACAGCACCCTACCTCCCGTCTAGAAACTTCAAGATACACCCTACTGGATTTTACACCTGTGCCACCAGAGGGGTTGTATACTTGGGGATGTGCACCAACTGTCAAAGTTTCTACGTGGGCAAAACTGAGAGGGAATTAAGAAAACATATTTATGAACATCTTTACGACATGACCAAGAAGAAGGAAACCAATGCCTTCTATAAACATTCACTCTCCTGCCCAGAACCCAAAATCCAGTTCCTGGTCCTGGAACAAGTTGAACCAGATGCAAGGGGTGGTGACTGGGAATCCACCTTGGGCTACCGTGAACTATTATGGCAGTTGAGGCTGAATGCAGGGAAGCCACCAGGTCTGAATGGGATGATCAGCATTAAACCGGTCCTCAAGCTCAGGAGGGCTAGGTTGTAACTCTTATACTTGAGCCCCTTTACATTACAACATCTCCCACAGCACACTAAATTATTGAACACCCACGGCTACATGACTTCAACAATAAATCAAATTCAACATGAAATTTTAAATAGATGGGCATTAATAATACCTTATGCATATTTAACTGTACTTTTAACAGTGTAAAACAAATATTCAATAATTCATTACTAATCTAAACGCATTTTAAATATTTTTTAATAATCTTCAACCCTAACGAGAATTCAGATCTGTATTCCCAGAAACCTAGGCAACTGGCATTTTAAAATGTTTTTTATGGTTATTTCATTTTTATACATATGCACATGTCATTGCAAACATTTCATTTTCGGGTGGTTGTAATGATAATCATTTTTTAATATATAACTTTAAATTATCAGAGCACTTTAACATCACATTTTATTAATTAATTGTATAATTGCTAGGGTATTTAATGGAGGTTACCATACACTGCAACTTGTTTTCACTTGATAAAGCTCAGGATTGCCTGAGCGAAAGCGCTTGTGTGATTTTATCTGTGACTCTTGGAACATTTCAGAAATAAATTATATCTTTGTGGACTTTAGCAGAGCTCCGGTTCCTTTCTTCAAGGTCGTGGACTAATTTTTTGCTTGTCTTTGGTTTTTTGTGCATTACTTCCTCTGGTTTTGTTCGCCATGGCTAATGGAGAAGAAACCTTTAATCCAGGAGAAACTCCTGAAATTCTGAAGATCACTACAAACGACCTTCCGGTGAGCAGAGCGGAGTTCAACCAAGTATTGGTTGCACTCAAAGAGCTCACTAACTTGCTGAAACCAACCGCGGCTGCTTCACCAGCGCTAGCTTGCAACCAGCAGCAAGCACTACAAAGCAACTTTGGATTACCGGTTATTGCGGACCCGGAAGAGGGTATAAGCTCCACATTATCCTCCACGGACATGTCTGGCGCCGGATCCAGAAGAAACAACTTCACTCGTCGCCATGAAGCTATTAGAGCTCCTGAAACTAATGCACATCTAGGAACCAACGGAACTAATAATCCTGCTTTGAAACACAAAAATAAGGATGTAAACTTTGCTAAATGGGCTGGTCAACGCTTCACTTTTTCTAAAGGTAGTAATAACTTTAATAACTTTTCAAATTTTGATCAGAACATGGACTTGTTCAAGGACAAATTATACTCCTTACGGAGTACACAGTTAGAGATAGACTATTTGAATGAATGTTTGAGAGTGAAGCGTGTCCCGAAAGGGCTACGCTTTTTTAAATTTCCAAACAATGTCCAGTATGGTACTGATTATTATTTTAATTTGTGTGAGATTTTTGATAAAGCTGGATTGGAAATGTTGCATGTAATGGTAGGGGAATATGAATTGAAAGCACAAACATTAATGAATGAACTAGACACTTTAAACAATGAATTAACATCTAGTACTGATTTTAGTGCTTTTAAACCAAACTATGACAAGGTTTTCGACAATGTTGATGTTTTCTGTGATAAGATTCTTAACAGAAAATTAAGAAAATTAGAACGTGATCTCATTGAATATAGGGATGGCTTAGCCTACCCTAGCCTCAATGGTTACAACAGAACTTCTTCCAAAAATAACACCACAAACTTAGATAGGGCTAGTGATACACATGACAGACAAGAGGAACCCCCTAGAAGAAGTGAAAGGCTAGCAGAGAAGAACAGAAAGGGTACCAACAACCAGGATTTTCAACAGAACCCCGGCCAGACCGGGGTTTGGGGACAGAGACAAAGGCAGGCACCGAGGTCTTGGAATTTTGTTCACTAACAAACCACCATACATCATCTGCTCCAACACCCCTGAATGATCCTATAACTGACCAAGCCCCAAACCTGGGTTTATATAGTCAAAATTCTACTCACATTGAGGGTAACTGCACTATTTCAAGGAGAAACAACTTTGCCATATACAATTACACTGACATGAACCTTCCCAAAAATGCTTTTGATGTTTTCACCCGAGGGCTACATTTTGTCCCAACTAAACCTATGAATTTAACACAAGCTTTGATAGATTTAAAAATGTTTACCAGAGCTCTAAACTTAAACCTGATTTTCAAAGGTCAAACATTTAATGCAACAGGCCCAACGCGTACAAGCCTCTTCAACCCCCCACTACACCCAATAATCCTCTTTTTTGAAAAATTAGTAGAAAATGACTTTAGGAAAGTATACAATAATCAAGAAATTTTACTTCATCCAAACTTTTCTGAACAAGAAATGAATTTTATAAAACATCTGCACGAAGAAAAAATCAGGGTCATGAAACCTGACAAAGGAGGAGGAATTGTCCTTATGTTTTCAGAGGATTACGAAGCCCATATACACACCATGTTACAAAATGATGAACAGTATGAGACGGTTTCACGAAACGAGATTAATATCGCCTTCGCTGGGATTAATTATTATCTTAGTGACCTTCTATTGCAACAGGCCATCAATGAAAAGGTCTACAACTACTTACACGTGGAAAAACCCAGGATACCAGTCATCTTCGGGATACCTAAAACCCATAAAGGAATTAACCCATTACAATTCAGGCCGATTGTATCAGGAGCAGGTGGAGTGACTGAGCCCTTGGGAAAATTTATTGATTACATGACTAAGGAATACACGTCTCTACTGTCCAATGTCTGCAAGGATTCCTGGCACTTCCTTCGGGACATTCCCACCTCTTGCTACTCACCAGACATTTTAATGGTCACAGTGGACATCAAAGATCTTTTTTCTAGCATCCCTCACCAAGAAGGTTTGGAATGGTTTGCCCAATTTCTAGGCCAGAAAACAACTCTCAGCAACAAAATGTCCAACTTGCTTACCGAGATGATGGAAATGGTTTTGTCCAATAACTTCATCTTTTTTAATGGTGAATTGTACCGGCAATGCAAGGGGGTTGCCATGGGGGCATCTTGTGCATCCTTTTATGCAAATGTAGTATTGCACATGTGGGAGCATACATTCGTTTTGATACCTCCATGGGAAGATCACATTCTTTTTTACAGACGTTATTTGGATGACATCTGTATTTTATGGTCTGGCTCTGAGGAGAACCTATCGGAATTCCTTACACACATTAATTCAACAACGAATTTTTTACAATTCACGCACACAGTGGATCAGCACGAACTTCATTATCTAGACAATACCCTCTACAAGGACTACAATGAGAAAACCTTTCATTCCAAACTACATCGCAAGGACACATTCTCTAACTCCTTTCTACACTTCGAAAGTGCCCACCCACAATATCAAAAGAGGGGGATTATTAAGGGGCAGCTCATCAGAGCAAGTAGAATATGCAGTACGCAGAAAGATTTTGAATCCGAGGTGGAACTTTTGAAAGACCTTTTCCTGGAGAGAGGTTACCCCTTGGAATTATTTTCAACTCTAGCAGCAGAGGTAAAATCTGCACGACACTCCCTCTACAAACCAATACTAGGGGGGGGATTTGTACCAATGACCAACAACACACTAAACAAAGATGCTGTTCACATTAACAGTTTTGCATACACATACTCATCAAATTCCTATGAACTGGAAGAAACAATTTTACATCACTGGCCAGTTTTAACCCTCTTTGAAGAACTAAAGGACTACATACCATCTAAACCCAGTTTCGTTCGTAAAAGAGGTGCTAATTTAAAGGAAATATTTGAAAGAAATCAAGGAAACAGGACGAAGGTAAAACAACCAAGACTGGGCACATTCAAATGCGGCGCCTGCGCCCAGTGCCATGCCATATCCAAAGAGACAGCACCCTACCTCCCGTCTAGAAACTTCAAGATACACCCTACTGGATTTTACACCTGTGCCACCAGAGGGGTTGTATACTTGGGGATGTGCACCAACTGTCAAAGTTTCTACGTGGGCAAAACTGAGAGGGAATTAAGAAAACGTATTTATGAACATCTTTACGACATGACCAAGAAGAAGGAAACCAATGCCTTCTATAAACATTCACTCTCCTGCCCAGAACCCAAAATCCAGTTCCTGGTCCTGGAACAAGTTGAACCAGATGCAAGGGGTGGTGACTGGGAATCCACCTTGGGCTACCGTGAACTATTATGGCAGTTGAGGCTGAATGCAGGGAAGCCACCAGGTCTGAATGGGATGATCAGCATTAAACCGGTCCTCAAGCTCAGGAGGGCTAGGTTGTAACTCTTATACTTGAGCCCCTTTTACATTACAACATCTCCCCACAGCACACTAAATTATTGAACACCCACGGCTACATGACTTCAACCAATAAATCAAATTCAACATGAAATTTTAAATAGATGGGCATTAATAATACCTTATGCATATTTAACTGCACTTTTTAACAGTGTAAAACAAATATTCAATAATTCATTACTAATCTAAACGCATTTTTAAATATTTTTTAATAATCTTCAACCCTAACGAGAATTCAGATCTGTATTCCCAGAAACCTAGGCAACTGGCATTTTAAAATGTTTTTTATGGTTATTTCATTTTTATACATATGCACATGTCATTGCAAACATTTCATTTTCGGGTGGTTGTAATGATAATCATTTTTTAATATATAACTTTAAATTATCAGAGCACTTTAACATCACATTTTATTAATTAATTGTATAATTGCTAGGGTATTTAATGGAGGTTATCATACACTGCAACTTGTTTTCACTTGATAAAGCTCAGGATTGCCTGAGCGAAAGCGCTTGTGTGATTTTATCTGTGACTCTTGGAACATTTCAGAAATAAATTATATCTTTGTGGACTTTAGCAGAGCTCCGGTTCCTTTCTTCAAGGTTGTGGACTAATTTTTTGCTTGTCTTTGGTTTTTTGTGCATTACTATCTATAACAAATCTTATATAAAATTTATCTCTCTATCAAAGTATAATTATCAATATAAATGAATATCTACATTGATTGCAATTAATTCCTCTAAACGTCAGATGTAAACCAGCTATAAGACTTTGCAGCAGCTCTTCAAACTCTCAGCTCACTCTACTACTAGGATAAAATTAGCATGAAAGGCTCAGTAGACTGGAACAAAGGGTCACACACACACTGACACATAATTTGATTTATTGTAACAACAGAGAATGGCTCTCCTATTAGAAGTTTCATAAACATGTATTAATCAGTAATTTTCTATCTCTGTCAGAAGCATTCTCAAAACATATGGGTAAAAGAACATAGAAAATGTAAATACACATGTTAAATGTACATATATATCTACAAACATCAAAAGATAAGAACATGTATATTGCTTTTACTTTATATGTTGTGTATAAAATGAATGACAGGGACAGATGCTGTGTCTTGAATATTCATGCTGAACTGCAGACTGATTATACAAAGCTCTTTTTTATTAAGCTTTTGTATTACTTCATATGTTGCAAACTTTAATTCTTAATTGAATAGTTATAGCAAAACAAATATCAAATGTAGGTATAATAATAAGGAAAAATAGTCTCTTTTATTAGAAAAACTATAGAAATAATAATATCACGATAAAACTGAGCAATGAATGCTTGCATCTGCATCCTTTACAAAACTAAAGTGTCTCAGCAGCATTTTTGAAAATAACTGCATGACCAGCTTAGGACACAGTGTAGCAATATACTCTGCCCATTCCAGGAAGAAAAGATAAAATTATTTTGTCCATGACAGCATTGTGTAAAATAGAAAGACAGGACTGCATTCTTTAAGACAGTATAAATACTTTGTGTCAAGTTGTAATCCTTATCAGTTGCATGGAAAATACACTGTACTGACCCAGCTGTGTGCTTTGTTTGATTGCTTGTTATTCTAACTGCTTGTTATGTTTCTTCATAGATGCAGTGCTTGTACATACTTGTACAGACTTTTGGTGCCAAAACCTGGCAGGAAATAAAAGCAGAGAGTGCAGACGCTGGAGCAAGAAGAGAAGGTTAGGGGATGTAACAGAGATAATCTGATTTCCATAAAAGAGGAAACAGAAAAAAATCTGAAATCTGATTTCCATAAAGAAGGAAAGAGAATATGGAGATCTGATTCTTATGAGGAACCCATCCCCATGTGATAAGAGGAGGACAAAAGGATAGTTAGCGATTTCTAAAGGAACATCCACAATGATCATAGGGCAAGGTCCTACCTTTATCTTGATTCGTAATATAGAAGCACTAAGACATTGTTCTATAGTTAACTGTGTAATCTGCAATTTATGAGGCATTCAGTTGTTAAATGTATTTGTATATTAATAACCGTTTAAATGTGGGGAAGCAAAGCACCACAATTATTACAACTAGAAATAATACCTGAAGAGTTATAAAAGTAACAGTATTAGAGACTTAAAACATGATATTATACCAGGAAAAGTACCTGTAACTAGACCTAGAAGTAGATCATCATCCTCTTTTGGCTTTTCCCGTTAGGGGTCACCACAGCGGATCATCTCTTTCCATTTCTTCCTATCCTCTGCATCTTGCTCTGTCACACCAACCACCTGCATGTCCTCTCTCACCACGTCCATAAACCTTATCTTAGGCCTTCCTCTTTTCCTCTTACCTGGCAGCTCCATCCTTAGCATCTTTTTCCCAATATACCCATCATCCCTCCTCAGCACAAGTCCAAACCAATGCAATCTCGTCTCTCTTGCTTTGTCTCCAAACTGTCCAACATGAGCTGACCCTCTAATATACTGATTTCTAATCCTATCCATCCTAGTCACACCGAGTGCAAATCTTAACATCTTTAACTCTGCCACATCCAGCTCTGACTCCTGCCTTTTTGTCAATGCCACTGCCTCCAACCCATATAACATAGCTGGTCTCACTACCCTCTTGTAGACCTTCCCTTTCACTTTTACTGGTACCTGTCTGTCACAAATCACTCCTGACACTCTTCTCCACCCATTCCACCCTGCCTCTACTCTCTTCTTCACCTCTATTCCACATTCACCATTACTCTGAACTGTTGATCCCAAGTACTTACACTCGTCCACCTTTACCAACTCTACTCCCTGCATCCTCACCATTCCTCTACCCTCCCTCTCATTTACACACATATATTCTGTCTTAGCCCTGCTGACCTTCATTCCTCTGCTCTCTAGAGCATATCTTCACCTCTCCAGAGTCTCCTCAACCTGATTCCTACTCTCACTACAGATCACAATGTCATCTGCAAGCATCATAGTCCACGGGGCCTCCTGTCTGATCTCATCTGTCAATCTGTCCATCACCACTGCAAATAAGAAAGGACTCAGAGCTGATCCTTGATGTAATCCCACCTCCACCTTAAATGGATCTGTCACTCCCACTGCAGTCCTCACCACTGTCACACTACCCTCGTACATATCCTGTACCACTCTTACATACTTCTCTGCCACTCCCGACTTCCTCATACAATACCACAACTCTTCTCTAGGCACCCTGTCATATGCTTTCTCCAAGTCTACAAAGACACAATGCAACTCCTTCTGACCTTCTCTGTATTTCTCCAATAACACTCTCAGAGCAAACATTGCATCTGTAGTGCTCTTTCCTGGCATGAAACCATACTGCTGATCACTAATCATCACCTCCCTTCTTAACCTAGTTTCTACTACTCTTTCCATAACTTCAAGCTGTGACTGATCAGTTTTATCCCTCTGTAGTTACTGCAGCTCTGCACATCACCCTTATTCTTAAAAATAGGTACCAAAACACTTTTTCTCCACTCCTCAGGCATCCTCTGACTTTCCAAAATTTCATTAAACAATCTAGTTAGAAATTCCACTGCCATTTCTCCTGAGCACCTCCATGCTTCCATTGGTATGTCATCTGGGCCAACAGCCTTTCCATTCTTCATCCTCTTCATAGCTGCCCTTACTTCCTCCTTGCTAATCTGTTTCACTTCCTGATTCACTATCCCCACATCATCCAACCTTCTCTCTCTCTCTCATTCTCTTAATTCATCAGCCTCTCAAAATACTCTTTCCATCTACTCAGCACTCTCTCCTCGCTTGTGAGTACCTTTCCCTCACTATCCTCTATCCCCCTTACCTGCTGCACATCTTTCCCAGCTCTGTCCCTCTGTTTAGCTAATCGGTACAGGTCCTCTTCTCCCTCTTTAGTGTCCAATCTCTCATACAACTCTCCATATACCTTATCCTTAGCTTTTGCCACCTCTCTCTTTGCCATACGCTTCATCTCCTTATACTCATGTCTACTTTCTTCATCTCTTTGACAATCCCACTTCTTCTTCGCCAGCCTCTTCCTCTGTATACTCTCCTGTACTTCCTCATTCCACCACCAGGTCTCCTTGTCCTCCTTCCTCTGTCCAGATGTCACACCAAGCACCTTTCTAGCAGTCACCCTTACTAGTTCTGCTGTAGTTACCCAGCTATTCGCTAACTCTCCACTGCCTCCCAGTGCCTGTCTAAACTCTTCCCTAAACTCTACTTCACAATCACCCTTTTTTTAACTTCCACCATTTAATCCTTGGTACAGCTTTCACACTCCTCCTCCTCTTCTTGATCACCAACGTCATTCTACAGACCACCATTCTATGCTGCTTAACTACACTTTCCCCTGCCACCACTTTACAGTCTCCAATCTCCTTCAACCTAGAAGTAGATATTTATTAAAATTTGCTAAACCATTTCAAGAGAAAAAGTCTCAAAATATATCTGAAAGTGTTATTGAACCATCTCAAAAAGGAAAGTTTCAAGGAAAATCAGAAGGTTTTTTTAAAATTCCCCAAGGGAACAGAGATGCTGTCAAATCTTAAAAAAAAAGCTACCCTAGAAAAAATAATGACATCAGGGTTAATTTTATCTCCTAATTTTTCCAGATTTGAAGACATTATAACACAAGCAGGAGAAGATAAAGGTGGTAATAGTTTACAAGATGGGGCTCCATAATTTTTATTAGATATTATTCATGAGTGGTTAAGTCAGAAGCAGCAAAAAATAATGGATAAAAATATACCAGAAGGATGGAAAAAGAGAAGTCCTATTTACAAACTGCCATCTTTGATTTATGAATTTACTGAATGGGGAAAACCAAATCAGAATAAAAGAGATCTTATTAAGAAAACATTAATTCCAGCTATTCTACAATATTTTTTTGTGTGTACATTAGAGCAATACAAAACTATAGATTATATAGACATGTAGAAGAATCAGACAGGTAAAAGAGAAAGCAGAAGAAATAAAAACTTTGTATAGTGAAAGAAAGGAAAAGGAACGACAACATAAAGGCATATCAAATAGAACAGTTAGAAGAAAAAGTGAGGGAACAAAAAAACAAATAGCTAATTTAGAAAAAGAAGTGGAATTCAGGGATCATGAAAAACAAGCATTAAAAACAACTCTACAGAAGCCACTAGATTAGGAACACAGCTTGGTCAAAAAGTGGAGGATGATGGGGAAGAAGTTTGGAAAATCTTCTAAGGATTAAAAAGAGAACAGCAAATAGCCTCTGTATGGGGATATCAGTTACCGGAACCAGATTAGGATACGTGTACAGAAATCACTCTTAACTCTAATTTCCAATATAATAGACCCATAACATCTAGCTATACTTTTTTCAGTTATGGTTACCTCTCCAACATGGAAAGGAAACATTTCAATTAAGACAATGTGTCCAGTTACACAGGCATTAGATTATAATGCATCTACCTACAGATCATTAACTCCTCAAGAATTTCAAGCAAGCAATAATGCCCAAGATGGTGTGTGTTATTGTGGAAATAACGCCCACCAAGGGATGTTCTGAGGCCCCACACCACAGGAATAGGACATCTACACCTCTGGAAGGGCATTAAATCCCCAATAACACACACTCTGGAGGGCATTATTGCACTTAGAGAATGGGCTGTCTGCAAAATTGTTGTGTCTTACTTAGTTATTAATCTTTTTATTACTGTTATTTTATATATATATATATATTTGATGTAAAATAGTTCCTCTGCATAATGTTTCATACTTGCTGTAGTATATGTTAATGTTGCTGAAAGAAGCATTTTATATCCAAAATATAATACTTTAGATACATATCCAGGTATTTACTTTTTTTTTTTTTTTTTGGTTCTTTACTCCTAAAACATCTGGTTTGTCACCTACCAGTGGAGATTGATGTCACTAAATAATGACATACATTTGAATTTCAAAATGTTATTTCCTTCAGAAAATGCTTGCTATCAAAAATCCAGTTTTTTAAGTAAGTTTGTAATTTTATAAGACTGATAATTAAATTCTGTTTATATGTTTGAGCCTTTGTTCCCTCTTTATTTTAGTCTTTATTCAAATTTCTTCAGCTGAAAAGCCAAGAGGTATGCAGATGACGTAACTGCTGCTGCTGCCACTGGTCAGTCTCACTCAGTCACACACACACACACACACACACACACACACACACACACACACACACACACACACACACACACACACACACACACATACCTGCATTAGAAAATGCATGCTAACACCAATTATAATATTCATGTAATGTTGTGAATTTATAACAGCAACATTTAAAATATTTTCCTATTTGGGCCTTTCTCTCCTATTTATTTTAGGTTTATCCAGTATACTTTTCAACCTCTTAGCGCAAGAAATCCGGAAAAAGCCAGAAATAATGGGGGGCAAAGGCCCAAAAATAGGAGCAGAGTTTAAATATTCCTCTTATAAACTTAAAAAGTTGCTGGAATAATACGTTTGATGTTACCATGCACTTTCTGGAATATATGAAGTCTGAAACTCCTATTTGTGTCATTTAGTGAAATCAGTCCTCAGTCATTTGACAGAAAACCATGAATTTTATTAGGAACAGACCAGAAATATGCAGTAAAAATCTGTAGATTCTGGCAAAAATCGGGATAGTTGAGAGGTATCCAGATATGTTGAACTAAGAGGTCAAGAGGTACGCAAAACTCTTTACTGCTGCTGCCAGGGATCACTTCACTCTTTCTCTCTCTCTCTCTCTCTCTCTTCCACACACACACACACGCACACACACACACACACGCATGCACGCACGCACACACACACACACACACACACACACACACACACACACACACAGTCACTCCTGCTTTTATGCATGCATTCACTCACAGACATAGATAGAAATATATACACAATCATATACATACATGCACATACACACACACTTTCTGTTTCATTTATTTTTTACACTCACTAAGAAGCAAAAGTGCTGCTTAGTCAGGGTAAAATAGCTCAATTGATCTCTCTCACTCTCACACTCATACATGCATACACTTTCACACACATACATGCACTTTTTTATTTTATTTTACTTTTTATTTTACACTTGCTAAGCAGCAAAAGTGCTGCTTAATGAGCTTAAAGTAATGGCGGCCATTAGGTTTTTTTCCAATCTGAGCTCTATGGCAGCTTGATATGCTGCCCTGAAGCAATGGACTCATTTTTCTGAAGGCATTAGCTGTAGCTTAACACCCTGTTGGAGAATATTCGTTCTCCAGTCAAGGTGTGATCTACAGGTCACCCTTTCTCTAAACAATATTAACATACTTGGGACGAAAATGGGATGCCTATAAAGAACCATGGACTGAGAGAAGAGAAAAACTTGAACAGAAGCAAAGAATATTTGGATGGTCCAGAGAAGAATTATGTTCTGTAACTATTGCAATGATGCCAGTAGGGAAAAAGGATATCCAAAAAATGTGGGAAGGTAGACCCACTTGGAATGAAATTCAAGAATTTCTACAAGATATGTCACCTCATCCTAGAATTGATTGGGGAAAATACATGAAATAAATTTAGGAGAAATAGGAGATTTAGATGAATATATTCATAAAAATGGGGAGCTTATAGATTGTATAGTGGTCAAGAAAGGCCTGAAATGGATAGTTTGACCTTTGTAAGAACAGTATTATAAGGACTACCAATTTTGTTGAAAAGGGCCATCCTAGTAAGGGGTCACCCTTATACTTATGATCCTTATTATCAGTATGGGAAGTGAGAAAAGAACTAATAGTTAAATCAAAGGACGTGAAAACAGTACAAAGAGAGAGAGATGAAAAACTGTAATAAAGAAGGATATTGCTGGTCACAAGATGGGGGTCAAGTTGGACAAGGACCTAATCAAAAAAGGAAACAAGAAGAAAAAGAAAAGGTGGATAAGGATGGAGTACCTCAAATTTATCTGGAAAGATTGGAAAATCTTGAAAATAAGATAGAAAAGCCTTTATCCAGTTAGGAATCTGGGGTCTCCATAGCCTCCCTAAAAATGGCTTTCATGGGAGGCCACATGCTCAAATATGGGTAGGAGACAATTTAGATACATATTTAATAGATACAGGAGCCACATTTATCGTCAGTACAAGAACATTCCCAGGAACAAGAGCCATAAGTTTGCAAGGATCAGGAGAAGAAATTTCTCAAGCTTAAGTAAGTATCCCTGTAGAAACAAAGATAGGGAAGATACTTTCCAGCATTCATGATTGTCAGGTCCTCAACTACAGAACATTATTGGTAGTGATATTTTGAAACAGACAGGTTACATTATAGATTTGTGTAACAAGGAATTGATAAAGAGATCATTAGCTGAAGTGTTAGTCATTCCTGAAGCTTTACACAAATACAGTGTCAAGGATCCAGGACAATATGATTTAGCTGAGTTATTGAAAACACCAAATAAAGAGTTGGCTCAACTAATCTATTGTTATTAGGGTATTTTTGCTAAATGTAGGAATGATTGTGGACACATCTGTAATTTATTCTCAAAGTAAGAGGCAGCCCAAGAAACATATAAAACAGTATCCAATCAAGAAAGAAGCATAACAGGCAATACTGTATACTGTAAAAGCTTTAGAAGCTCAGGGTCTATGAGAAAAAATAATTTACCAGCTATTGGCCCATACAGAGGCAAGATAGACATTATCATCTCACTATTACTTACAGAGAATTCAATAAGGTAGTGCCTCACCTTTTGCCGTTATTAGGTAGCATGCTTGATCTTATTGCTCAGATTTAGGAAAAAATGAAGATGTTCTCCACATTGGATGTGAATAATGGTTTCTGGAGCATCATCTGGGTGAAGTCTCACCGTGGAAATTTGCCTTTACTGTAGTAGCTTAACAATATACATGGACATGAATGCCTCAAGGCTTTCATAATGCTCCAACAGTTTTTCATCATGTAATGCAGGAAGTAATAAAGCAACTGAAATGTAGATCCTCTATTATTGACTATGTATATGGCATGCCTGTAGGAAAAGAGACTGAAAAGCAACACTTGAATGACCTGGAAGAAATCTACCAAGCAATAAGACAAACAGGATTAGAGCTGAAACTTAAAAAGAGTCAGTTCATGATGACTTCTGTAATTTTCTTAAGTATTGCAATATCAGCAGGAAAGATAAATATTAGTGAGTACAAGAAGCAATTGATTAGACAGTTACTAATTCCAGCTACTGTCACAGGGTTAAGGCAATCCCTAGGAATCTTTTTATTCTCAAGGGAATGGATACCATATTACACAAATAAAAAACAAAACCCTTGACTGATTTGCTTAAGGGAAACAAAAAGGGAGATGAACCTCTTAACTGGAATGATGAATCACTAGTAGCTTTCTCTAAGGTCAAAGAAGAACTGTTTCTCCACCTGCATTGGGTGCCCCAGAAAGAGACAAATACTTCATTGTACAGTTTGGATACAATGGTGAAACTATAATGGCTATAATGTTGCAAAAAAGAAGATCTCAATATAGTTCTGGGTTGTTATTCCTGAACTATGAGACCAGATGAAAAAGAAATGAGGAAATGTGAAAAGCATGCCACTATACCAGAATGGTCTACTGAAGTGACACACCATATGACTCACGGTTCTTAAATTGCGCTACAGACCAAACATAATGTACAACTAACAGTAGAATCACTACAAGTTTCACAAGTCTGGAGGGATGGATTAGAGTAGAAGTCCCTTGGATTAAGTTTTTACCAGAATTGTTTAATTACCAAAGGGCATCTCACTGACTTGAAAAATGAGGAGGAAGACTTAAGGGTAGGCAAAACCATTGAAGGAGCTTCAAATTGGTACACAAATGGGTTTGGATACTGGAGCTCTGAAAGTGGGTGTTTTGTGACATAATGGGCAATTTACAATGCAAAGACAAAAGAACAAAAGAAGGGCAATCTCCTAGGGGATGCTCACCACAATGAGCTGAACCAGAAACAGCTAAGCAAGCTTTGCTATGACCCAGACCTCTAAACATTTATACAGACAGTGAATATGTAATCTAAGTTTTAATATCATCTCTTCCCATTTGGGCAAGAAGAGGTTTTATTACAGCTGATGGTAAACCAATTAGCCATTAAGAAGTATTAACAGAAAGAAATTTGTGCCCTGATAAAAGATCCTTCTACAGTGGGCATAAATAAGGTTGAAGCACATACCAAAACTGACGTGCATAGTCCAGATAATAAAATATTAGATCAGCTAGCAAACAAAGGGGCTCTCAGTGCTAAACAAATATACCCAATACAAAATGTTCCTCAATACTGGGCATGGGAAGTATCACAGAAGAAAAGCAAACAAGAGAAATGGTTCAAAAGATTTTGAATAAGTGACAAATACAAATGGACTGACCAATAAATCCTTTTCCTTTACATTGCACAGCTTACTTTTTAAATACCAGTGTGCAGAGTATGAGCATAAAGTGAAAAACAAGGTGGATAAAATCACTCGGATTCTGTGTGACGGGATCATTATGACACCTACTGTGTGTCGATTAACTGTTGTGGGTCAAATGAAATGAAGCCATTATGAGGTCCAGAATTTAACACTTTGTTCATATGACCTTAATTGCAAAAACAAGCAAAGATATTCAACAGTTAGGAAGCTTAGTAAAATGTCTGAGAGGACAGCCAAACATTATCAAGAAAGACAAAATGGAGGAATTTCAAATCATACAAGGGAATGCATAGACATTGGTTATGTTCCCAGAACTTTGGTCAGTATCAGGAGAATTCAAAAAAGGTACTCTACATGGAGTAAAAAACAAGTGAGCCTGAGAAAGGAAAATGTTGTTAACTTACTATCACAATTTCCTAGGTCATCCAGAAAGAGAAAGATTACAACAAATTGTTAGTTCTAAATTCAAATAGAAGGTATGACAGCAAACATTAAAAATCGTGTTGATAGATATGACACTTGTGAAAGGCACAATGTAGGGAAACATAATAGAAGGAAACAATACAGACTCCCACAAGCATTGGCACCTTAATAAAATAAAATAAAATGAAGAGCAAACAACCAAAACCTTAAGCCTAAGAAAGCATTGGGACCTAGGGAAAAGATACAAGTGGATTTTGTAGGACCTCTTCTAACTGCACCAGATTCCATCTCTTACTCACCTTAATAGATGAATATATTGGATTGGTGGAGGCTTGTCCAACAAAAAAGGAAGATGCAAACTTAATATTCAGAATAATGAGTGAAAGGATTATTCCAACATCGGGATTACCTCAAGAAATACATAGTGATCAATGGACTCACTTTATTGGGAGGGTAACAAAACAAATGTGCCAAATTTGGGGAATGAAGTAAAGGTGTCATACTCCTAACCATCCTCAGAGTTTTAGGAGGAGTGAAAGAGCTAACAGAACTCTAAAAGAAGGATGAAAGAAAATGATCACTGAGTATGGGAATCTTTGGGTAAAGCATTTACTTACCCTAATAAATAGTCAACATTCGAGTTTCTGAACTTTCATGATTTTTATCTTGAGATTTTGAAAGTCAGTCATCTGAGAGTCAGGCTTTAGAAATTGACAAGAATATAATGCAGGCTGGTAAATGAATAAGCCAACAAACTAGAAAAAGTAAAAACTCTGCCACGGCAAGCTGTCGAAGTAAAAACAAGTAATTTAATGGTACACAAGTGATTTTGTTTTAAGCGCTTTTAATTTGCCAAACAGGTAAACTTCATCAGAAACAAAAAAATAAATTCAAATCTGTGTTTTATAACAACAGGTGGTCTTAGTAACCAATCAGTAGTATTTTAAAACTGAAAAGTTTGCAGAGATGAAGTAGTAATGTGCAAGCATTTTTACTTCTTGTTTTATACATTGTTTACCCATATTTAATTAGTGATCAGTTGTGTGTTTTTAAGCTATTTTTAGCTATATATGTTTATAAGAATAGTAATTTAACAACACGTTTGGGTTTATTTCCATTTAAAGTATTGTTGTTAACTGTAAGGTTGTTTAGATATTTATTCATTTTTAACTTCCGTTTGTTACTAATTTGTCTGTGACACTCAGTATAAGTGAGTTGCTTTCTAGTATTGCGTTTGCCTTTAAGAAGTTGAAGGTATAGGCAACGTTGTAACTTGATTGGTTACTAAGACCACCTGTTGTTATAAAACACAGATTTGAATTTATTTTTTTGTTTCTGATGAAGTTTGCCTGTTTGGCAAATGAAAAGTGCTTAAAACAAAATCACTTGTGTACCATTAAATTACTTAGTTTTGCTTCAACAGGTTGGCATGGCAGAGTTTTTACTAAGAATATAATACAGCTTATATTGGTTATAGTTGGCATTTTAGGTTGTGTATGCCTAATAATTATTGCCATCAAATGTGTAATTGAATGTGTGAAATGTCAAGCAGTGCAAATTTTGACAATGGACCAAGTGCATCAGGTCTAGGCAGTGCAGATTTTGACAGTGGACCAAGTGCATCAGGTCCAGGATATAGTACAATTTATGAAGTACTCTGAGCTAATGAAGACTGAATATTGATGATATCCAGTGAATAAAAGCCACAAACATGAGTCCTCATGTCTGTTCAGGAAGAACACTCTTACAGTATCGGTATCCCAATCAAATGTAAGATACCAGCTCACAAAATCTTCTCTGAGCAACATGTGTGAACAATCTTTTATATAAATATCAGTGACTGAAAACATAACAGGAATTAACAAAAAGGATAAAAAAGCTGTAAGAAAATGCAATGCTTGGCACAAAGGGCACCAGGTAAGATAAGATAATGCTTATATAGTATTTGTCTCTCTATCAAAGCCATGTTTATCAATATAAATGAATATCTACATTGATTGTTATTAATTCCTCTAAAAGTCAGATGTAAACCACTTATAAGACTTTGCAGCAGCTCTCATAACTCAGCCTGCTACTAGGACAAAATTAGCATTAAAGGGTCACAGCAGACTGGAACAAAGGGTCACACACTAATACATAATTTGATGTAATATACCAACAGGGAATGGGTCTTCTATTAGATGTTTAATAAACATATATTAATCAGCAATTTTTTATCTCTATCAGAAATATCCTTACAACATATAGGTAAAAGAATGTACATAGATATCTACAAGCATCAATAGATAAGAAACTGTATATTGCTTTTACTTCATATGTTGTCTATAGAATAAAGTGCAGAGACAGATGCTGTGCCTTGTATATTTGTGCTGTACTGCACTCTTGATTATATGAAGCTGTTTTTTTTATTAAGCTTTTGTATTTCTTCATATGTTGCAAACTTTCATTAATTCTTAATAATTGGATAGTAATAGCCAAATAGATATCAAATGTAGCTATAATAATAATAAATAGTCTTTCTTATTAAAAAAATTAGAGAAACAGTAATGTCATGATAAAGCTAAGCAGGAAATGCTTGTATCTGTAGTCTTTACAAAAATAAATTGTCTCAACAGCATATCTGAAAATAACTGCATGACCAGATTAGGACGCAGTGTAGTAATACATGCTTCCTATTCAAAAATGTCAAGATAAAATGATCTTGCCCATGATAGCATTATGTAAAATAGAAAGACAGGACTGCATGCTTTAAGAATGTATAAATACCTTGTGTCCAGTTGTAATCCTTGTCAGTTACATGGAAAATAAACTGTACTGGCCCAACAGTGTGCTTTGCTTGCTTGCTTGTTATTCTAAATACTTATTTTTCCTCATAGATGCAGTTATTGAACATACTTGTAGACTCACTATTTGGAATTGCACACCATTGATTGACACTGTTAAACAGTACTAAATTGCATTTCACTTTCCAGTGTGAAAATTGACATATTTTGCTTGCACTGCCATCAATAATGCAAAGAAGACTGACATTGTTGCACTTTACTGAGTGGTTTGAACAATACTAAGAGAATAAATTAAAATTGTTACATTCCTATCTGTGTGGCATAATGTATAAAGATATTCAACTTAGAGAAACAGTACATGTGTCACAGGGATCAAACCCTGATCTCAGATCATGTAACTGAGGGAGTTCATACTATATTTTGATACTCATTTTACTGTATGACTGTGTTGATCTAGGAAACTCGAGTAAGGTCAGTTTTGACTAAAAGTGACAGACAGGTAAGTCATTTGAAAAGATGTAAATATTAATTATGTTTGCTGTGTGAATATTGAAAGCATTTCTACTATTCCCTGTGGTCTTTTCCATTACCATGGCATTAGCTGAAGTCCTGATATTGTGAGACATACATGATAATATTGAATGTGGCAAGGAGATGTGAGATGGCTGACTGTATCACTGCAATGCATTACTAGCTGTGCTCATTGCTACATATACAGTGAGAATAATTTCATATGTTTTCAAGTTGTTATTCCCCAAAAGGTGTTTGAATGCTTCTACTAGGTATTGCATTCTGCTTTTATGAGCCACTTGGCAGAGTGAAATTCACTTTCACGGCTTAAGGAAGAAAGCAGAAATTTTAGTTTTGGGTGCCGTATGTAGCTCAAACCAGCCCAGTGGCATTGTGCAGCCATCAGCAAGCTGGATAGTGCTCACTAAAGAAAATAAACCTAACAGATAACTTTCTCTGTGACACAAGGTGTAAGTATAGTGAGCTTAGAAATAAAGGACATGATACATGGTTCAAATCCACTTAAGTAATACTTTTACAGAGAGTTGTTTGCATACATATTTAATCACATGTTGTGATTAAACAACCACTGTTGTGACTATTGCTAATGATATGTGATCATAACTCCATTAACTTTCACACTATTTGTCACTAACTACAAGTCCAATAATCTGTTCCAAAAAGTACACGTCAGATGTTGCAATGAGATGTGAGTAGGTCATTGTTACATATACCCATGAATTGTATTTAATTTACTTTTTGTATTTTTAATACCATGTTTTCATTTTCTAATGTCTTTTCAATTTGCTCTCCCCTTGGCATTTTACAAACATGGTTCACCACCTAAGGGAAAAGTAAAAAAAAATAGTTTAAGCTGCCTTAGGTAGCACAAATATGCCTGGTATCGTTGCATGGCTCTCAGCAACAGGGATAGTACTTACTTCATAAAATGCACATGGCGCTTGTCAAATTCTGTAGTAAAACGTGTAACTGATGTGAATTGAGAGAAATAAGGCCCATGAAGCATTGTTTGAATCCTGTGTAGAAATCACATTGCAATTATTCACAATGTGTAATTTTTTTCTTATTTCTTCTTTTTAAGCTTCATTTGGCCTCAACTTGGCAGCAAGCAAGCATGGTTCACTACCTAAGGAAAAAATTAAAACATTTAGTTGAAGCAGTCTTATGCAGTGAAAACATGTCTGGCAATGGTACACTTTCTTCAGCACTCTGGGCAGTAATGAGAAGAGACATTTTTGCTGGCATAGAATTGTCTCTGTTGTACAAGGTGCAAGGACAATGACTTTAGATAAAAAACACAAGGGTTTGAATCTAGCTTAAAGATGCATTTTACTAAGGGTGTTGTGGTTGTGTCTTTCGGCTTTTCCTGGTTAAGGGTCACCACAGCGGAACTCTGGTATGCTAATGATTGGCAGTAGATTTTTATGTGCCAAGTTGCCAGCTCTGATGCACAACCTTCAACGAAGGTACACCCATTCACGTGTCTCTACACAGACGACGCTGTAGCTGAGAATCGAACAGGACAACATCATACTGTGAGGCAACAACACTACCGCAGCACCACCACCTCAGTCATTTTACTAAGGGTGTAAGAAGCCTATTTCTCAGAATAATTGGATTAGGACTGTAACACTACAGAAAATTGATAATGATAAACCTGTTTTTGCAAGCAATGTATCAGTAATCCTTCCATAATGAAACTTTTCTATTTAGCATATGTCGTTAATGTCTTGCATATAACTCAAAATAATGTGCGTCCAGTTTCCTAGACATGACAGTGATTATATATCATTTTAAATTCACTTGCATATGTATGATGGACACATTACTTTTGTTATAGTCATCATGACTCATCATATAACCCAGCTGGTTTACCTTTGAATGGCTGAAAATCAAGAATGTGAACAGCTATATGTGCGAACCATTTAACTGAAAAATTGCATTACTGATTCACAAAATGTCGAAATACAGATAGTGAAAACCCATTTTCGACATTTTTCGAATGTGTGCATATACCACGTAACTCCTTTGCATATAGAGATAAATAACAGACCCAAACACCAACCACTTGCAGATCAAAGAACTGTAGAGAACGGTAATTGGTTCCGCAAACAGCACGTTACATTTACTTCACATAACTGCTTACAGTCCATATTCAAAGTGCAATCACATCTAGTGACAAAAACCTTCCACCTCCATAAATGCTTCATACCCTGGTATGCTCCAAGTCAAACATCTTCTAAATAAATTTGAATCAGTGCACTGTGTTTAAAATGAACAGTGTTTAGCAATTAATTTCACAAACCCTCATGAAGTAAATTCAGCCCTGTTGCAGAGAAGCCTTTCAAAGGAAGCTTCCTTATCCATTAGCCTTTTCCTTTTAGGGGACAATGGTACACACAACTCATGCCTAATACATAGATCATCCACATGATTTTGCTGCAACTTGATGGCATGCAACACATCTAACAAGTATAACTGCTTTTTCCCCATCAAACTGCGTAACCTTCTATGCCATCCTTCTACGGCATTTTGGCTATGAGGATAGCCCATTGTACATGTGTCATACTGATTCCAGAAGGGAATTTCAAATGTAGGTGGCAACCTTTTGGAGGTTGTACCATGCATACCATATCTACATGGTCTACCTAGGATATAATTTTCTTTGAAGAAAGTACATAGTGGCTTACCATTATCTGGCATATCTGCCTCAATCTCCACAAATGTGCATGCAATATCCTCTGGGGAAACAAATGCCAGTGCTGGGATTTCCTTGCAAAGCACAGCAAATGCAACATTGCTTCCAAATTCAGAAGCCAAATGTAACTTCTGAATCTGACGCCAGACAATCTGGCAGAAGTGAAACCAGTAGCCCTTTGCAGCAGACCCACTTAGATGCCTTTTTATACAATTTAAGGGTTCTCTTTCAAAATCAGTAAGGACCATGTTAGGCATTAATCTCAATTGTGCCGCATACATAACTCCAAAACGATACTCCAAAACATATCATAGCATTGTTCAGACTTGCTAGGCAAAATGCCATACACCACTGGGACAACTTTCCTACAATTTGTATTATCCAAAGCACAGTGTATATTATATACCTGGTGACATTCAGAGGTGTTGATTGGAAAAGTGCCATCTGCCATAATGTACTCAGAGTTACAGAGCATGCTCAGGTTATCCACAGTAGTTATTACAACTGAGTGACCAGAACTATCATTGTCACCACTGCTGTGATGTACTATAAAGGAACCCGATTTAATGGGTAGCATGTCAGGGCTCAAATCTCTCAATGAGGGCATAGCTTTAAAGATGGTCACTTCTTTTTTATATCTATGTCTAGTGATACTTTGTTTTAATGCAGTCATGTTGGGTAGTTCATGAATTATATCCAACGAGGTAATGGCTAGTACTTCTGATACCACCTTACAGGGGTCCTCTATACAGTGTTCCACCCATCTTTTCAACTGATCACGTACACTGAATATCTCTGTTTTAAGGACATTGGGAGCATGATAGTGCTCAGTGCTCTTTAACAATTTATAACCATCACACTCCACTTCAGTGACACACCTGCCTTTACACTTTTCCTTATTTTTCCTTGTGCAACATCAATACTGCTTCACATTTACAGCCTTCTCCTGATGCTATTAATACCCATCCACTACCAACAATTTCCTCCCCTTCTGTGTTGTGGTTGTGACATACACAGCATTGAGTATTGCAGGCTTATAGTTTGACATACCTGCTTCATCACCCCCCTGTAAATATACAGATATCATACTGTTACGGTAAACCCACTAATCATTCATTGCATGTTGTGAAACTTTCTCTTTACTCCTTACCTGCATTGTGGCTTGAGGAACTGTTACTTATTTCACACTCTGCTATTCACACTAAGCAGATCAGGGAAGCTATGAATGACTACTTAATGGAATGGATACACTTCCTAATATCATGACAACTCATATGCTCGCATTCATATATGCAAAACCTAATACAGTGAATTGCAGAGTGCATTTGCATTCTTGTTGTTCGCACATTATATATTTGCACACGTGATCTTGAAAATGTACTTCCGAATATTTGCATTTCGACCTTCTGCATATCTACCAAGTAAAGGTAAACCAGCCCAGCTATGTGTTTAGGACAGTTATGCTGTAATGTTATGCTATGTGAAGTAGGTATGTAAGATAAACCAACCTATATTAATCAGCAAATTCAACTGCATTCATCTGAAATGTATTTACAAACAGAAATAATGACTTTTACATAGGAATGCATTCCAAGAAAGAATTACAACCACACACATATATCATATAGGCATCTCTGGTGTCCCTCTATTCATTCTGAAATTACTATATGTCTAATTTCCATTTTGAAAAATGTGTCTGTCTTTGGCAATGTCAATTAAAAGAGTATATTACACTTTTTGTATCCTTTATCCCATGGGTTCAATTCCCAGGTGTTACAATAATATTTTAACCTTGTGTAATTCCCAACATAACAATATGTCAGAATTCCTCATCTTTCTTGCTCCAAACCTCAAGTCTTTAAAGCCATTCCAGTAAGCACTGGAAACTGTGTTAATGGGTTGAGCATCACACATGGCAAATGGCAATGCCATGTTTCACCCCTTTACTGCTATGTGATGTAAGTAGTGCAAATGTGTCTGCTAAGGAGTCCATCTGCTTTCAGTTGTGCAAATACTGTGGGCAAGGCTGTGCATCTTTGTGCATAAAGGTGGGTTGTTGAGGAGTCCAGGATATTTGTGGGACTCCTTGTGAAGTGCTACAGCCATAGGTTGCTGCAAGGTATTGTACTGGTTCTTAGTATAAGGTTAAGGCTTGGAATAGCTTAGTCAAGGTTGTCTCCAATGCAAGATCCATTCCACTCAGTGGGGAACAATGCTGTCACCACTATAGTGACCTTAAAAAGCAAAAGCAGGAACTCATAAGCTGATGGGAGGTAGAATTTCGATTATGAACTCTGCTCAGTTGTGTAAGTATAATGACATATAACCTGTCCATTATATGGCATTAATGATCTGCCAGCCATCACAGATGCTCCTTATACTTTCATATGCATTTCTTTTCTTCTTGTATTATACAGCTCAGAGGAGATAGCTGCAAACCATACAGCTCACCAGGAGAGATTAACTCACCTCAAAGAGGCACAGGGTAAGTATGACTCATGTCAAATGCACGCCATTATGTTATTTTCATTCCCTCAAGCACTAACAGTTTGAGCAGGCATACCTCAATCTTCATCTCAAGCAGGTGTGCTTTCCCCAGTAACTTCTGCTGTTTGCATTAGGCAATAAGCACACCAGCTTAACTGTATGTGGGTTCAGTAAACAGAAACAACAATAACTTGTTATTAGCTACCCTCTGCTTGCTAACCTCATTTTCACCACTGTCCTATCAACCCCTTTTTTTCACATTTAATCTGGATAAAAAATAGATTCACACAGAACACATGGCCAGACATAGCCCATAGAGAAGTCTTTGCTTTATCTCCTCAACAATTGCACTGAGTTTGGCATAGTGCAGCAATGCTGAGTTACAGTGAATGCTGTTTTTCTTATTGCAAAAGATGAAGATTTCCATTTAATCTGCAGTGGTTCAGTTACAGTCACATAAATGTGCTTAAATCCACTGAGCTATGGGAATATACAGTAAAGGCAGACTAAAGGTAGTAAATGTGGAATAGTAACAGTTTTGAGATTGCTGGATGTTTTATAATCGAAGTTTCTATGTGGTGTATTGAGATAATTGCTATGTTTGTAGCCTGATGTTTTTGTATAGTGTCATGGGTTCGATTACAGCTCTATGTCAATTTATTACTTCAGGACATTTCATATTTCTATCATATTTTTAACTGCAGATGTACGTACTTCTCTCCGTATAAAACATTTTCTTAACATAACATTGTAATAGTACAGCAAGACATCATTTTATTTATTTATTTTATTTTACATTTGTTAACTGGGATAGTCCGACTGGACACAGGTCCATTTTCAGCGGAGGCCCGGGCAGAAAAGCTCCACATGTGGATAGTTACATAAGAGTTAAACAGTACCAGTTTTATGCAGTCACATATAGATACCAGTACAGAATTATAAGATTATATGCATACTTGAAATATATACATACTTAAACTTAACATTGTAGTTTTCTTGTTCGAACATTAACATTTGTTAACCAGGAAAGTCTGACTTGGAACAAAATCAATTTTCAGCGGAGGCCCAGGGAGAAATGTTCCAGATGCATGTCTTTGTAATGTGGGAGGAAACCAGAGCACATGGAGGAAATCCACACAAACACAGGGAGGACATGCAGACTCTGTACGAAGGTACCCACACTGAGAATTGAAGTGGAGAACTTCTTGCTGTAAGGTGACAATGCTTCCACTGCACCACTGTGCCGAACACTGCAGCCCCAACAGGGACACTTATTAAGTCTACCTTATCTGGGTTAGGTATTCATGTTTATTTCACTCTCCAACCCCCTTATTGCTATTTTAAGCACACACTTTATTGTACAGAGCATGGCAGATTAATGATGATTTAATCAGTAAGACTAAAACACCATCCATACATACATACATATCCCACAAAACATATTTTTGCTATTCCAGCCTGTATCGGTCTCTATTTTTCCCTGTTCACCCCTTCTGCTTCATTAAGTTGTCACTGTATGTCAGTTGTGAAGCAGTAATTCCTTTGAGGTGCAATGAGCTAATGTTCACATGATTTGAATGATTTCAAGGGTTCTAATCCAATCATTAGCTAAGTGCTACTGACTGTTTTTGGTACACTAATTTATGTGCACCAGTTGGCTACATATTGGTCTGAGCCATTCTTCTTCTTCTGCTGTCATAATCTACTTTGTCCCCAACTCCATGTCTCCTTTCATCATTAGTCTCCCACCTCTGTATTTGCACAATGTCTGGTGCTGGGCAGTAAATGTAACTAAGGCTAAGTGAAAGAACACAGCTTATGGCACTATCTTGCATTTGATTGCCTTTATCCACATTACTCTATGACACTTCATGCCACAGTGCTATACGTAGTCAGCTTCGGGTACCTTTGAACAAGATGAAGAGCTGGGTGTACAGATTACATTGTTCAGTAGGGTAATGAGGATAAATACATACATTCACATTTGCTGAAATCTGCTGTCAAATAGTAACAATCACAATTATGACTTTCTATGTGCTGTGCTTACAATCCCATTTTCAGTGGACACCCAAGGGGAACTGCCCCAGCAAACAAAAGTAAAAATAAAGTGACAATATACAACTATCAAATAACAATCACAATACAAAATATTTGTAAAATAGAAAAGGGTATTAAATATTTACATTGCATTGATAGTAAGCAACCCATTTTCAGTGGAGACCCAAGGGGAAAGAGTCCCAGCAAACATAAGCAAAGATAAACATGCAGGACAAAAACTATTAAAAACAACACTGCAAATGCGAAATTAATTATAGGAAAAATGAAAGGGAAAAAATTATGAACATTAAGGGGTTGCACTGATAGTAGTGGACTAAAATTTACTACATATGAGAGTAAAAACAAAAATATAATTGTTCAAAAGAAGGACAATCCGCCGGATTCACAAATCCTCCATATAAGACTTAATAAGTCTTACTCGGAGGCTGCAGTTGAATGGTATGACATCAGCATGCCATGAATATGCATGAGGGCACGCTGACCCAACCGTAAGTCCTACATGGACCGTGTAAGAAAGCATGGGGTGTGTCCAACTGCCGAGCAGTCTGAATGTCCATGCCCCTGCAAGTATTGAAAATAAAAGGAAATAAAAAAGAGCGAGTCCGCTCAAATATCCCTGCACCCAACACCTCACTGTGTGATATTGTAAACCCCCATCATACATCTAAAATGCATAACATTAAAACATTTTTAAAATACCCAATATAGCTGCCCGTATTTGCTCATGCGTGCACATTGCTTAGCTACAGTTAGCAATTCTGACAAGGAAGAACATAAGAAAGAATGTTTATACACATCACACCAAATAGCAACAGCGTAATGGTAGAGCATTTGCACAAAGAAGAGGCATTCATGGTTTGAGTCCCACCACTCCCTTTCATATTTATTTTTTAAATAAGTATATGGAATAATACCCAACATATATGTTTAAACATAACTAAAAAGCAATGAAATGGCCAATGTATCAGTGAATAAAATAAATATTTTAAAGGATCCCAATATAAAATTGCCCCCAGTTAAGCAGCGTGTCACCCAGCGCAATATAGTTGCCCCTAGCTAAGTCGCTCTTTACCCAGCACAATGTAGTTGCCCATAGCTAAATCGCGCTTTACCCAGTGCAAAATAGTTGCACAAAGCTAAATAGCGCTTTACCCAGCACAATCAGTTTGTGCGGAGGTGTGCGCCATGCCAACCAGCGTATCATCGGGCAACGTGGAGCAATGTAGAGCAAAGTTGCTTAAACACAGCCATGCCCCCTAACTTGTCTGGACAGTAGTAAAATAAAATGCAATGATAAGGTCTGAACCCAAGACACTGTGCATCATAATCAAAGTACTGAACCACTACGCCATGACAGCTTAGGATAGACATCCACTGTTAACATATATATAGTAATAAATGTTTGATTAACCATTGCTAAGCAGGTCTGCAGTCAGCTGAGAATATTCAAAAACAGTCAATCACAGAAAAGTGTGGGAAACGTGGCATATTTAAGCCACATAGGCGGGAATACTCGCCATAACTGATTGTAGCTCCCATCTGCAGTTAGAATGTCTGGTGCTGGAGAGGGTACACGCTTTTGAGCACAACGCTAGGGCATCGAGGAGTCAAGATATATGGTTTGGCTCCTAGTCCATCGGCATGAGACTCGACTCCTGCAGGGCCAGCTCCAAGGAATGGAGTATAAGGCGGAGGCTTGGAACCGGTTGGCTCATGAACTCACCAGTGCCACAGGCGTCCCTCGGACTGGTGAGCAGGTCCGTCACCACCATGCAGACCTGAAGAGGCAGAAACAGGACCTTCTGAACCAATGGATCCAGGAGGCCCATCAAATGCAGGATGCCCCACTACTAAGCAGGTAGCCATGGAATGCAGTATGTAAGATAAGATAATATAGTCTAAATAATGGATAGGTATGTCTCAATATCCCTTTATTTACTCCACAGCTGCAAGTGCTCGCGCTATGAATCAGTAAGCCTAGGCAGATAGGCTGCTAAGGCTGCGCCACCAGGCAGGTTAGTAAATATTCTGCATGTATTGTTACATGATATATGTGAGTGAGCATGAGAAAAGTGTTTAAGCCCAAAAATACAGCAATAAAATGTCCTGATTAAATTCTCTGCATGTACTGTTATATAACAAACGTCAGTGAGCCAGAAATAGAGTTTACTAACCCACCAATCAAGGTAAAAAAATTCTGGAATACTATCCCTGCATGTACTGTCATAGCATATAAGTGAGCAGGCCTGAAAAAGAGTGTTGTAACCTATCAAGAAAGGTATAATATGTCCTGAATATGTCTTCCTTATGCACTGTAATAACAAGTAAAGGAGACAGCCTGTAGAAAAGAGTGTTCAATGTAATTAATAAAGGTATAAAACTTGGAGTATGTCTGTTTCACTAACTTTGAAATGTTGTTGTACCCTTGCAATAAAAAATAGTACTGTTGTATTAGGTGCTGTCAACCCACAGTTGTGCAGTCCCATAGGAAGTGGATGAAGGAAGTGGCAGTAGCTGTGAAGTATAAAACATTAATTCCTTGAATAAATCCTCTGCATGTACTGTTACATATCATAAGTCAGATAGCCAGGAATAGAGTGTAGTAACACATGAATAAAGCAAAAACATATCTGGAATACTATCTCTACATGCACTGTCATAGATAAAAGGTGAGTGAGCCTGTAAAACAGTCTTGTAACCTATCAATAAAGGTATAACATGTCCTGAATAGGTCTACTATATGCAGTGTAATGTCAAATACAGGAGAGAGCCTGTAGAAAAGAGTTTTAATGTAAATAAGAAAGGTATAACACTTGCAGTGTGCATGTGCCAGTTACTCAGAAATGTTGTTGTACCCTTGCAGTGAAGAAATGTTACTCTGTTGTAGTGAGTGCTGACAACCCCCAGTAGTGCAGTCCCATATAAAGTGGATGAAGGAAGTGCCAGTAGCTGTGAAGTATGCAACAGTCCTAAACAGTTGTGAAATGGCTGACATGCATAGGTAAATCTGGCATACGAGTAGCCTGTCAAGGTGTTCCCCAGAAATGTTAGTGTGTTACCTGAAAAGTAGGGTTGTACAGAATACAAGTGAAAAAGCCATGTGAACACATCCAGATGTACAGATACATAAACAAGTCAATTTAATACAAGTATGTAGCAGTAACATCTGCATCCTAGACAATTACCATGTCAGATATAGGCCAGGTATATCATGAAGTAGCAAAACCCATAACGCAATCAAATGCATGTTGCCTAGTGTAAGAATTCATGTAGGGGATATACACCTGCAGTCAATAGGAATGTAGTGTACAGTTAAAGTACTAATAAGATGTTAATGGAGGTTTCTTTTTACACCCTACTCCATGTGCATAAACAATGCAATTTCACAACTCAATGGGTATGCCTAATCTCATAACATTTGTTGGGACATATGTCCTATTGTTATATAAAATCTGCACTTACTTTGATACATGTCCCCTGTTAAAACACCACAATCTTGGTGGCCTGTTGCCACCAATCATCCCCACATGCTGTTGGAATGTCCACTGTCGTTCAATACATACATGTGTTATGCTTGCTGTTCAACTGTTGTAACCCTGGTGTGCCGGGTTAATGGGAATATTGCTGCATGCTGTTACAACTAACTTGGAATGCTGTTGTCTATGTTGTAATTAAACACACCTAATCACAGAACATATGGGAAGGCTGGTCCCAGTGGACCCACCTGTCCCACCTCAGCTGGCAGTTGCACCTGGCACCAGCAGGTCTGGTGCCCAGCCCGGGCCACCCTCCTCTGTAGGTCCTGTGCCACCTTCGGGTGGAAGCACTGCAGGGGATGGGGCTCACCCCCCCCTGCAAGCATGGATGGAGAACGGCCTCCTGTCACCCTCCGAAGGGTCTGGGTTGTGGTGCATAGGGAGATCCAGCGTTTAGTCGCTGATCCCTTACGCCAGCTCGAGGCGAGAATGGCACAACTCACGGGTGAGCCTGCCCCTCCTACGCAGCCCCCAGCACAGCGACCCTCGGGTCTGTGAAGGTCCAGTGGTGACTGCCCATGGGTAGGGATTTCAGTCCCACTGTTACCATCTGTGGGCTCAAGGGCTTGCGATTTCCAAACATCCGTCCCCGTCAGTTGTGTTCACCCACCCCATGTGTTATACTCCATCCCTGTATGCGTCTTGTTTGTCTTGTCTGTTTACCTACCCAACTTACCTCCCTAAATATACCTACTTCCTCTAACTCACTTTCCACTCTCCCCTGAAAAAAAAAAAACAAAAAGGGAAATCTGTACCCGAAACAAAATTTCACCCCACACATAGCTTCCCATTTCGCACACATGTCCATTGGACATGTACACTGATAATTCTAATTGGCAGTACAACAAACTATATTGTCCTCACCCCTCTCTCAGGGGTGGAAGTTTTCAAATTTCACTCCAAATTTCAACATATGCACAGCTGTTGTTGGTAAAGAAATGGGCAGCTATGGACCTTCCCTACACCCGTCCTGCACATCCCAAGCTTGTTTTCCTACTGTCTTTCCCTCTCTGTGCCCCCTTTTTCACCATTTTCCTATTTCCCCATTTTCTTTCAAAGAAATTAGCGTGGGAGTTAGTACTTTTAAGAGGGATTAAGCGAGAGTGCGCTTAGCATCACGCAAACCTGCTTACAACTGCCTTAGTGACGCTATGGCAGGGCCCTTGTTCTGCTGAGCAGCAAACCAGTCTTGAGCCCCAGACCATTGACCCAATAGACTGTACGAATTACCACTAAGCCACAGCCGATATACCAATAACTTGGTTCTGAAATAAATATATCATGCAATACAATGAGGGAATGTAAATGGAAATTAGGAATGGTATAACACAAACCCTTTTCTGTGGGTCTTTACCAGCAGTGGTTGTGGAATTGCATGACATGACTGTGAAAGGAGAACCAGCCATCCTAGCAGGGAATAATGTTACAGTAGCACCTTACAAACACCACACAGTATCAGACCAGGATAAATACTGGCCACAGGAATACAGTGCAATAACCACATTTGTATGGCAGTTAATTGTGTAAGTGAGAAAAAAGTACATACTCCCATGTATCCTGTGTTAGCATTTGGAGGGGTGCATAAATGTCTACACTGAGATGTGTGTATTGGAAGCCACAACATGCAGGTATGAGTACAACATGCAAATAACTGGCTACAACCCTAGCATCAGATAAGAGACCTATACCAACCTTCAGACTGACACAACGGTGTCCAGAGCAAACAAGAATGGGCCCCACCTTTGAAATCTGAAAGGGCTATGCCTACCTAACCTAGCATTTTATAGCAGTGGGCTGCAGTCACAGTGAGTAATGCAATCACCAAACAGCAGGCTGCATGCAATTACTGAATGGTGGGCAGCAATTGATGCAGAGACTGTCACATGCACAAGTGCAGATACCTAGAAAAGCAGGCTGTACCTGCAGTCCACACATGCAATTATATTATTGCAGGTGCTTTGAGATAGAGAGTGAGGGAGAGAGAGAGACACGGACACAGACTGAGACAGAGTCAGAACAGAGTGAGAAACAGAGACCGAAGGTTAAATAGGGGGCAAAAACCCAAAACAAACCACCAATAAAAAAAAAAAACTACAAAACCGTAACACACGGAGCAGGGAAATACAAAGGTAAGGTATGTAACTCACATGTATGTGTTGGCATGTTGTAGATGTTCCCACAGAGTACTCTACACACTGCAAATCATCCATGTGTGGCAGCAGTATGTATCTATCTGTATCTGCACATGTGCATAGGGCAAGGGACATACTGCCACTGTTAGTGAAGGGTGGACATCTATCTGTCAGTGAAGGTTGATATGTGCATATATCCATGTAGGTCATAGTGTGTGGCCTAGAAGACAGCATGCAGTGTGCAGGAGTGGCCTTAGGTCAACTGGTGCCCTAGGCAAAAGGGCCCCATGGTGCCTCCTACCACACTTACTGGTGCCCCCATCCTTGAGTCCACATAAATAGTGGAAAAGCACCACTGCTAGAGTGGTGCCCTAGGTGGCCGCCCAGTAGGCCTATGCCTAAGGCCAGCTATGGTAGTGTTGATATATGTCATGTGGTGGTTAAATGCTGTGGGACAGATTTGTCAGATCTGATGTGTTACAGACAGTTAGGCCTGCTAATGCTACAAGGGCTGAGGACACCCACATGCATTTTGCACAACACAGTGCAATTTAATCACATACCTGTACATCCCACAACTGTCGCATAAGTGATATCCCCACCATGAAAGGTGGACTGTACATGTGCCTATATGTACATCCATGTGCACAGCAATGGATGTGTACATGTATGTGTATAGATATGCATATACATATATATATATATATATATATATATATATATATATAGATAGATATAGATAGATATATAGATATATATATATACATATAGAGTGAGAGAGAGACAGAGAGACACAGGGTTATATGTACCGCAACAGGTGTGTGGTGAACAAGGCATGGACTGTAGACAAGTGTTGATACTGCAGTGCCATTCCACCTTCCCAAAACAGTGTTCCCATTAACTACCGCATAGGCAGAGATCTACCTAACAGTGAAGGTGTGATAATGGAACATGGGACACAGGTGGACAGTAGCCTCCACTTTGATGAAGACAGTGCCACACTACACCTGTAATCTGTCTGTGTGGTATGTGTCATGACAACAGGTGTGTCATCTATGGAAGTATAGGGTAGAGTTCCCCTCTACTCATCACAATGCCCTGTGTGGTATGTACTTCACATGACAACTACACCAGGTGAAGAGGCCACAGACAGACCTCCCAAAGGGTAATACTGTCCGCAAACAGATGCCCTATGCAGACTGACTCACAAAACCACAACTACACTGTATTGCATACTGGCCACACAGAGGTGACCTCTGCCAGACATACAGAGGTATGTCACACCCATAGCTGGGTGATAACCACCATGGCAACATATCACAATTCCTCAGGGATACACAATCTAGGGCCCTAAACCTTGTCAGCTCACTAAACAGCACATGCTGGAGGGATAGATTCCCATCTCAGAGATATGCCATACACTGGAATAGACCACATAGCAATAGCAAACAAGGCTCCTCCTTAGCAGTTATTATAAATACCCCTGATGTTTGTGTGGGAGATTGTTAATACACCCCAGGAAACACCTCTGTGGTTCAGGTTGGCAGGGGCAAGTGAAATCAAAGTACATGTGTGTCAAAGGCCAGGGTAGCATATGGCTAGGCTGCCATAGGCCCTAGGGCCAATAGCATATTACCTACCTATGACACTATGCACTCACACATGTACTTAATGCAATAGCTGCTATGTGAGGTTGAATAAGTGTAACGCTGAATGTGTGCAAGGTCTGTAAATGTGTGATAGCTTAGTGTGATGTTGTATCTGACATGGTAGTGCCTATCCTAGCTGTGAGGACAGCAACTGATGTGTAATGTACTGTTAGGCAGACATAGTAGTACAGCATATGATGTGACGTAGTTCTCCGTTGACGAATGTGGTGTCTCATTGTAGGCTAAAGCAATACATGTATGCTTAGTGAGTGGTACTGCTGGTGAATCCATCACCAATATGAACTGTAGTGCTACCTGAAGCTGTAGGCCTAAACAGCACAGTATGGTGTGCGTTCACATTGCTTGGAAACAATGTCATGTGTGTTACCTGTAGTATGCACAGAGGACAGACTGCTGGCATAAGGGTGTGTAAGTAGTGGCACACAGCACCTTATGGTACACAGGTAATGCTCATCTGTGTTGGTATACAGTGGTGCGTTGTGTGTTTGCCTGATGTGTGTGTGATTATGCCTGTGCAATGGCTGCAATCATATGTGTGTTACAGGGTTAACGTGTGTATCCAGCAACATATATAGTCTGTTACAGCAGTATGTGACCTATAGTAACAACTGGACACATCTGTTAGGCAGGGCTATGGCAACAATGACTAGGGTGGTTGATTGGTACTACTGTACCTGTACTTTACATCCATTGCAATGGATGACATCTCTGTTCGTGCATTGATGTGATATACAGCCCTGTCTTGAGGTTGTGCAATGTGTCACAAACAGTGTGTCGGGTACTGTTGTATAGTGGTGTGATATATAGAGTCTGCCAGGCAGTGTTAGTTAGTTGTGGCCTGAGAACCAATAAGTGTTATTGAACGTGTGTAACCTCTGACAGACAATAGGATGGTATATATGTCAGTAAAGTGATATCTGTGGGTAAAGGTGTAAAGTGTGCCACAGGACACTCTCACACATATTGTTCATATCTTTTTCATCCAGATGGCCCACCAATGCAACCCAGTGTACACAGCGGATGAGGAAGAGGTGATACACAACAGTCTTTTGCAGCAGTACACAATGCTCTTCTCCAGAAGCAGCCAGCACCAGCAGGAGTGGACTGCACTGCGGCAGGAACTTGTTAGTCAGGTAAATGACATAGGCATGCATAACCGGACATATGAGCAGGTACGCCATCACTGCATTGATTTAATTAGACAAGTCCGGTGGCATGCGTCTGATATCCAAAGACAGCAGCTTGCCACAGGTGGTGGAGTGGCCATTCATCCCCCCTCACCAGAGCAGAGGAGCTGCTCCTAAGCATGGTGACTCCTGGACAACAACTACAGCAACCTCTGACATGTGTTGTAATGGAGGCCGGAGCCACCCAGCACATTCACCTAGAGCAAGCAGGTAACATGCCCTATATGTAGACTATAGTTAACTGTATTGTTAGATTATGTGTACGTGAGATGTATACTGTGTGTTTAGCAGTTCCACTGCCTAGTGTTGTACAATACGGATAGTTTGAATAATATCCCTACACCTGTGACTGTTGACTGTTATACTGCAGTTCATCATACCCACTGAAGCAATGCCACAGTTGTGGCCACTGATGAACCCTCTCATATTCTCGTAGGTCCCTTTGGTGTGATGGCACTGCAGCTGATCCACGCTGGTGAGTGTGTTATACCTGCAATGTTGGTAATGAAATATGCATGTCATAGGTGAGGTGTAGGCCATGTACACGTAACACACCTATGCATAATGCATGCCATGCATGTTTGCTGTGAGACGTTGCACAGCTCAGTAATATCAGTAGCTGCCTCAATGACATGCAATATATAGAGCATGACACACAGTTGTGGCAACCCCGTACTGCACATTGGATAGGCATAGTTGCAACACCTGTACACAACATAAGATATTTATCACATGCAGTACACAAAGTCATGCTACATGTGGCATACCCACACACCCGGTGTAAGGTCACATGTCAGTATCCACATGTCATCCACACACACATGATGTACCTCAGGGGTAGAGACCTATCATGGGGCTGTGCAACACTCTTCAACACATAACACAGACATGTTAGGCAATGCTCCCTACTGGGCACCTCATACACCCATGTACAAAGTGGCTGTGTAATAGTGAATGTATCCATGGCACTGCAGTTCAGGTACAGCATGCTAGGTGGTGGTCTGTCACACAGTAGTAGCCGTGAGTGACCACAAGATGCATGATGATGATGATGGCACATGGTACTACACCCCATCCAGTTACAGTGACCACAGTACTACACATAGCAGTCTTTGCTGTGCACCTCATTGTTCTGTGTGTGCAAACATATGAACCTATACACACCATGCATAGCATGTTGTGTGTGTGCTTACATATGCTAGTATACACATTTTGCACAACAGTCTCCATCTGTACAAAGAGTCACATATATGTCCTGGAATGCTACTGGGTATATAGGTCACATGACACACATTGGGTATGTGTAGTGTTTAATGTTGCAGTTGTGTAGCATGCCATGTCATGGCTGGCAACAACATAACTGCAATATGTCCCACATGCACTATAACCACTGTGCAATGTCCATGTCGTACTTTGGGATTCCTTCACATCTACATGCACCACTCATCCCATGTCTGTACATTGCATGCATTTGCTACACCTGTGCCCACTATTATGTGCTATGGACACAGACACTGTCATCAGACATGGCAATCTATGTGTCACACAGATAACACATGCAGCCATGGTATGTATACCATTGAGTGATGGTGCACATGACATTGCAGAGCAGATAATACTTGCACATCAATGTTATGTCCATGTACACATTGTGTTCCAGGGTGTAGCCAATCACTGAACAACTACATACCTGCATCAAAGCCATGTATAATGTCATTAGATAGGGCTGTCTACACTTGCACTGCATGGTGTTGAGCAACACATGGTCTGCCTGCTGACATGTATGTGGTGACTGTTTGCCTTATGATACTGCCACCCACCATCACCCACTATTGTGTATGTGTTGGATTTCTGGTGTGTGTGTATGTGCTGTGGTGAGCAGTGAATTTCTGTTCATGTGTGCATGTGTTCATGTGTGCATGTGTTTATGTGTGCATGTGTTCATGTGTTCATGTGTGCATGTGTTCATGTGTTCATGTGTGCATGTGTTCATGTGTGCATGTGTTCATGTGTTCATGTGTGCATGTGTTCATGTGTTCATGTGTGCATGTGTGCATGTGTTCATGTGTACATGTGTTCATGTGTTCATGTGTGCATGTGTTCATGTGTGCATATGTGCATATGTTCATGTGTGCATGTGTGCATGTGTGCATGTGTTCATGTGTTCATGTGTACATGTGTGCATGTGTGCTAACATCATGTACAGATTGTAAAGTGCGTTTTCAGTCTTCCTTCCACAGGTGCTGAGTTAGGCATGGCTGAATGCAGCAGGGAAGCTGATGTCACCACCCCTAATAGTGGAGATGATGACACATGTATTGTTGCACAGGAAGGTCTGAAAGGGTCTGTTGTTGGTCCACCAATCGACAGTACACAGCGGTCAACCCCATCTATGTGCATACTCATATTGCCAATACATCCCTCGTCACCAATGGCCATAGCTGAGGGACAGCATACAGTTGGCATTGACCAGGAGAGTGTGGTACCTATGGCACGTGCATCCCCTCACAGCAGCCATGGCCGGATTACCGGAACGGTACCACATAGGCAGATGTCCAGGGGTTCTCGGGGGAGCACCACTGGTCATATTGCCCCTGGCAGACGTGCCCCCGGAGGTATTACAACCTTCAGTATGTTCCGGGCTGTAATGCAGGCACAAGCACGTATGGAACGGTACACCAGACAGAGACTAAGGGTGCAGAGGGCCCATTACACTGCTATCAATGACGGCATCCGTGACCTTGCCGGGGCCATCCGGAATTACACCAAGGTCATTGATAGCCATTGGAGGGAGACATTAGATGTCCTCCACAATGTGTCAGCCATGAGCCAGAACCTTGCGGGAAGGATGAGAAGCTGACGCGGACGCATGCCAGCAACAGCATCAGCTGTCAGTCGTAGCAGATGGACCATGGATCACAGCCATTCCCGTAGTGGCAATACCAGCCCCAGCAATGCTGGGGCTGGCCTGTCCATTGACCGTCCTACTAGACCACATGCACGTGGTGCTGGCCAGTCCCAGCAGGGACATTGATCCAGTCATTATACCTCTGCATCTGATGATAGCACCCAGTCAGGTTTGGTACCCGATACTGCCCGTAGCACCCCTGCTAGGCACAGGTACGGTGTCCATGGCTGGAGACAGTGATCTGTATGGCCTAGCAGGTACAGTCTGTGGCTGTCCCACAATTGCCCGTATATGGCAGCCACATGGTGGAGTTGTATGCATGCAGACACACACACATTTACCATACAACTAGGGTTCACACATGCATACACACATTACATCAACATTGGCCCATGCAGTACTGTTGTCCCACACACACACACACACACACACACACACACACACACACACACACACACACACACACACACACACACACACACACATGCTGATTGGATGGGTCAATGCCGGGTTCTGGCAAACCTACAACACACCTTGTGCATATGATGACACCTGTGCCTCCTCCTGTCATCTGTCACATTGATGCAGGAATAGGCTAACATGGTTCTGATGCACAGGTTGACATTATAGCAGTGTAGCAATAGTAGCAAGTTGCCAACAGGAAGGTGTACTGATATCCTTGTCGGTATATCTGAGCAGGCATTATGCATCACAGCTGTGATAGTCATTGTAACATTGTTTGCAACAGTGTTAGGTCTGAGTATGTATTGTCCACCCATGTGCCACTTGGCTGAAGTGTACAGTGTTGCCAGCATGTGTTAGTGAGTGGACAGTACATGTGTGATGTGTGCATTACAAATTAGTGGGTGTACATCTGTGAACATGGTGTGTGCACACTGTCTGCATGTACATGCATAGTGGACATGTGGGATGTGTGACATACCCTGTTCTATACATTGTTAACATCTCATGGTATCTTTCAATGGCCAGTATGCATTCTACTACAGATATGTACTAACATGGGTACACATGTGTGTATGACATGGGTTGGCACTATGCTGTGGGTGATACCGTTGATATCTGTCAATGATCTGCAGTCTGGCAGTATACACCACCTCAACAGCATGACTATAACCAATCATTAGATGATGTCCTGACAAATGACTCACAGTTGTAGGGAACTCACTAACAGTTGGATCCTTCCAGTACTGTACTATAACAGCAACCAGTGTTATTGACCGCCACACATTCCTGGGACCACACCTGTGTGGCATAAAGCCCTTCTCAGTACATGCAAACATACTAGGGATATGTCCATCCACATCTGGAAATGCATGCATTGGCCTACACTGCATTCCCCAGATGGGACACATATCCTACACAGGGGTATCATACCGACAGATACCTGTTGTCCAATACATGCTGTATAGCAGTACGCTGTCTATGGCATAGTCATCCACATTTACTATACATACTATCCTGACAGTACCACATAGGTGGTAGCCCTGAACATGTATGTTGGGTACCGATGTGTACAGACAGACACATGTTATCTCATCTGTCCCTTGGTATTCACATATTCATAGGTATTGTGGGGTCCCTCTGTGTTTCACATAACACATTAGGGGTCTGCATGCATATCCACAGAGCTGGTGCACACCTATCATGACTGTCCATTATTGCCAGTCGTTGTTGTGTATGAACATGTCTGACATATACCCCAGCAATTACCCTCACTCACAGTACTCTATAGTACGTGTCATGGGTGTGTGTGGCAGGGATGTCCTTGGCCACGGATCACTACATTGGCCAGTCTTGACGCATACATACATATGTGACCTATGATCTGAGAAGCAGCGGCACAATCTGTCGAAGGTTACAAATGTATTCATGTAGTATGCAGGCTTCACACCTATGTACTGATTGAGGTCACATGTACACAAATCTATTTGACATGCAGATACCCGATGTTTGCAATGCACATACTGTTTGAAACATATGTCATACTGTAGTTAAAGCAAAACCCACACTGCATTGACCACCTGTGGAACACACACACTCAGCATTTGCAGGACTCAAACCCCTACCTAGCTACATTATGATATTAGAGAGATACGCATTAACACGGCATGCTGTATGCATGATTGGGTGGCTTCTGTTCTCCTTGAATAATTGTAGGATGCTGACATCATCAGACTTTCCGAAGAGGAACGTACCTCCTTTAAAATGTGTTTTCACAGTCTCCAAAAAGGCTACTCCTCTCAAAGGAAATTACACACATACAACCCCGCATACACACTTGGTGTTTGCAGGACTCAAACCCCTAACTGACTATGTTATGACATTAGTGAGATACGCATTAACATGATGCACTATTTGTTTTACTGTGAGTGTTCATTTTCAAAGCTCTATTTGTAGGATGCTGACATCATCACACTTGACACAAAGGTATTCACCACTCCTAATGTATTTCCACAGTCTCCACAAAGGCCACTTCTCTTAAAGGCAGTTTCACACACACACATTCATAGGATTCAAACCCCTATTTGACTATGTTCTAACACTAGTGAGATACGCATTAACATGATGCGCTATTGGATTTACTGGGCGCAGCCTTTTCCAAAGCTCTATTTGTAGGATGCTGACATCATCACACTTGGCAAAGAGGTATTCACCACTCCTAATGTATTTCCACAGTCTCCAAAAAGGCCACTCCTCTCAAAGGCAGTTTCACACATTCACAGGATTCAAACCCCTATCTAAGTATGTTATGATACTAGTGAGATATGCATTAACATGACATGCTATTTGCTATACTGGGAGCATTTTTTTCCAAAGCTCTATTTGTAGGATGCTGACATCATTACACTTGGCAAAGAGGTATTCACCACTCCTAATGTATTTCCACAGTCTCCAAAAAGGCCACTCCTTTCAAAGGCAGTCTCACACACATCCATACTCAGTATTTGCATGATTCAAACCCCTACTTAACTAGGTTATGACATGAGTAAGATACGCATTAACACGACGTGCTATTTCCATTACTGGGCGCATTCTTTTCCAAAGCTCTATTTGTAGGATGCTGACATCATCACACTTGGCAAAGAGGTATTCACCACTCCTAATGTATTTCCACAGTCTCCAAAAAGGCCACTCCTCTCAAAGCCAATCTCACACACACACTCAACAATTGTAGGATTCAAACACCTACCTTACTATGTTATGATACTAATGAGATACGCATTAACATGACATGCTGTATGCTTTACTGTGTGGCTTCTATTCACATGCTATATTTGTAGGTTGCTGACATCATCAGACTGGACATGGTAATGTGTGTGCACTTAGTGTTATGCAATCCCAGGAATGAACTTTGTGGGTCAGCAGGTGTGAATTTCTTGAACAGGAATACACAATTCATACCTGGTGTGATCTGTCTGTGGACATATTACCATTCCTTCATATGACAATACATATTCATGCACAGATTGTAGGTTTTGTGGATACCACATGTGTCTGTGATGTTGGTAAAGGGCTATTCAAAGTCTGTGTGGGACCTGTGTTGCTCCCGTCAGTGATGTATGTCCTGGGTGGCTGCCTTGCAAGATATCTAGCAGGTTTGGGGAACATGATGTGCTCATTAACATACAACAGATGTGATGTTTGGGTTGTGTGTTTGTCGGTTAACAATATCTCTGTTCCTGTCTGCAATCATGATGGACTCCATGGACTAGCATTTCGGACTTTGTAGGCTTATAGGAATATAGTTCCCATGGTGTGTTGTGCACCAACACTTGTGGGGTGTGCCACATGTTGCTGTAACACATTCAATGGTGTAAGATCCTGTAGATAGTGTGAGGCTCAACAGACTGTTCAGGTGCAGTGTCTGTTTGTCCTGTCGGTCACTTATGACACATATGGGGAAACAATGTTATCCATGTGATGGGATTCATTTGGCATTTGGAGGACCAGTTTACACATTCTACATGTGATATCTCCTGGTATGATGTTAGGGCCTTTTGTCACTGGGAGGTGGGTATGTCTGTATGGGCCTGTCTGACAGGATGTTGACATTGTCAGTCAGGTATAGTTGACCCTGACTCAGGACATATATGACTGTACATCAATATTTCTGACATAGCTGAAGGAGGTGTACTGATTTTGTCTGTACTCCTTTGCAGATTATCTTTCCACAGCAACAACAAACCTGAACACTAAAACCCTGTTATACTCTTTTACACACTTGACACACTACTGATCCTTTGTGATCAGTCAACAGTGTATGTCATCATCATATCCTGGCATGTCCAAAGGTCGGATTTGAGTGTACTCTCCAGTCCAGCTGGTGCATATTGGAATTCTGATGCATTGTTACAACTGCTTTATGTACACAGGTAACACTGTCCCCCTACCAACAAACTCAGATATCTGTGAGAGGTGCAACTGTATAGACAGGCAGGAGGCTGAGCTCTCCCAAGCCATGACTGGCACAGTCTATCAGGTGGTGAAGGTAACCACACACCACAAATACAGTCGCACATGCACCTATGACAACAGCAAACCATATACATTGACACACAATGACATACTTGGAGCATCTAAATATACTCTGCCTAAGCAGCTGAGGCATCCAAAGCAAACACACAAACAACTACTAACACACAACCATACACATATATCACATAGTTCACAAAGTCATTGTGCCACACAATCACTGCCCTTAGGCCTACACAACACACCTCATACATATGTATTAGGTGAGTGTAATTGTCCATCACACTGACATCCCGCTCACCATTCTGAACAAGGTGAAGGTCACTTTGTGCTGTGTGTCGGGTGCCAGGATATGCCACATGACACATGCACTGTTGTCAGTCCACTGCAAGTACAAATATGGCTCCATCATTGACCATTCTGGTGTGTAAACCCTCAGATGTTCCTCCCTGGACTACATGACAAGAGACATAGAGGGGCTCTCTGATCATGTAGCCCAGGACAGTATGACCCTGACCTTGTGTAGCATCTTACCCTCACCAAGTACTATGTCACAGTATACAGATGACATGATCACTTTTAACAGTTGCCTAACATATTGTCATTCACAGGAGATCCAGTGTCTGTCAGCCTGGGATTACATGCTCAACATGCCATATACATTTGCTATGGACGCCATGCACCTGTCACCCCTAAGCTTTCACAGACTGCCTTAGGCTCTTGGCACACACATAGTGGCTGTTTGAGGTGAGGGTCAGAAGACATAACCACAGCCATAGACGTTGCAGGGTACAGGAAATGGAGAGTGATGGTGCTCAACAACTGATGTCTAACCCTCAGAATGCATGCACTCAGGACTCACATCAGTATGGAATCTGTCAATATATGTGCAGTAACAAACACCTGGTTCAGGCTCACAAATGCACAGCAGCACTAACAGGTTTTATGTCATACCATGGTTTTCAGACACAAGACTTGGACCGGACAACAACAATAGGGGGGGAATCCATATACATCATTCATACACACACCTCCAGGTTGGTAGCAGTACACAAAGCATTGGGGAACGTACATGTGCAACTGAGAGTAGGCAAAACTGCATTTCAGTTTGTAGACTGTTAAAGACCACACTCCCAAACATGGGCACAACAGTCATTATTCCTGGGAACAATGGGGAATGTGAAGGACTCACCAAACACCATTATATTGTGTGACTTCAAATACACAAATATTGACTGGGTATACTACTCAAGCAGTGACACCCTTGCACAACAGTTGCTAAGATTGTTACACTCAAATGCTAGGGCAGACCTGGTCACCACACCCACAGGGGGTTAAACATGTGGGACCTGATCATCACTCACATGGGGACTCTATGTTCCACAACAGAGGTATACCTGTAATTGTTAAGGTTGGAACATACATTCATCTCACTAGACATACATATCCCATACACACACACATCCTATGTGATCTCAGTGACATATTCTCATGAGCAAACGTCACACCTGTACAAACTGAGGTGGTATCCCTCAATGACCATGGGACAGTGTTAATTATGGCTCAGACAACTTCTTACTTTACAAGCACATTCTATGGACAACTACTGGAATTCACGGATCATGCTATCCCAGATAACTACAAGACTCACTCCTCCAAAGGCAGGGGACCTGTCTACTGGACCATGGCCATTAGCTATACAGGGACAGGAGGAGGCTACTACATTATAGAGCACAATCACAATCAGGAATGCATCTCTGATCAGTACTATGGTATAGCTACGATCTCTTGTTGATTCATCTAAGGCCCACTTCTAATGGACACTTGAAACAGACACTATGGACAATCACAATGCCTTATTTAGTTATGTTAGGGACCTGGATGGGAACTCACAGATATGCTGTGAGTTACTGCATAATTACAAATGATACAGTAAACCCACTGACATTTTGAACATCCTGGACAACAGGTTCAGTAGGAATGTTTCCCCACCATCCCCCCTGCAGTGCACATGTCCATCACAACAGGGTGTAGCCTCCCTGACAACCCAGATGAACATGTGTGTGCTGCCCTCTCCATAGCAGACAACACAGCATCAGTGGGACCAGATATTGTCCCAGACTGTGGCATACACGAGATTCATGACAAACTTCAAACTCACATTATGTCACTGTTCAATATCACTGTTACTACAGGATGTGTACCCATGGAATGGCATACAGCTACAGTGTACATGCTCCACAGTGCTGGTGCCACAAGGGACCCTGGAAATTATCACAATATATGCCTAACTATCCTGGTCTGCTATGCTATGGAGTGTATCATCATGGAACACATACACATACACATTGTGAACCTACAGACACTGGATCCTACACAATTTGGTGTTGTTGTGGGCATATCTTGCCTCTTGCAGATGTTTGATGTCTTTAAACAGTTAGCAGGTCCAGAGACATACACAGGGTTGTCCTCACAGCCTACCTGGAGCTCGCACACCACTTCTACACAATACGCCACTTGGCCTTTACACATTAGATCACCAGATTAAATATCTACACATATGTCACAAAACGGATTGCTAACTGGATAATGGATAGCACACACATGGTCAGTATTGCAGGTGCCATGTCTGACTATACACCAGTTACACGTAGCATCCCGCAGGGCTCAGTCCTGGGACCTCTCTTTTTCTGTATATATATTTCTGATACATACTGGCTAACACAGGAGGAATATGGATGACCATGTTTGCAGATGACTGCAAACTGTGTGCCATAATCGACTCCACAGCTGGCACAAGCATCCTCAGAAAGGGTGTCACAGAGATGGATGACTGGTGCCAGAGCCATGGCCTATAGCTACAGCATAGTAATCACCTTTGGTAGTAACATCGTGCACACACATTACCACATAGGTGATGACACATCATGTACAGTGTGTGTGATTTGTGATTTGGGGACATGAATACTTAGTACTCTTGCCTTTGACATTCACATTGCCAATGTTGTTGGACACACCTTCTATTTAGGCAACCTTATCCCATACGGTTTTACATCCAGATCAGGTGGGGTCATTGTGACCCTATAGTCATCAGGCACATGCTTGGATACAATGGCCCATTTCGGATGTACCTTACCCAACACCTGCAGCAACTGGAATGTACACAGATTTACATAACCAAGTGGATCTAGGGACTCACACAGATGGTATGCACAGTTTGGCTATAGTCACCCCAGCTCTCCTCAGTTGCTTACTGCCTACTTGGATGCAGTCTGTGCCTTTTGTTTGATGCCATGACCATCACAGCATTGATGGACAGGCTCCACATGAGGATATCAAAGTCCCTTACAGCTACATGCTCCAGGGACAGGTACATGAGCAATGATGTTAATAGGGCATGCTCGAGGGGCATATTACCATCACAGAGGTTCCACTCACACAGGAATGTGATCACAGTCCCACATATGCACAGACCCATGCTGACCACCTACAGGTGACATCTTCACAGGTGGACGGGTGATTGTATGTTTAGCCCTGGGATATGTTATGGGTCCTTGCTAGACAGAGGCAGAATGAAATGAACATATGTGGGATATCTTGTGTGACCTACTATTAACAGGCACAGTCTACTGATCTAGCGTGATTGCAGAATACAAACACACTGTGGCTAAGCTTCTACATACCCTAGGGCAGATAGCCTAGTGTCAACCTCTGAACCTATGCTAATGTTCGGGATGCACATTGTTCAGTGATGGTACTGATTGCAGGTTTTGTTTCTTCTTTGCTTTACCACTTCCTATGAACAACCTAGGTTTCTGCATAACATATTTGATTGTGACAGGATTTCACTATATTATATTGTGTCTGTTGTCATATCACTGTGTGCACATGGTGGATTGGTGAATAGTGCGAGGGTCCTTGGTTGACATTTGCAACTGAGGGATATGTGTGGCCCACTGCTGCACTCAAACCTGCCCTAAGTGTGTGAGCATGCCCAGTTCAGACTTTCAGTGTTTTGTTGCCTGACATTTGTCTCATAGTTTCAAGTGTGTGAGCATGCCCAGTGTGACCTTGCAGTATGTTGCTGTCTGAGGTCCACTACGTTTGTTGATGTGTGTGAACATTACCAATATTAACATTTATACTATATGTGTGGTGAATATCAGGTTCTATTATTACTGCAGGCCTCACCTTTGTGTCTTAACTCAACAGGGATTATGCTATGCCTGCAAGGTTTCTATGAGATACTTAGCATTGACTTATCAACATTTTTTCATACAAGCTGACCATTGACAAACTGTCATGGTTTAGTGGTTCTGTACTCTGACTATAGTGCACTGTATCTTGGGTTCGAGGACTGTCACTGCTTCATATTTTCATACATGCCAGAACAGACTGCTTCAAGCAAAGTGAAGCAAATATGAACTTGTTAACCTGCTTTTGATGAACTATACCCACATTTGACCAGACTTGCACAACATTGGTCAATGTTGTCCAACATTGCTGGACAGTGCACAATATTGCTGAACATTGCCTGTAGTTGTGCTACTTAGAGTGTGCAATTTTGTTTACATATACTAAATAGTGGTGAGAGCTGTTTAGCAGTGCTTTATATTGCTTAACACATAGCAATCATGCCTCAGGTGGTGCTGCAGGGCTGCCTATGTCGGATGCACATTTTACACTCCCTATACATGTTTGTTAACAGGTAATGTCAAGTTAGGCATCGCTTTTACTATATGTGCGAGTCAGATAGAGGTATCATTTCCAGGGTTCCTACTGAGCCAGTGTATATGCTATGCGTTGCCTCTTTGCCAAGGCCAAAGCATATTGGGCACGCCTCCTTCTGCCTAATGGGGCAGGCTCAGGTTGTTCCTCCTCCGAGTCACGCTCTGCCTGTGATGGCCTTGGCAATGGTGGGGAGCTGTTGTGCCCGGCCCTATGCTGCTCCTGCTGCAGCTGTTTTCGCAGGATCATATTGTGTAGCATAGCACATACCATGACTGTTTGGGTACATGTAGTTGGTGAGTACTGCAAGGCTCCACCAGATGTGTCCAGGCACCGGATCCATGACTTGAGCAGCCCGTACACACGCTCAATTACATTTCGTGTTTGTGCGTGTGCCTCATTTTGGCATTTCTGTTCAGGTGTGTGTGCATTTCTGATGGGTGTCATCAGCCACGGCTCGAGTGCATATCCAGCATCCCCCACTAGATGACCATGAGGGATGTCCCCACTGGCAAATGTCTGGTACCACTGTGTCAGATGCCAGATATGGGAGTCATGGTAGCTTCCAGGGCAGCCAGCACACACATTCATTATTATGCCCTGGGCATCACACACGACCTGGCAGTTGATGGAGGGGTAACCCTTGCGGTTATAGTAGACCCTACCCCGCTCACTGGCTGATGCTTGGATCCGAATGTGCGTGCAGTCTATTGCACCCACTACCTCAGGGTATTCCGCTATTTGCTGGAAGAGATGCATATTGCTGGCCAAAAACTCGCGGGAATTGGGGAAATATACATGCTCACCAACATGTGCTGCCATGGCATTCAGGAACTGGTGCAGTACCGTAGATGCTGATGCCTGTGAAATCCCCATCATATCGCCAGTTGGTCTCTGGAAGGTACCTGTTGCTAATATTCTTAGGCCAACACATGCCTTGGTTTCCACTGGGATGGGTTCCCCTCTGTTGGTTCTGTGTGTGAGGCGTGGCCTGCACAGCTCAACAATTTGCTGCATGAGGTCCCTGTCCACTCTATAGCGCTCCACTATCTCCAGCTCATGTAGCCCCTGGTAGGTTACCTTAGGTCTGTACACTCTTCTCTGTCTCCTCACTGTGGGTTGCTCAGCAGCATTTGCATTGTCACCACCCTCAGCATGTTGCATATGTCACCTTATAACAGCAATAGCAGCCCCTAACATTTCTTTGTCTCAGTAAAGCTTTTTCAGTTTTCAGTTCTATTAGCTTACTGCCGTGTGTCTGAGAAAAACATACTGGAATGTCTTTTTCTGAGTTTTAAGTGCTGGGCTGGGCTGGGCTAGTGTAATGCCTGTGTAATTGCCTGATTCTGATTGTTTTCACCTGCTAACTCTGCTAGTACTCCCTGGTTAACTTCCTACTATTTGTTGTGCTTCCTTTTCCCTTTCTGTTTCCTCAGGGGGCAGCGCCGCGCAAACAAGCACTAACACACGCACACCAGCTCACACGTGCGCACACATGCTTACATGGACTAAAACTTGCTTATTCTTGTTAAAACACGCGCACACCGGCGCAAACGTGCTTACAACTGTTTACACAGCCTTACATATATTTACTCATGCCTACACACACACGCTTACACTCGCGCACACTGTCTTACTCAGTTTACTGGTATGCACACGCGCGCATGCACGCTCAGCAAGAAACTTTGGTGTTATCCACAGCATACACCTTTGATTTCTTGACTTTACCTGGCCTATCTGTTGACACACCTTTTTCACTATTATGTAAATATAAGCTGACACATGTCACTCTGCTCCAATGAGCTGCACTCCTTTCATACATACCCCCCTCATGATGTCACCTATCTTCTACTCTGTTACTCCCCTTATCCTGCTACTACACTCCACTGACTGTGCTCATTTGCTATGTAAACTTGTGATTCACTGTCATAACTGTCATTTGCATAGGATTGCCTACCAATGCTTAGTTACATCTCTTAGACTGAGCTTCCCCCTTAGCAACCTCTACTCGGTGGCCATGTTGTCTTCAGCCTGCCATTCCCTTGCATTGTAAATTCATTTTAGCTATGAAATCCACATTTGTGGATCTTAATTATTAATTTTCTGCTTTGGGCGCTGTTCTACGGTTAAACCCCGGAAATCGGGATTTTAAAAAAAGTTATTTTATTTTTAATTTGCATCACTTCCCATTGCCAATGGCCATATTTTTGGCAATTGGCATGCTTCCTCCTGTGAATGCATGCTTTTTTTCCAGCTGACACGGCTCCGTTTTGCTATTTGCAGGACCGTACTCAGTTATCAACTGAGTACATTTCTGCAAATAACATTACTCTTACTCAGACAGGTTCAGGTTTCCTGGATCGTAAATTTTACCTCATTTGCATGGCTTTCGCCTGCAATTTAGGTAATTTGCATATCCCAACCCTGCCCCTGTAGGACCAGTTTGGAGAGCTCAGTTGCATGCCCCTGCTGGCTGTTCCTGGATCGCTTGGTGGACATGTTGGCTTGCTGGAGTCTTACTCTACTCTTAGACTCCGTGCAAGCCTTCATGAATCCGGCCCAATGTATAGACATCGATAGGAAGTGGAGGGGGAGATAGTGTTGAGAATGGGAGGGGGCTATAGTAGGGCTATAGTAGTAGAGTTGAGGATTGAGGAGATTAGTTTAAGCAGAAATTACTAACAAAGAAAGAAAGTTAGGATATGCAACAGGTCATAGAGTGGGAGAGACTAAGACTACGTGTGGTCAATGCAACAACATAATTTTGAGTTAAGTACGTGGGATTTAAGCTCCTTTTTAAAACAGGGAACGAAAGGTTGGATCTAATATGGAGAGGGAGTTTGTTCCAATTTAGTGAGACAGAGTGTTTGTAAAGTCATTTGCCAATATTTCTTTTGGGTTTATAAACTGAGAGAAGATGCTGATCAGCACTCTGGAGAGGCTGGGGGGAGAGTAGGGAGTAACATGGGAATAACATGTTTTTCTTGTCATACTGTAAATGTTCAAATACATTTGGGAAAAAAAATATTTCAGGATGTGTTGTCTGACTCCTGTGGATGTAAATGTCGGCTACAGCTTTACTTAACAAATCATTGCCATGCTGTTATAGTAATGTGCCTGATACCTATTCTGTAGCCTGTGTTGCACAGATGTTTGTACAGAAGTCAGCAAAAAGCCATCATAGATTCACACTAATTCCCATTCTAAGTTCAACACTTCCAAATATGATTATGAATGTGCTAACACTGCCATCAGCAGTGCAATTCAGCTTATCAGCACTGCTCTCAAAGAGTACAATAAAAAAGTGAAAATAAAATAATTATAGTTTTGTCGTGCACAATGTTTGTATATGTGTATTACTTTTGTCAATAGGTACTCTTGATTCCAAAATGATGTTGTCCCACATAATTCATACATTGGCATGTCTACTCTACAGTATTTACACTTGCACTGTGTTACAAGTTTGTTTAACCTATTCACATATAATCTGTCACAGTTATTCTGCACGCACTATCCTATGTATGATTTGCATGTTTGTCTTGGCAATGCACATAGTGCATGTATGAAACAATACAAGTGTGCAATCAGCCCAACATGAAATAACAGAAATGTTTGATTGATAATCCACTGGTGTACTACTTTCAATGTGTATATCATCCCATTATGTGGAACATGTCACTGTCCCTCACAGTAACACAATATACATTAAGAACTGTATCAACATTTCAGTCAAGAAGTATGTCATTATATTTGACAGTCATAGTGATGTTACAATGAGCTGTGCTCACATATGCATTTGTTGCACAACCTGGGATGCACAGCACCATCTGTTCAAAACAGTGTTTTTTTATAAACATTCAACTGTCTTATTTCACACTGATAATGTCAGTCTTCTGTGGCACTTGCAGCTAAGACCATGCTGTCTACATCGTGTAACTAGATAGGTAGGATATTTGATGCCCAAAATGGAAGACTTATGTGTCTATGACTGTGTGTAACACTGGGTGCTGTATCCAAATCCCCTAAGAAGAATACATTTAGCTATTCTCACAGATCCTTATCCCAGTTTTTATGGAAACATCCTCTATGAGATACACTGATGAGGTCATCCTAACAAAAGTGCATTCTCTACTCTTACAAGTTAGACTTTTCCTGTGGCACTTGTGACTAAAACCATGCTCTCTTGATTATGTAACTAGATAGGAAGGAGGATCAATGCCCAGTATGGAAGACTTCTGTGTGCTGCATTCACTTTCCCTGAGAAGAATGCATTGACCTGTTGTCACAGTGCCCTTAACCCGGTTTTTACTTGAAATATTGTCTATGAGACTCAAGGATGAGGTCATTCTGACAAAAGTATACTCTCTACTCATCAGAATCAGCCTTCTCCTAACGCAATTGTAATTAATACATTGCTCTCTAGATTGTGTAACTAGATAGGTAGGAGGATCGATGCCCAACATGGAGGATTTGTGTGTGTGAGTGTGTGAGGCTGTTTGTATTGCTTATTGCTGTATCCACATTCCCTGAGCAGATTACATTTAATTGTTCACACTGCTCCTTTATCTCACTTTTGGATGATGCATCCTTTGTGAAATACGTTGATGAGGTCATCCTGACAAAAGTGAACTCTACTTTTAAAAGTCAGATTCTCCTGTGACACTTGTGACTAATACAATGCTCTTTAGATTGTATAATTGCAGCGGTAGGAGGTTCAACACCAACATGGAAGATTTGTATGTATGGGGGTACACAGTGCTTACTGCTGTAGCTACTTCCCCTGAAAAGAATGCATTTAAATGTGTACACATCTCCCTTACCCTAATTTTTACAGAAACATCCTCTATGAAACACATTGATGAGGTAAACTTGACAAAAGTGCACTCTCTAAATTTATGAATGATATGAATATGTGGTGCTTGCAACCAATACCATGTTCTCTTGATTTGATAACTTAGGTTGGTAGGAGAGTCAATGTTTAACATGGGAAATTTCTGTGTGTGAGCTTGTGTAAAGCTTGTTGCTGTATCAACTTCCCCCGAAGAAAATTCATTTAAATGTGCACACAGTTCCCTCATCCCAGTTTTTACAGAAACATCTGCTATGAAACACACTAAGGACATCCTGACAAAAATACACTCTCTTCCCTTAACTAGCAGACTTCTCCTGTTGCACTTGTGACTAATATGTTGCTGTTGAGATTGTGTAACTAGGTAGGTAGGAAGTTCAATGCCCAACACAGAAGACTTGTGCATGAGGGTGTTTACAGTTAAGTGAGCATGTGGTCAACAAACTTTTACTCTGAATAAATGTTTTAAAGTGCTTTATGACTCCGCCATCTCTTAATCCACAGCTTCTTTGCAACACAAGAGTGTAGCTATGCATACTGCTTATACTCTAGTGAGTACAACTTTCTAGACATTATTTAAAGAAAACTTTGTTTTTAGGCAATACTCTATCCACAGACGTGCACTCTTTCCCTTTCACTGTCAAACTTTCCAGTGGCACTTGTGACTATAACCATGGTCTAGAGATTATGTAACTAGATAGGTAGATGGCTCAATACCCAACATGAAAGACATATGTTCATGTAACTATGGATACCCTCCCTCACACATACACTGGTCTCCCATGTTGAGCATTGAACCTACTATCAATCTAGTTACACAACCTAGAGTGTCATAGACTGAAAACATATCCATTTAATGCTTTTAGATAAAAAGTGATGCAAACATTTGCTAAGTGGAGTAGGAAATTCGATGCCTAACAGGGACGACTTGCATGTGTGCGTGTAATGCTTGTTGCGGTCTCCATTTTCCCTGCAGAGAATTCATTTAAATGTGCAAACAGCTCCCTTATGCCAGTTTTTATAGAAACATCCTGTATGAAACATATTGATGAGGTCAGCCTGACAGGAGTGTGTTCTCAAGAGTCAGAAATCTCCTGTGGCACTTGTGACTAGTACATTGCTCTTTAGATTGCATAACTAGATAGGTAGTAGGTTCAATGCTCAATGTAGAAGACATGTATATGTGTAATAGTGTTTGCAGTTAGGTGAGCATCTGTCAAATCAACATTTACTCTGGATAAATGTTTTAGAATGATAGATGACTACACCATCCCCATAGCCCACCTTTCACATCCACAACTTCTTTGGAACACAGGGATGTAGCTATGCATATTGTTTGTACTGTAATGATTCTGATTGTCTATGCATTATGTAAAGAAAGTGTTGCTTCATTAGCCAATACTACACCCAGTAATTTGCAATCTAATGCTTGATATAATAGTGTCACTGGTTGAAAAATATCCATTTAATGTTTTTATAGGGAAAGTGATGCATGTTAAATGGAGTAGGGGAGAAGATTTCCATTGTTCAAATGGCAGGTGTTTTGTGTGGCATCAGTAAGAGCACATGATCTCAAAATTATATTATCTGCCTACAACACAGGTTCAACACAATGATGAAGTCATTCTTTCAGAAGTGAACTGTGACTATTTAAATGTCAGATGTCTCCAGTGTATACTTGCATGTCTTACACTATTCTCTAGAACGTGTAACTAAATTGATAAGATGTTCAAATACAGGAGTCCTTAACCTATACAAATGTGACTGTAAATTAATTCAGGATTGGTTTGCACACAAGTTTTTATTGGCAACTTTTACATGCCCAAATGGCTGTAAAACTAATGTTACCAGATAAATTTCCTTGGCAATACACTGCTGATGTCATCACTTCATAGACTGTGTATGTTGCGGCTGTACTCATTATTCTCCTGTGGCCCTGTCTGCTCATAATGTGCTGTATAGATGGTGTAAGTGGTTCAATTCCATCACTGCTTCAGTAGTGTGACTGTGATTACTGTCATATACTATTGGTCACCTTGCAACCTCCTTTATATGTACTTCTAATTATGACATTGAATTACAGTGACACTCTGGGACACTAGCAAATCCTAGCATCCACAGGGAAAATAACGTTTTGAACATGCAATGATTACATAATGCTAATTTACCTGCAGTATGTCACATTTGGAGTGCAAATTCTCCTGTGTTGCGTGATTTTGATACTGTGCTTTGTACATTGTGTAACTACATATGTAGGATATTTGAGGCTAGCCGTGAGTGTGTTTTTCAGCCTCATACTGTGCATACTATTTTTCAATGACATATATGGTGTGTAGCTGTATAGTGTTACTGTGCACTTCAAGCAGTTTTAGCATAAACAGGGAGCTTATAAACAGTGGTGATGCATATCCATGTAATGGTGCACTGCACAGTTGTACCTCAACTTGTGGTGTGGTGCTTGCAATTCAGGCATTAATGTTTACCTTGTGATCTTGGATAATTAGTTCAGCTTCATGCATTAGCACTTAGACTACATTGTGTTAGTCATATTGTGCCTGTAAATGTCGCTAACACAGTTATCAAGCACATTTGCTTTGTACGCATATAAATGTTGATCCCTCTTACTGAAAGCTATGTCAATTTGTCACATAGCAATGCTTTTATTACAGTAACAATGACACATGATTATATTTCCCTTATGCAACATACTTAGGACGTTTTATGATATGCCACAAGGGAATGAGACCACAAGCTGTCTGTTGTTGATTTACTACAGCAGTTACAGACAGCTCCCTTGCAATAACATGATATAATGCCTTCACATAATGACATATCTCACAATTGTAGTGACACCTCTACCATGACACATTCATCCTGTACATGTCATCTGCTTTGTCTTGTCATTTGTCACTTATGTATGTTGTTTGTTATTTGATTAGCATTTAGCATTTAAATAACTATACAACACTTGCTTGGATATTACATGTTTGTAGGTGATTAACCCCTTTCTTATTGGTGCCACTATCATTTATTTGCAAAAACATGTCTGTTTCTGATTTACTTGGCATTACAGCTGTAAGGTCCTTTAGTTCTTGTGTATATATGCTGAACTGGATAATTGCATACAATGAATTCCCTATATACACATCTCATATGCAATAACTACAAGCTATACAGTCATCACATAAACTGTATTCTGTCCCTGCTAATGTTTATCTCGTCAACATTTAATAAACATGTATATCACATTTTCACTCCCCGTTGTTACACTGCAGCTTTATGCTACATCACTTCCTTTATTAGCATGTCCATTTTTGTTTATGTGCATAGCTGCAGGATTGTCATTGACATTAATTAGTATAACATCAATATTACAGTATTTATGTCAGAAATGTTTCTTACATATCTGTTACATTTCCCTGTGGCATGTGAACACATTTTCCCTTCAACATTAATTATTCAGTGCACCTATTCCCTCATTTCACTTCCCCTCATTCTGTATTCTTTCCCTGTACTTTACCTTAATATGTCTGGGTTACAGCGCATACTCATATCTGAGCATTGTTTATATGAAATCTGTTTTGTTTACATTGGCTGCTGGTGTTTGTAAGCACCTTTCCATGGCTGCTAACACTATTGCTGGCCAGAAAAAAGTTATTGCTAACATGTAAGCTAATTTAGCTCTGCTACTCACTGCACTGACACACTTACATCATGTAGGAGTATTGCATCACCTACGTAGTTGTTAATGAGTCCCAGGGTGTATGGTAGTAGCAAACAGTAGCACATATGCTCATGGTTAGGTAGCATGTCAAAATCAGTATGACTTAGTGCAACTGAATTTAATGTACAGTTTGTATGTGTGTATGTATTAATTCATTCATGTATTTACTTTTTCATGTCAATCTTTCTACATAACTAAGCAATGAACATAAAGAATGTAAAATAAAGATAGCATGAAATTCTATACAAAATATATATGACAGAGAAAGATAAATGTTTAAAACATATTATGATAAGAACCTATAATCTCTACTAAGATTTAAATAGAAGACATTATAGGGACCTTCTGAAGAAGGCTTTGGAATCGCTCATCCTTGTTCAGGATGGTAGTAGTTGATTCTTCTGGACCAGATCTATTGTCACTGCTATCAAGTGCTATACAATCAAATAAAATGAACAAAATAACTTTTGTTGACAGTGAAGTTTTCTTTTTTTCTGTACTGTTGTGCAATCCCAGAGTAGGTATATTTAAGATTAGGAGCATAGGGGTGTCCTCCACATCACCTGCAACAAAAAGTTACCTATTTGCACCTGCAACAAAAAATTACCTATTTGCTTCAATAAAAGTGATTTCACTTTATTTTTTTTTGTGATCATTCAGCACTTGATAATAGTGCCATTGATCTATCGACATATATCTATTAGTCAGATGAGTGTGAGATGCTGATGTCTTTACTATCATTTATGCTAAGCTACCATGTTATTTGTAATAAAAGTAATTGTTTGCTGAAAATGATGAGCGTGGCAAATGGGGATAGATGGGCAAAGGCTGCCAGCCTAGTCAAATGAATTTGATATATAATTCTGGCATTTGTAAATAAATGTAAAATACAGGCATGTTTTCGTGATACTAAATGTAAAATACAGGCATGTTTCTTGAGTGTAAAGAATACTGTGAAATGTGGAACTGCAAAATATGTGACAACATTGCACTCTACTGGCCCAGTGAAGCATGTTGTGACCCTTTCATGTTAGAATTCAGCTACAGTGCGGCTGGATGAAGATTTCACGCCCATTGTTTAAGGCTAAAGTTTCTGACCAGAATTTAGATGTGGAATGTGCTTTATTGCTCTAGTTTCTGTTAGAATATACATGTGAAATGTCTTCTATTGTAAGTCTCAGACCAGGTGTTAAGATGGTGCAATATGAATACTGGGAAAACCTAAGTGTCATAAATTATGTAATTTCGGAGGGCCTTAGAGACATGTTTGTTAGTAATGTTTAAATACTATTTCTCACAAGAGACTGGAAGCATTTTGATCTTGGATATCCAATTAATCAGCACTCTGCCTTATACTCACATGTAAGTTTTAGCACTGTGATTTCTTGTAGGAATAGTTAAAGCTAGTAAACTTAATTAGGTATTTTTCTTTGAAATCAGACCTGTCCTACTGCATTATTTTAAGTTTCTGTGTGATCTCTGAACTCTCAGATATCTCTGTGGTGTAATAATTTTGTCTTGTGTTTTAATTATTTATTATTAAATATTTTTAAAACCTTCTAACTGTGGCTGGTTTATGTAGAGATAGGCTATAGAGTACATTGTATATTTATAGAGGTTATTGTAATAGGCCACTCTAAAGTAAGCCTTGACTATTAGTCATACTACCATTGGATAATAATATTGCACAATAATAACTGGACACCCTTTTAAGGGCCTTTTAGTAGCTGATATTATTAGCTGGGTGGTGGCAGGGATTACTATCGTATGGTCTGGGTAAAGGGGCGCAGCTGGAGAATCTGTGTCAGACTTTCCCAGGAGTGCCTGTAAAGTTGTATAAATACTTATCTCGAAGTGTGTGTGTGTTGTGTCAGCTACTTGGCAGGGACACGAATCACTGGTTGGACATAGAGGGTACTGGAGGTTCTAGTTTGCCCAGCTAGGCTGAGACCTGGACCCTATAGCTGTGCCAGTGGGGAGTCTTATTGGGGACCTGGTGAGCAAAGGATCAACCAGTCCCAGACTGACTGTGATCTCTGTGTGCACTTAAGGGAAATTGTACTTTACTGTGTGCATTAGTTATCATTTCTTCTCTTCTATGACATGCCTTCCTTGGTGTTAGTGGTGAGGATTGAGGCTCCTTGATTGCTGGGCCAGGGCACAGTCATCACAATGAGGAATCCTGTCTTTTCTGAAATGCCCATCAAAGACAGCAGCATGTATTTCAATGTGATTATAACACACAATTACATCTCTCATAAATTGGGAGAATTGCAGACAATTCCCAGTGTAAAAATAAGAAAGAAAAGGATGGGATATGTGAGGTGCATATGTTGTCAAATTCAGACTTTCCTTCTTCTGGATGATTTCTAACTTTATTTGTAAGAAACCACACAATGGTATACAGGTAGGGTTAGATTTACTCAATATTTGTAAAGCCTTTGACTCACTATAATGGAGCAGTGTTAAATAAATTAGAGAAGAGGAATTTTGCCACTAATTATACAGGATAGTTCAAGCTTTTAATATAATGTACCCAAATTTCATGTTTTAATTAATAGGAGGGAATAAGATGATGGTAATAAAAATAGAGGTGCTATGCAAGCATATCATCTATTACCTTGATATTTAATTAAAGAAATTAACACATTAGCCAAGGGATTGCTTTAAAACCCAAATATGAAAACATGGTAAAGTAAAGATGGTTATACTGGTAAAGAACAAGGGGTTCTGTCAAAAGTTTTAAATAAAAGCATGGAGCCAAATCTTATCTGAAGAATCATATATGGACACAGGTTACAAAAATCAAGACATTTCAAAACATTAGGACACCATTTATTGTACCTATCTATCAAGAGATTGGCAATAACTAATTAGTCAAACAATATTTAATGAGAATACAACAGAACATAGGTTCATAGGTGTGTACAAGGCTAATGACCAATGGGGACTTTTTAAGCATAGCCATATAGCCTAAATCTCTTTCAGGTTTTGGTACCCTTGGTAGTGTAAACATGGGCTCTGGAGATGAACATTTACCATCAGTGGCCTGGGTGATTAACATTTATAAGTAGGGGCCATTTACATGCCACCTCTGCCCATTAGAGACAAAGGTGCTTAACCAAGGGTGAATTTTTGGTTCCTCATCCAATTGTCCAAGTTATACTTGAATTGAGTTAGGGAAGAACTCTACTTTACATTGATGGGAGCCTGCTCTAGAGAGAGGGTAGTCTCTGAGTTATATACCTGCGTCTCCAGCAGATCCTACCTATATCACAGGCAATGTTTAAATCTTTAGAATTTGCAAGTCTGTTTGTTTAGCAAATACGCAGGAGGTCTATCAGAGTGGGATCCAGTGATGCCTTGGATACCAGACATTAATCTCCTCTTAATAGCATTTAAGAGAAAGAATAGAGAGATTGAGCTTTGAGGCAGTCTACATATGAAATGGACATTGTAATTGTTGGATGTGCCTAGTTAGGTACATACCAAATGAGACATTGTACTCAGTGACAGTTCTGATGAGTGCCAAATACAGTGGACCAATGACCCCCTTGGACCTAGATGCCATACTTTTGTTTATAAATTTGGCAATGCAGAATGATTTCCTCATTACCATAGACACATGATGCTCAAAGGCTAGATTACTGCCTAGGTCTCCCCAAGTTCATGACTTCTTGGTCAATTCTTAGCGGTGTGTTGTCAATATGATAACTTTCAGGGATGTCTGACTTCATGAAGGATACTATGATACATTTCCTGGCATTCACTTTTAGTCTATGGCTCTGACACCAGTTATTCATCTGTATCAGCCTTTCTTAGAGCATTAGTGCTGGTTGGGGATTCAATGACTACTCCTAATTTGCAGTCATTTACAAATCTGGTCAGCCAAAAACACTTGATGTTGGCCTTGACTTTAGTGAAGTAGATGTCAAAAAGGAGTGGCCCCGAGATGGATTCCTGAATGGCTCTGCCGGTGTCTGTCTTCTTTGTAGAGGTGGACTCCCCAATTCTAACTTCCTGAGTTCTGCCTGTGAGCTAGCTAGCCATAGAATGACATAAGGATTTATACCTAGCCTCTTGAGTTTATGAACAATGCTAGAGTGAAGTATTGTATCAAATGCCTTGGCCAGGTCCAAGTAGGCAATTTTGCCCATGTCCCTTGCTTTGGTGATGTTTTCAAAGAGTTTACCAGGTTGAATAGGCATGACCTTTCCTTGATAAAACCAAACATGGATGAGTCCAATGACTGGAAGATTCCTATGTCAGCATTTATTATTTCATTGACCTAAATATAAACTGTTTTTTTTTCTGTAACTACCAATAAATGTAGGTTAGTAACTTGGCATAAGATTTCCATGTGGGACAAATCCAGATTGGATTGCTTGAGGATGCCAGTAGTCAAGGTTCAATTTACAGAGCAAAAAAAAAAACACCTTTTCTCAAACTGGTCCCAGTAATTTAAGGCAAGTTTTAATCAATCAAGCAAGGCCTTGGTCAAAAAAAGACTGCCTAGTAAAAGTCAGGATTTTTTGTTTAAGTACCACTGCAATAATTTGAGGGGAATTTTTTTTGGAAGAATGCCTACCAAGTATCAACATCCATATCAGCAAGGTACTATACATTAGTCTCAAACAAAAGGAAGAATAAAACATAGGGGAAATTAAATCTGTGCAGCACACAGCCAACGAAACACTTGGAAGAGCACCACTGGATGATTACCATGAGCAGCATAACTGGGGGAGAGGCCAGGATGAAAACACCATGCCAAGCCAACCTGGAGGGGTACCTCTCACAGTAGTCAGACACCTCTGTGGCTGACACTAGGAGTGGGCTTTGCCACCAGTGGACAAATGGTCAAGCCTGGGTGCCTGTGAGTAAGTCATATGGCGAGATATTCTAGGGTCCCAATCCAGGCATCAAGCTGCACGTTCACCTCAGTCCTCAAGATCTGCCAACTCCTATTTCATGTAACCTTTGCTTTGAGTGCCCTTCCACATCACTCCCTAGTCTAGTGAAGATCTTTTGCCGCAAACCAAAGAAGCAGAACCAGATACTATGCAAAACCCTCCTGATCACCTTCTACAAGTTGACTTTCATCAGGCAGGCCAAGAGACTATAAGGGATGCAGAAGTCACTGCAGTTGCTGATGCAGTATTTTATGGATGCTGTTTCCTGTTGCCTATTCCTTAGCTAATGATGAAGAAAAAAATGAAAATAAATGGTGAAAAATAAAAACAACACAGTAACATATTTATAACAAGAGTGAGAAACAGAACAAAAGAGGCCACAAATAAAATGGTCAGTGTGATGTCATAAAAGGTTAATTTAATAAGACAGCCTTGAAGAAGAAACAACAGTCTGACCAACAATGTATATCAATGACTGGAAAATACATATTACATCACTAAGGATAATTGCAAGTGATATGAATATCAGGTGTGTAAGACAGTATCACAGTACATTGATGAGTAGGGTCTATATTATATAGTCGAAGTTTCAAACTTTGAACCTCACATGAGCGAACTCATATGAGCGAAGTGCGACACATCGACTATATAATAAAATAAAATTAAAAAAAAAACTTACTTTACCGCTCTGAGCAGGGGGCAAGCCCCCCTACACCCCCCCACCCCCTTACTTAAATATACCAACTCCGAGAACACACTTCAGCGCAGAAAGGGAAAATTTCCCATTCTGCGTATGAAAAGCCATTGACTTTCACCTTCGACCTTTCCGATGTTCGATCATATGATGGTGACCATCTATGATTCGAACATCAGAATGGTCGCTCATCTAATATAGACCCGATGGGTACCAGTGTACACATACAGTAAACAACAAGGTAATGGTGAAATTATTAAACTGAAAAAAATGGTCACTTCTATTTGTAAAAAGGTTAACTAGAGAGGTGCCATTCACAAGGCAAGTGCAGGGATAACCGCCACAGTTTAGGACATTATTCCACATAACACAAGTAAATATATAACCTATATAAGTTGTGAACAACAAAGCCAATGTTGGCATAGAAAAATGAAAAAGAAAATTATCAAAGTGACATAAACAGGTTAGTGCATGTTATAAACATTGCAAATGTAGTGATAGCCATCACTGTTTAATACAACAGCATGAATAACATGGCTAAAACCTTGCAATCTGCACAGGCAATAAGAACTGACAAAATAGTCAAAAGAATAAAACATTTCTCACTGCTGATATAAATAGGTTTAGTACAATTGCTATACACATGGCAAATGCAGGAATAAGTGGCAAGTTTGAACATCGCAGCAGTAAAAATGAGTGAAAACTATCAATCTATAAAGCCAGTGAACAGCTAGGAATTGATGAAATAACAACATTAAAAAAAATACTCAGGCCTCTGGTAAATAGTTTATGATGATGGCAGCAATACAGTAGACTTACCCCACTGCATGGAAAGTCTGTCCACCTTCTCTGGCAGGCTATTCTGTTCACTGTTTCATTCTGTGTTGCAAAACAGAAATAACTCATTAATGAGTACAGCATACCCATGACATCAGAAAGATAAGACAATACTTTCAGTCCTACTGTATGACTCAGCAAAAACAGAAAGTGTATTGTATTAAGAAATCTGTCTGTCCCAAGCTTCTTTAACCCACAATCAGAGAAGCTCTGAGTGATGTCTTGGCAGGTCACTATATTTATAGCATATGGCATTACTCACCACCACTGCAAGTCCACCTTAGACATTATCCCTCATAGTCTGCCAGCAGGTGCTCCATATGCTGCATGTGCAGCACATGTAAAAAGATGTTGTATTACCTGATTCACTGTGCAGGAACCCTGGCAGTGTCAGATCTTGTCGAGGCCATGTTAACTCAACAGGCCATTTCCAGGAGTGAAAATGATAGTTGTGGTATAATGCCACACTGGAGAAAACATGCACTGTACATTGATAGGTCACATAGTGTTGCAAGGCACATCAATAACAGAGTGATGCATGTGATTAATAGGGCAAGGAAGGGTGATAGTTGTGCAGCAAGGCTCCCCAGACATGCACACCCTATGTGACTTACATTCCCAAATGCAGCCATGATGGGCAGCTGGGTATTGTGATGATCATGGTCATTAGACTGATTCAAATCTTTAGTAGTGTGGCCAGGTTTCACTGCTACACATACTTTGATGTCAGTGCTCATGTGTGGGCCAGATTAAGCCACATAGTATGAACCATAGCCAGTAATACCTTGCATTATAGGAGGTACTCAAAGACAATTGTAAAAAATCATCTCATTAGCATAATAACTGTGTTACAAGCCCTATTGCAGTGCAGTAAAAAACATAGTCTCTATTTAGAGGAAGACTACACTACAGCAAGGAACACAAAATGCAGAGGGAAGTGAATATCAAACTATACTGGCATACAGGAAAAGTGACAGAAGACAGGACTCCTGACAGTACACCCTTAAATGCAGTGATCGCTCTGGGTAACATGCTTCCCCCCAACATACACAATTGTCACACAGTGGAGCATTACATAAGCAGTATTACAGTGGTCATGCCAGAGGTTGAACAGAATATGCATGAGGGAGTGCAACCACCAGGGACAAAGGTAACAGCTAGTCAGCTTGGCCAGTCAGCTTGCAGTATTAGTGTGGGGCCACATCCAGCCAGAGCTCATGGTACAGGTAGGACAGCTAACAGTCGTAGAGGCATTATACAGTCTGCTATGCCATGGACAACAAACAGGACAGCAGGAAAACTTGTGAGGGTATACAGACAGGGTAAAGACACTTTGCTGTCAGCACTGATGCAAGAAGCAGTGCACATGGCTTACATAGTCATAGGGGTGTATATTATAACACTGAACGTTCAGAATTTCGAGTGTTCTAATATTGACCATTTTCAGCGAATGCTGAACATATCAAAGAAACAGAAAAACACATTTTTTTCCTAGGGAAAGAATTTGGTTGTCCATTTCTGTTGCTTCGGTATTTTCAGCAATCTGGTGGAAAGTTACAGGTCGGGTTCAGGTAAGTGTGCGATTGTGTGGATGTGAGGTTTAGGGTGAGGTAGGTGAGTTAGGGTTAGGGCGCGAGTGAGGTGACTGTGTGATAGTGACGGACCTTAGGGTTAGGGTTTGGGTTAAGGTAAGTGGATAGTTAGTGGTGTAGGTATAGTTTAGTGTTGGGTTAGGTGTAAGAGTTTAGGTGTATGTGTGTGGATTGCTGTTTGTTTGTTGTGCTTGTGTTGTGTGTATGTGTTTTGGAACAGTGAATTTTTCCCTAGGAAAAAATCCGCTGTTCTGAATGTTCGATGTTATAAATTTTTGATTCATAGGGTTCGATATTAGAACACTCGACATTTTGAATGTTCTATGTTCTAATATAAACCCAGTCATAGCTATGCCATACTATGACACACTATGGCTCAGTGTCAGAGCACTTACCTCATAGCAGTGCACAAGGCTGCACCTACCACAAGGGTAGTAGTGGCAGTGAAGTTCATGGTGTTGGCTGAGATGGGCAGTCCAGCATGCACATATTAATCCACATATGTACTCACAGTAGACCTGAGGTATCATGGCACCAAAACAGAAGCATCTGGAAAAGTAAACCCCCAGGAGACTAAGGGACTGCTGCAGGTCCTACACATACATGGGAGGAGAATCTTGTAGAAGGTAAACAGAGACAAGATCTTCCAGGACCAGAGGAGACAGGAACTGGTGTGTGATATCTAAGTGGTGGATGGTCACAACTGAATGTTGCTGTAAGTGCTTTTCAGTCAAGACCAATGTACAGGACATAGCTACAGAGTGGTTGACAACTGAGGGTGCACCACCAACACAGCAGCCGCAGCTCACTGGCACTGAGGAGTATCAAACATCTTTCTGTGGGGGCACAGAGAAAATACTAATAGTTCATGGTGGATTGGACATGGGAATTTTACTGCTCAGAACTGCAAGGGTATCTGTTGGGGATGCCCCAAGTGAGCAGGTGCAAATTCTATTCTCAAAGGAAATTTATATCATATTATTATGGTGTACCCATGCATGGCCGTCATCATTATTAATGTCAAAAGGAACATCAGAACTGCAATAGAGAACAACTACAATGCAAGATATTACTGTCAAAATGTTTGTGGAGTATGTAGCATGTAAGTAGTTGCACATGCCATGTATTTCCTAGCACTTCTGCACAATTTACTGAAATACACCATTCTGGATTTCTGTCTCCCAGGGACAATGGTACTGCAAATGTCAAAACCTACATTATAATGTTTCTGTGAGCTCATAGGCTATGTATATGCTGGGCATATGGCAGACTGCTAATATACAGTAGTGGTAGTCACACTTGTAGGAGCTTACATACTGCTATATTATCTGTATACATTCCCCATAGAACCAGTGAATGTGTACTGGTATACTATCTGTATACATTCACTGGTTCTATAGGGAGAGATTCTGGCACTATGTGTTAGCATGTCTGATGTCTGATGTTATCATGTCACTAGAGGATAATGCAAATGGCATCATGTAGCTGTCACATTCTGAGGACACAATGATACTGTCAACAACTCTTACAGTGGAGGGAATATTCTCCTTCCCACAACTGAGGGGACTGCAGAAGCATATGATGTGCCATGCACATCAGCCCCACAAATAATACACAGTCAGTGCCAATGCAGCAAGCATCAAAGAGCCACTCTGCCTTTGAGGTGTGCACACATCATTAGGGACAGGAATGTAAGCGGCCATCAGCAACATGATGATTGATTATTTCATGATGTGGGCATTACCCATGGCATTAATCAGTGGATGTGCAGGGCTGTCATCCAAGCACAGACTGCCAATAATCAGACCTTGCCAGAGATGCTCAGTGGGCTTTATGACCTGCATAAAAACCTTCATCCACCGTACAAAATGTGGTAGGGAAGGTGATAATGTCAGCCTGTATGGCAGCCATTATTGTAACCCTGCTTCTGTTGGGACTTCTCCACCATAGCCAAGGTAGGTGATGGGAATACACACACATACACACAGACACACACACACACACACACACACACACACACACACACACACACACACACACACACACACACACTCACAAAAGCATACACTGCACATTAATGCAACCACTCAGCATAGCTGCACTGTCCATAGTTCCATCCAGCCCTGGCCATAGATGCTCACATGACCATGGCTGATGGTCCTCTGGCTTCAGTCAAGGTTGCTCACTGTGACATGGAAAGTGATTTACTGGCTCCATTGTGGCCTCCACTCCTGACCATGTACAATTATTTAGCATGTGGTTTATGCTCATTTTGGTCCACTGTGTCCTCCAACATTGGCAATAGCTGTTTACATGGGCATGGCTGAAATTTGTCTGCCTCTTTACAGGTACATACCATGAGGCCTCCCACTCAGGGACCTAAGGTTCAATGCTAGCCCATTCCACTGTATATGTCTCATGCCTGAGAAGTACCTATGCCTGGCATATGACAAAGAAAACCATCCATCTGCTAGAACCACACAGCAGAGGCCGACATTCCTTCACACATAACCAATATGCTCTACCACACCCTTGACCACAAGCCTCCAAATCTAACCCTGCAAGGCCACATAGTACATACAGCAAGCATTCCATCCTTGGACGTTCCACATCATCAGAGAACATGATCCCTGACACCTCATAACACCCCAGCAATGAGTGTGCCTATCATAAGCACCACCACTAGAATAACTGTCCATTACCACTATGTCCCACACTAGTAAAAATGATGGTAGCTGTGCCCTGCCCTGCCCTATAACTAACATGGGCTTGGTAGTGCCTAATGCGTAGTGTGGCCAGTCAATGACGTGTAATACAGGCTGCTTGGATTTGCCATTGCATGCTTCTGTTTTGTTCTGTGCTGACTTGTCATGGTCCATAATTGTGGGCCAGATGTCATCTTTTTGCCAGTGGTTCAATGCATTTCAGTCTCGTTTGCCTTTATAAAGGGTCTGCTGCAGCTATGTCCTCTATTGACTCCTTAACTTCCTCCTATCCCTCTACTGGCACATGTATGTCAGCCAGTGCTAAGGTCTTCCTTCCTGCAACAGTTTCTGTAGCAACATGTTGTGTAGCATGGTGAATGACACAAATATCTTGCTACAAAGTTCTGGAACATACTACAGTGCACTGCCAAATGTGTCCAGGCAGCAGAAGCAGAACTTTATAACTCTTAATACACACTCAGCAGTCTTCTATATCTGCATCTGTGTGGTGTTTTATCTCATCTCTTCCAATGGCTGAAGGCAGCAGGTGGTAGGCTTTAGCTATTGCTCCAAGGCATATGGAGCATCACCTGCAAAATGTATTTATGAATGTTCTGATACCTAAGCTCATGGGACTGGATCTTGATGGTCTCTTGAGTTAATGATATGTGCACCTAACAATCAGATGATCCTGTAGAAAGTTCCCCACAAGAAACACTGATATAAATCATGTGTGCCAGATGTAGGAATAATTTCAACTGCATGGATGGTGTACAGACACATGATATATATAACACCATGTGAGCTGAACTGCATAACACCTGGCAGCTGATGGAGTGGAAGCGCTTTCAATTAATATACCAGATGGTATGTATAGTTATTGGACTTTAATAACAGTGTGGGTGCAGCAAATCACTCCCAAAACCTCAGGGAAATGGGCTATTTCATGGAATGCCTGAAGAGTGGTGATTCTCTATTCTACTGATCATGGGAATCATATATGTTCCTACATATTGAACAACAGAACATCTAGAAACCCATGTAGAATTCATGAGATTGACACCTGTTAAACTCCTAGCAAGTCACTAGCCAGATAGTGCATGGTCCAAATAGCAAGGATAGTTAGTGCTACACAAACTTCACATCTACTAGGATATACATTCCCACACATCCCTCTTGATCCCTTTTGCAGATGGTACACATCTCCTAGCTCTCACATGATGTCTCCACCCAATCATAGTGGTTGTCTATGACCTTGATGAGAAGGTGATAATATGTCCACTGATGAAGGAGTCCTGTGTGATGCAGACGGCAGCAGCAGCATGCAACACCTAAGATACTGACACACAAAGTAACTAATAACAAATGCTAACAAGGTAACATAGGCACGGATCGTAGCATCTTATCATGAGTGTGACATTTTTCCCACGAGAAGAAGTAGTGTACAAATAAACGGATCACTATGGCTCATTGCACACATATATTTTGAATCATACTACCATATTTGATGTCATCTTGTACATATATGTTACCTCTTATTACCATGTTGACACTCCTTTGCATGTAATGTTGTGGTCATTTGCATGTGATGCTTACAGTACTGTACTATTTTCCCTCTAACACAGTTATGCTATATGTATTTCTGAGTGGCCCTCTTCCCACTCTTCTCCAGTCACTGTGCTTTTTTGCCTAATATGGTATGCTTCTTGTTTCTAACACTCAACTTTTTTTGCTAGGTTAAATAATGGCTACAGTGCAAAACTCAAGAAGAATATTTGCTTTAGTTGTGATAAAAGATAAAGGAACACTTTTATGTTGGAGGAACTGGCAAAAGAAATCAGTGTCAGACTGGAAATAAATTGAGTTGTTCAGCTAAAATATGTTTCAGGAGTTTAAATGGTGCAAGAAGTGTTTGACCTCCATGAGGTAGCATTCTGAGAAGAACTAGGACACTATGTATCCAAAAGTTATTATTTTGGTGACTCGGGATATGGCACAAAAGTTTTACAAAAGTTGAGCATTTCCATTTGCAATGAAATGAAAAGTGAATAATAATCTTGAGAGGCTTGAAGGAGACTGGGTCATCAGTCCTGTAAAGCAGAGCAACTTAGCAACTCCAGTTTTTCCTGTTGTAAAAAAGTAATGATGCATGTATCGTTGATGTAATACAATGAGGATAAGTACATTGCAAGCATTGAAATAGAGCAAATAGTAGAACAGCAGATGTCACAGTAACTGGTGGAACTGTGTTCTCCTAAATAGTCTAGCAGTTGCTCATCAACTTGTTTTACTTGTTAATGACTTTAAAAATGTTGCCATGATTAATATACATAGAGGTCAGTTTGTATGTAACAGGCTAGCATCAGATATCAGACCTACACCATATATTGTTAAAACAGTATTGGAAATTGTTTGATGACTGTAATTGTTTACCTACAAGGGCAGCAGCAGAAATCCAGAGATTGGTTATAACATTATATGATTAGCAAATGGACTGTAAAATATACAAGAGTAATTAACACTGGCTGATTTTCTAGAATTCCATTAACTGAAATTGCAGAGGAAGCCACAGAAAGAATCATATAATATGCAAATAATTTGAGAAGCATTGTTGTTGACATTTCATCTAAAACTAACGTGGTAACACTTGTAACTAGGCATGACCAGGAATCATTTCAAGTCTTTAGACTTGTGATAGAAGGTTGATCAAAGAAATTATATGAGATATTAAATATTCCACAAAAGGAGATTCAGATGATTGGTGGAAAATCCTGTGGTGGATTAGCATAATCATTATATGATAAATGAAAATATTAATTCTCTGGAAATGAAAAGAGCTATGTCGGACAAAATGTCCATGCAGGTCACACTGGTGTCATTGACATGAAAGCAATAATTAGGAAATTTATGTTGGCCAGAGCTAGAGAAAGGCATGAGAAGTATGTGTAAAAACATGGGAGAAGTCAGATGAAACAGAAGAAAGATGAAACAATAGATGCCCAGACAAGCATCATTATATGCATGCATACTTCCAGATGAAAAGTGAGAAATGATTATGCATTGATTTTGTAGTACCTTTATGAATAATGTATCTGACTGCAGGAGATGCATATTCAGTCCTGCTAGAAATACTTTGTGTAAGAGAAATTGCATCTCAAACTACCATTTGCAGTTCTGGAAAACTGTTTATTACTTACGGTTACCTGAACGTATTGTCATTGAGAATTTATGTCAGAAGAACTTTGTTGCTATAAGCAAAATGGGACAATCAAGCAGGAAAAAAGCACTCTCATCAAACTAAACAAACATCTCAGATGACAAATAAAGTCTATCAAAGCCAATTTTCAGGTAAGTATGGCCTCACAGGCCAAGGAAAACCACAAAGTATTCTTTAACTATGTCCGCAACCTCAAAGGCAATACACACTTGTGTGCAGAGATTATTGTAAATGGAGCCACCTATACTAAACCAGATGATATAGCAAACCTCCTGGCTGATACACTCAGCTTCAACTTTACCCCTCGCTCCCCCTCAACCTTCCCTCAGGAAATACCATCTAATATAACTGCCCTGACTATCACTAGGAAACAGGTCCATAATGCTCTCTCTAAGACCAAGACCACTGCATCAATGAGCCCATACAATATCCCGGATCTCTTCTAAATAGCATGAAACATGACCTATCAGGGCCTCTGGAATTACTGTTTAACTGTAGCCTCCAAAGAGGCTTCATGCCTCATGAATGGAGAAAGGCAACAGTCATCCTTCTGCACAAAGGTGGGCCATCTGCAGACCCTGGAAACTACAGACTCATAAGTCTCACTAATCTTATATGTAAAACTATGGAAATAATTATCATGGAGATGATCAACAGAGATATAGCATACCTCCAAACACTGGACTCAACCCAGTTTGGTATCGTCAAGGTCAGATCACGCATACTCATCTTGGTGGATTTCTTTGAGAAGGTCACTCTCGCTCGTATAGTCAGGATGTAATAAATTAATCTTTGTAGGTTCTGTTCAAGTAGCTTTATTACATGCAAACACATCACGATTAAAGTTTATTAACTTCAACTTAGGTAACATATACAAACTAGCTACATTCATTCTTACATGCTCAGTCTCTGGCTGTGCTTTCTAAATGGCACTGAGAATAGCATGTGCTTGCTATTTATATATGCACGCTCAGTCCTTGATATACTTCTTAAAGACATAGCACACACACTCTGTTCTACAGTCACCAAAGCAATGGATGAGAGAAAATCATTCACACTGCCTACCTTGACTTGGCCAAGGCATTTGACACAATACCCATTGGCATTGTTGACAAACTCAAGAAGTTAGGTACAAATCTGTATGTTACCCAGTGGATAGCCAACCGGCTCACAGACAGGACCCAGGAAGTTAAAATTGGGAGTCCACCTCTACAAAGAGGCCAGTCACAAGTATTGTCCCTCAGGGATCAGTCCTTGGACCACTCCTTTTTGGCATTTACTTCTCAAAAGTCAAGGCCAATGACAGTGGTCTCTGGCTGACTAAATTTGTAGATGATTGCAAATTTGCAAAATTGTGCTCTTCCAATACAGAAAAAAACTCTGAATGCTCCTGAACAGACATGTCAAAACTAGATAGGACCTGATGAAATTCAGTATGAAAATACCTGTGAGAGAAACATTTGCAAAAGTTCCAGCATGACAATGTGTAGAGAAAAGAACATTAAAAAAATTAAGTATAACTTTTGAGATATTATTACAAGGGAGTGTAAAGGAATTTCAGGAATAATCAAGGGAAAATAATCTGTCTCAGTGATGTACTAAGTTAAAGGAACTGATTCTTTGATGATTATGGGTGACATTCTGTCCCTTTGAGAGCTAGTCCTGCAATGGTTTTGGAGGCCAGTATTCCTAACGAACAGAATCCAAATACCAGAGTATGGACAATTTTTATTACTCTATACACAAATCTGTTGGGCATACTAATGAGTCTGATGTACTAATGAGTCAAAAACTAGATCATGATCTGGTGAGTTAATTGAGGAAATTCTGAACCTATGTAGGAAAGGAACTATCAATGCACCCTTGTTGAATATGTTATGTCATTTAATTGACATTATTGTATGTACACTGAAATATCATTTTACTAAAGATATTAAACAGGTCAAATTTAACAAAGGCCTGATGCAGTGTACTACACAGTACATATGAAAATAAATAACTAACACAAACTGTAGTAACCCAGGCAGGAAAGCTGTACTTTAAACCAGAAATGTAATGGCCAGGCTGGCAGCCCCACAGAAGACCAAGATGCTGTTTCTTTCCACTAGTTTATTGAACTTAGAAGTAAGTTGATTTAGCACTTTAGTCATTCAAGTGAAGACTTTATCTGTATGAAAACATAAGATAAAAGAAAGTCAGTATGTAAGTATATAACATGACTGAAAGTGTGTGCAGTGCTCACTCTTGTCTTGGTCTGTGCCTGTTAAAAAGCAGCTTCAAATTGTAAACTTGGTCCCCATGTGAGTTTCTTCAAAAAATATAGCATTTGCTATGCAGCATAACTGGGATTAGCCAGAGTGCTGTAGTTGTGGTCTTGACTGGTGTGTAACCATGTTTATACCTCGCAACCTCATAGAGGAAGAAATCTAGACAAAGCCATGCATAATGGGGAGACAAAGACCCAAAAACAGGGATTTTTTTAAAAGATTTCTCTTACAAACCTAAAGTTGATTGGACAACAGATTTTGCATTAACATACCTTTTCTGAAGGGTATGAAGTCTGAAACTCAAATGTCTGTTATTATTTTTTTACTTCAATTCTCAATGATTTGCCAATAATTTGTCAGAAAACCAGCATTTTATGGGAAATAGAACAAAATTATGAGGCAAAAATCTGGACATTCTGTGAAAATCTGTACAGTTGAGAGGTATTTCTGTGTTGCTTGCTAACATGTATTCCATATTTATCAAACTATACTTGTATTTGTAGGGCTGTTTCCAGTAGAAGCAGGGTATATATCTGACTGCAATTTTCTGGGTGAGTCGGAGTTTATATTTTGGATTTAGCGGCTACAATGGTATCTTTCCCCTGCAAGGAAGCAATGCCTTTTGTAACAGACCCATTACCCTCTGCGTAATTTCAGCATTAAGGATATCAGCTATGATTTTAAGTACTTTGTCTGACATTTTTTTGTCTTAACAATTTGTATATCAAGGCTCTTGTTAATTATGTATAGCAGACAGGGCATTTGCAGTGCTCTTTGTCAGGGGGTGGAGCTTAGGAGATGATGCAGCCACCATGTTTATTGCTATTAGTGATTAAGGCTTCAGCCACCATGGTTGGGCTTCAATATATTTCACAAGAAGGAATTTAATGTTTATTAGACCAGTATGGATATTTGTACAGATTTCTAGTGATATATTGGTTCTTTCTGATTTTCTTCCTGTATGTGTCAACTTTATTTCAGAAATATTTTAAATCATTTGGGCTGCTGCTTGGTCTAATTTCAAGGATGTTATTTTATGGTCTTTGGCAGTATTTCACGCAAGTCTTTTATCTTAATAAAGTGTTCCTCAGCATTATGATGTCTCTTCATCACCCATCCTGTAATTTCATTACATACTTTTCTACTACACTGAGCAACTGTTTGAGTGCCACCCCTCTGCCTTGTGATCATTGCTTAATGTAGTGCTAATAATGCAAAATGTTGGCAGGATATATCATGACATAGAACCCAGGATGGTTGATGCCAGGCCAAAGAATAATGAATATTTAGCTTGACTATTTTCCCTTAGTTGTGATATATTGATTCAGCATGATTTTTTATTTATTTATTTTTTTTTGTGGGAGCAGGGGACTGGAATAGAAGTTGACAGTAGTTATTTATTGATGGTGAGTTTTGCAGATGTTGAAGAGTTTAAAGTATGTTTATGAATACCAGATGAAGAAGTGCATGCTATCTGTTTATCTCTGTCTGGTGTTCTCCCATTCATCTTGGCTGCAATTAATGATTTTAAACACTAATGGAGTATCCCTAATTATGCTCACATGTACTTACAAGTCGGATGGCAATCTCTCTGACACAAAAAATATTAAATATGTAAGAGAAAAATTAAATTGAACAAATAAAGTAGCACTTTGCCTTACATGCTCACTTCAGTCCATTTTTATTTATTTAATTAGTTTAGTCACACTACCAAATGCTGGCTATGCATTACTTCATTTATGTTGAGCTTCTGTAATTGCAGTCTGCCTCCAAAGTACGCTACAGCTGTGGAGGTACAAAATTATCAAAGCTGCTTTTTAGAAACAACACTGTAGATTGACGCGGGCAGAGCACACACAGACTCTCCGGGTGTAAAAATGCAACCAATGTATTTTTTTATTGTCAGGATTTCACTAACGCAGTTACCATATATTATAGGTGAGCTGAGGTGTATGGCAAAGTGAAAATCAGTTTGATATGTAAGTTGACGACTACAGTAACAGTAGTCCATTTGAGACTAGATGCATATGGCTGATGGATTCTTTGTTTAACATTCCTACAGATCCTGAAATATTTATAACTCACTAGGACTTGGGAAGTTACAAATGCAGTAACATACACCAGGGCTACAAGACCTAAAAAAGTCCATGATACCCCTGATTTTGTCAGGAATGCTACAACAACTGGTTGTTGTACACTTTTGGGTTAATTTATATAAGTCTGGTAGTTATTTCTCTGCAAAATGTTATTTATTCATAGTTCATAGGTTGGTACTAGGCTATCAGCCCTAGGGCCTATACAAGCCTAGCCATAATAATTCCCTGGCTATTTTTTCCCATACTATTTACTTCCCTGGACCCCTGTCTAGCAGGGCAACTGATGTGATCCCAGGGGTGAATTTCCTTTCTCCCATCCAATTGTCAAGGTTCCTTTTGAAGAGGGCCAAAGAGGCACTCTGCTTGACATGTATGGGCAATTGATTCCAGAGTCTGGGGAGTCTCTGGGTCAGGAACCTATCCCTCCAGCATGTTTTGTTTATTGTGATGACAAGGTTTAAATCCCTGGAGCGTGTTGCTCTGAGGGATTTCTTTAAGTGTAACATGTCCAACAACTCTGGGTTTGACATGGCCTTGTATGTTAAGCAGAGATCGCTTCTGAGTAGACGATATGTGACTGAGTATAGCTGGAATTTTTTAAGGTGGTCAGTGTAGGGCATCTGCTTTAGGCCTGTGATTCTTTTAGTGAGGTATTTCTGCGGCCTTTTAAGTTGTTGCAGATGTCTTGAGAGGTACATACTAAACGGGGCATTGTATTCTATAATGGGTCTAATAAGGATGAGTACAGTGGGACAATGACCTCCTTTTTCTGGATGAAAAGCCCTTAGTGATGAGGTGTGCCACATAGAAGGATTTCCAGACTGTTGTGGCGATGTGGTTATCGAAGGTGAGAGCACTGTCCACTTGTGTCCCTAAGTCTCTTATCGCACTTTCGGTGTTTAGTGTACTGCCACCTATATGGTAATTCACAGGTACATGTTTTTTCCCAAAGGAGATAACAATACATTTCTTGGCATTGAGCTTGAGTCTATGGCTCTGACACCAAACATCTGTTTCTGTAAGGCCCTTTTGTAGAGTATCCACATCATTTGGGGATTCAATAATGGCTCCCAGTTTGCAGTCATCTGCAAAGTTTGTTAGCCAGAGTCCCTTAGTGTTGGCCTGTACTTCAGAGAAGTAGATGCCAAACAAGAGCGGTCTCAGGACTGAACCCTGATGTACTCCACTTGTCACATGTCTGGAGCTGGATTTGGAGTTGGCTACTTTTACAGTATGGGTTCTATCAATAAGCCAGTTAGCAACCCATTGTGTGAGATAGGGGTTAATGCCCAGCTTAGTAAGTTTATCTATGATTCCAGAGTGGGGGATGGTGTCAAAGGCCTTGGCAAGGTCTAGATAGGCTGTGTGGACCACCTTACCCTTGTCCATGGCTCTGGAGACTGATTTGAAGAAGTCAATCAGGTTCAGGAGACAAGATTGGCCCTTCACGGACCCAAACCATGTGGGATCCAGTGTTTGAAGGTTGCCAATGTCTTTGTTTATAAGTTCCATGACAATACGCTCCATGGCCTTGCAGATAAGGCTCGTCAGACTGATGGGATGGTAGTTTCTGGGATCCAAGGTGGATCCCCCCTTGTGGAGTGGGACAACTGTAGCTCTGCTCCACTCAGTGGGCATGAAACCTGAAGTGAGGCTATGATTAAACATGACACTTAGGTGAGGTGCCAGTTCATACTGTAGTTCATGTAGTACACAGCCCAGGATGTCATCTGGTCCCATGGATGCTGTATTCTTAGCTTTGGAGAGTGCGTTTTTTACCTGTGTGGCCGTTATTAGCGGGATTTGATAATCTTCCGGTATTGAGATGGGCCATTTAGGGGGTGAGAGGGGGGTGAAGTTGGCACCGAATCAATCTGCCAGGATAATGGCAATATCCTTGGGTTCAGTACATTTAATGCCATTCTGTTTTAGCTTAGAGCAGATCTGAGCATTGCCATTTAGATTCTTGACATAGTTATAGAATGCCTTGTGGTTGTCTTTGGAATCTTTGGCAATTTTATTTTCATAACTAGCTTTGGAGGATTTTATGAGGGATCTCAGTTTCTTACTGAGGCTGGTATGGGAGTTTTTTGCATCCTGGGATTTTCCTCTTTTCTGCAACAGTTTCTTCCTTTTGTTGTAAAGTTTGTTTATGGCAGGGGACCACCAGATTGGCCTCCTTTTTTTGGTTGAGAGCATCCTGGTTCTATTTGGGATGAATGGATGTGCTTGTTACAGTGCCTTAGTGTAGGATTCAGCAGTTGAACTTTCAGTTCCCGTCTCCATGGGTGTCATGACGTTTGTCACTTCTGACTTGAGTAGCATGACGTTGGCTTTGGAGAAGTTTTTTATTGAGGTTTCCTTACTGGGGGGGGGTGGGATGTTCATGTTAAGGGTGATTAGCTTATGGTCAGACCTGACTAATGAGGGGGTGACCATAGGTGTGGAGCATCGATTTCCCATGTTGGTAATGACCAGGTCTAGGATATTGGAGCCCAGGGTGGGACTATGAATTAGTTGATCCAGTGCGTTGGAATTTATGAATTCCAAGAACCGTTGGGCAAAGGTGTTGGTACATGAGTAGTTTTCTCAGTTAATGGCAATGTAGTTAAAAATCACCCAGTATTAGGGTGTTTGGTTCTATCTTAATATTTTCCAGTATGTTTAGAAAGGTGTAGTGAGAATCTTAGTGTATGTTGGGGGATCTGTAGCAAGCTACAATTTGGATTGCAGTCTTACCTAGTGATAGTTGCACCTGGAGAATTTCAGACGCATTATGTTGGGCAACTAGCCTGGTGGTGTGAATATCCTTGGTGAATATTGACACTCCTCCACCTTTAGTGTTTCGGTCCTGGTTTGGTGGCCAAAAAGTGTGGTAAGAGTTGTAGCCTCATCTTGCAGGGGTGCTCTCTGGAACCGTGAACCAGGTGGTCGAATTCTGCATGTGCAGAAAGAAAGCCAGTATAGCTTTTTTACATCAGATCCTCCCGTACCATATATCTTAACTGTCTAGATTTGTGCCTCATATTTTGGTCTCTGTGTTTTTCTGCCAAATCATTGAGAACTGAAGTCAATGAATACAATGACAGATATTTGAGTTCCAGACTTCATATCTATCACAAAATTTATGCTAAAGCAAAAAGTTTATTCTACCAAATTCCTAAGCTTATTGTATCAATATTTAAAATTTATCTCAGATTTTGGGCCTTTGTCCCCTCATTATTTTTGGCTTTGAATAGACTTCTTGCACTAGGTGTTTGTGAGGTGTGTCCTGCACTCATACAGGGACTAAACAGTGCAAAGCAGTAACTCCATTGCTCCATATTTCAGCAGGATCGCCTATGACATATCCTGATGCATGCAGTAATATACCTTTTGCATGTGCATAAAACAGGCGGTATAGACTTCAAAAGCAAAATCCATTGATGTCTCACACTCGAGATTAAAGAGCTGGTCTATTCTTCTAGAATCTTCTTCTATTAACCTCCAAGTTTCATTTCTGGAGCCCTTCCATAGGTGTATCCAGACAAACATAGGAGGATGATTCCCCTTTTTTGAACAAAAAAAAGGTTCCTTTTTTAAAGATAGCAACTGTAACAGCAAATGACACCTATGAGATAATTTTACAGAATGCTGTAGAGGTGGTACTATCCAAGCCATACTTATTGTCTTCAACATCTTTAGTCAGATTCAATCCATACCTTCAGTCTTTCCACTGTGAAGGGTTTTGATTCCATGACTGGCTTCAGTCAGATGCATTGCTAGGGCAGATGGTAGATAGGGTGGTGTGAAGGAGTAGCCACCCCAGGCACAAAGTGTTTGGGGATGTTATCATCATGTCCTAATCACTCTTCAGTGTATACCTACATTTAAAAATAAATATAGGCATTGAATTTATAGTCATAACTGAAGCTTTCCATTGCTGCTTGTGTGGCACAAACTGTAGCAGCTGCGTAGAGCAAATGTTCTTCAAGTCGAAGGAGAGGAGTCTTATTTTATTTATTTTTTTGCCTTCAAGGTAAACTTCACTAGAGACTTCAAACATTTCTTCCTGATATAGGATACACAAATGTTAAGGAGTTCCTGAAATTAAGAAAAATAGGTGCAGCAGTGGATGATGAGGGAAAGAGTATAGGGATGGATTTGGCAAGGATGCCTAAGTGGGTAGAAGCACTGCAGTTAGTAGTCAGTATAAAAAATGCAAAGTACTTCACCTGGCACTCAAAACCTCTTGCTTAATGTATCAGGTAGGAGAGTGGAACTGATGACAACAGAGCAGGAACAGGATGTTGGGATAGTAGGCCGACCTGGATGGTACCACCAGAAGTACACTGAGATTGCAATAGCAGTGGCAAACAGAACACTGGGGTATATTTGAGAGGTGCAGACTCCAAAAGCAAAGAGGTAAATGCTGTGACTCCATAGGCCACTGGTTAGACTACACCTTGCGTAACCTGCTTCCCAGTAAACGTCTCCCAATAAGATTACAAAGTCAGTATGCAGTCACCATCAACTACCTCATGCACTTTCTCTAAGAAGACTGGACATCCAGTTGTTCAACGTATGACTACAGACAACTGTAACAGTTTACCTTTATGCAGCTAGCAACCTCATTGAGGCAACTGTCTTGTCCACTAGAAGAAAAGTCCAGTGTTGCTTCTCTCAGCCTTGGTGTTGTGAGTATCCCTACACCCCTCAGGATATTGCATGAGTAACAACTCCAGAATATGTGAAATACTGCAAGTGGTCATGAAGTCTTGTCACAGTGTCCATCCTGTACAGATTGTTTACCTTTTAGCTGGTACATTTCCACTCTCTTACACTAGTATAGATTTCTTCTCTGGCACTGAGATGTATGTAATTAAAGCCAATGATCTCTGTTAAGATGTAGGTTTCCACAATCCATCATGCTCATGCTAATCATCCAGCTGGCACTGCACCTAATTCCCACAGTTCAACTTACAATGGAACAGCCCACCTGTGGGCTCATCATAGTGATTTTGGATTGAGCCTGTTAATGTTTTCTAAGTGAGCTAGCCACCAAGAACACACAAGTAAATAGTAACCTAAGGCCTGGTTTACTGGAAGAGTACAAGTAACTTTTATCTAAGAAAGTTCCTCTTGTAATGAAAAAAAATATCTCACCAGCCCCATTATGCAGCATTATATACTCATTTATTAAGTAACAGTATATAGTGTCTTGCCTGTAGCTTTCAAAGCAAGGCTATGTACAGAATTATTAAATTCTGCTTCACAGTAAGTGATTTAACGATGGTAAATATCAGTGTGGATTTGTCATTTTCTTTGTTCCTCTTAGATTGTTTCTAGACTGTATTGATGGTCTTTCTCTTTGGGTTATTCTTTGGCTTATCAACAACTTCAGAGCTATTCATCCAGGAAGGCCCAAACAGAAGTACAAAACTCCAAAAATCATAACTGTGAGGTTCGCCAGGTCAAACAGGCCCCATCTTTGTTGTTAATATGTCACTTAACTTTTATAAATTGGGTGCTGCACTGCTAAACTCTTTTTAACTAAGTACTTTTCTCCCTGCTCACTGTAACTCATTCTTTCTATCTCTCCTGTGTCCTGTTCCATTCTTTCTGAATTCACATGCTTTCTGACTTAGTGTACATACAGTAACATCAGCTGTATTTGCTAGTAAATCTCTATATTTATTATATGAAATCTTTACTATTATAGATTATTGTTATTAACTTTATATAGAACTTGGTTGTTTTAATATTTTACTAATTTACTAGTATTAGTAATAGTATTAATACTATAGTATAGCAATAACCAGTGACTGGGTGTGATATATTGAATATTTACCCATGGTTGGTGTGGTTTAATCATGAGTGTGAAGCCTGAATAATTAAACAAAGGCAACCATGGGTAAATCTTAAATATATCACACACAAGAGTTAGTTATTGCTAGTATACAATGACATTATTTAAGAAAATAATTACTTACTTTTCTTAAATAATGTCTTTGTATAATGGCTCCATGGTATTCCTCTGCTTTTTTCAGATATCCTGCTGCTTTTCTGATGTCCTGAGAAAGGGAGATCTTTGTTGCTTCTTTCTTTATTAAAAAAAAAAAAAACTGTGGACATCTTGGTTTTATAGTATACCAGATGTGTCACTTCAATTTAAATTTACCAGTATTCAGTAATTTATAATTCTATACCTATAAGAGGTCCATTAAAGACTTAAAAATCAGATTGCCATGCATTTGTACAGCAACAGGAAGAGAAGTATCCAACAAATGTAAATAAATGGTTTGAAACTGCTGCAAACCTATATAGACGTAATAAGGAAGTTTCAGATTTTGAAATCCGGATAGTTCGCAGGTATGAAAGAGATGGGGCAGAAATACAAGGATAATCAGATACGTTTCTTTAGTTTTGCATAACGTACCTGATTTTCTTTGTATTTCTGCCCTGTCTCTCGCATACCTCTAAACTTTCCAGATTTCACATTTCGTACTTCTTGACCTGAACCACAGCATAAATCAACAGAAGAAAGCCCGGGCGACTGGTCTTTTTCATTGGTATATGCTGGATTTTACAATGGGCATGCTGGTTGACCTGACCAATCAGCATGCATGTTTTTAAATGTTAATGGCCAGTCATTATATAATTATTATTATCACCTGTGACTTGATATGCTTCTGATGTAAATACTGCTATGCTGATTATATGACATTGGTTATATAAGTATATAACACCTACAATGTTACCATGATGCAACTACCTCTATTACAACATATAAAATAATTCCTTTGTCTCAGTTCATATCTGAAAACATTTGTCAGATGAGTTTGCCTGTCTGACTAATCAAACTAATCAAAGAATGATGAGAGGCCTCACTGTAAGCCAAATCGACATTATCACTGTTTTCCTGAAAACATGGCTATATTCATTAAAAAAAGTTATATCTGTTCACTGTGATCTTCCCCACTATGAATCCACATGTTCTTCAGTGTTGTGGTTGAATACATTTACAGCATACTACTTTTGCTTGTTTTATTGTCATTGTATTAATGTTCTATGTAATTGAAGCGAGAGCAGTTTGTCTGCTGATTGTGGGGTACATTTTTACATTAATCTCTTTTTATCTTCCCTTTGCACTCCATGCCTATTGCAGCTGTGAATTTAGCTTACTGAGTTGTGATGCTGTGATGCTTATGACTGATAATTTTCAGTTGTATCGTTTTTTTCTTTCAGGATGTGTCACGTTAACCACCTTCAGTTTAACTAGTTACATTAGATTTTTTTCTTCAGTAAATGTCCTTCTCTCTCCTCTCTGCTTATGTCATCAGCGTCATCTAATGTCTTTGCCCTCAAACATCCTTAGACAGAATCCACTGAAAATAAAGGTTCATGGTCAGCTATGTATAATCACTATTACCTCTTTAAGACATAAATATGAACAATTTGATGGCATAATGTTGTAGCAACATTATGGATAATCCTCTTATTTCTTGTGTTAGGCTGAATGCCTTCTAAAAAAATTAAAATTTAAATAATTTGTCTGTGAGTTAATCATGTATTAAAAAGAATGGAACAATAATAGAAATTATTAACCAAAATAAATAAAATATATCTGCAGTAGTCCTCCATTAAAAAAATATTGGCAATACCAATCTAAGTGTTAAACTGCCCTGAATAATAATTATATTATAAATAAGCAGTATTTTATTATTAAAGCACTGTTAAAAAGAAGCCCTTATGTTTTCATAGCCAAAATACTGTGCTGAATGTCACAAGTCATGTGTGAACCGAAAGGAATTTTTTCTCATCTATGATTTTTTTTGTGCTCTAGACAGTATCTCTGCATCCAAAGTAGCTCCTAGTGTCACACTCTATTTCAGTATTTCTTCTTGTGGCCCCACACACCTACACACACACACACATGCATATGAACACGCGCACACACACACAAACACACACACACATACACACACACAGATACACACACACACACACAGGAACACACACATACACAGACACAAACACACACACACACGCGCACACAGATATGCACGTCAATATCCACCTACACATTCTATTGAGATTATGCCTTTCAAAAGAATAGTCTGATTACACAAGCATCCAAGTCACTATGACTAAAGAGGACACTTAATTAATTAATATCTTTTACCCAGTATTGCATTTCAAAATACATAAGGAGCAATTCAAGAGCAGTAGCAAAGTAAGAGATTGTCAGTATAATGGTTAAGACTTTTGCATTCCTAGCACACCATCCACTGTATGAACTTTGTTGCTTTAAGCAAAATGGGACAATCAAGCAGGATAAAAGCACTCTCATCAAACTAAACAAACATCTCAGATGACAAATAAAGTCTATCAAAGCCGATTTTGAGGTATGTTTGGCCTCCCAGGCCAAGGAAAACCACAAAGTATTCTTTAACTATGTCCGCAACCTCAAAGACAATACACAATTGTGTGCAGAGCTTATTGTAAATGGAGCCACCTATACTAAACCAGATGATATAGCAAACCTCCTGGCTGATACATTCAGCTCCAACTTTACCCCTCGCTCCCCCTCAACCTTCCCTCAGGAAATATCATCTAATATAACTGCCCTGACTATCACTAGGGAACAGGTCCATAATGCTCTCTCTAAGACCAAGACCACTGCATCAATGAGCCCAGACAATATCCCCGGATCTCTTTTAAATAGCATGAAGCATGACCAATCAGGGCCTCTGGAATTACTGTTTAACTGTAGCCTCCAAAGAGGCTTCATGCCTCATGAATGGAGAAAGGCAACAGTCATCTCTCTGCACAAAGGTGGGCCATCTGCAGACCCTGGAAACTACAGACCCATAAGTCTCACTAATCTTATATGTAAAGCTATGGAAAGAATTATCATGGAGATGATCAACAGAGATATAGTAAACCTCCAAACACTGGACTCAACCCAGTTTGGTATAGTCAAGGTCAGATCACGCATACTCATCTTGCTAGATTTCTTTGAGAAGGTCACTCTCGCTCATATAGTCAAGATGTAATAAATGAATCTTTGTAGGTTCTGTTCAAGTAGCTTTATTATATGCAAACACATCACAATTAAAGTTTATTAACTTCAACTTAGGTAACATATACAAACTAGTTACATTCATTCTTACATGCTCACGCTCTGGCTGTGCTTTCTAAATGGCACTGAGAATAGCATGTGCTTGCTATTTATATATGCACGTTCAGTCCTTGATATACTTCTTAAAGACATAGCACACACACTCTGTTCTACAGTCACCAAAGCAATGGATGAGAGAAAATCATTCACATTGCCTACCTTGACTTGGCCAAGGCATTTGACACAATACCCCAGTGGCATTATTGACAAACTCAAGAAGTTAGGTACAAACCTGTATGTTACCTGGTGGATAGCCAACTGGCTCACAGACATGACCCAGGAAGTTAAAATTGGGAGTCCACCTCTACAAAGTGGCCAGTCACAAGTGGAGTCCCTCAGGGATCAGTCCTTGGACAACTCCTTTTTGGCATTTACTTCTCAAAAGTCAAGGCCAATGACAGTGGTCTCTGGCTGACTACATTTGTAAACCAATACTCAAAAATTCTATAGCAATCCAACAGATCATAAAAATAAACTCCGCAGGTGCTGACCACAGTCTTCTTTAATAAACCAAGAATAAAATTCAAGAATTCAGCGCTATCGTCTGCTGCAGGCAGACTTCATCAGAATAATTAGTTCACAGTTCCTCTCCTTTTTATATGGTTAAGTTAAAACAATTTACTACATAATTGTTGTTAATAATCAATCAAATCTGTTAATTAAAACAATTGTAATGCTTATATTCCATGACTGCTTTACTTCCTTATATGGTCATGACACCAAAAGGCAGGAAGTATCTGTAAACATGAACCATCAAATACGTATTTTTCTGAATACTTTACAAAATTCCGTTCAGAAGTTCATTTCCTATTCTTTTTTTCTTTCAAAACTTGTTAATGCTTGAATTGAATTAAATTAAATTGAATTAGTTACATAATTTTCTATTTTCTTGGTAAAATATGTTAGGGTCAATATACACAAAAATATAATATGTATGTTCTCATAATATATAAATTAAATATATGCACATTAAATGTTACTAACAATTTTTTACAAATTTCATAATTAGGAACTTGTTTCATATATTAAATTTACTCTAATTTCATACTTGTAACATATAGTAATAAACTATGAAACTTTTCATTAAAAATTTCCTATTAAAAATATCCCCCTTCTTAATAAATACCTATTGTTATGGCATAACAACTTCTTGTCTTATTAAATTTTCTTACATGTTTAAAAATAATTAAATACAAATCCTTCATCATCTCATTTTCTAAAAAAAGTTGTTAAAAATTGTTATTAAACATTTTTTGTCAACTATGTTGTTAAAATCATCAAATGAATGTTCTTATTTTCATTATTTATAACAAGACCACTCACCAGAGAACTAAATTATACAAAATGTAAACTTATAAAATTGTGAACCTTTGATGTGAAACTACTGTGGCTTAATTAACAGTATATTTTGCGTAATTTTTGTACAGGGTATGAAATTAATTTATGTAACCAATGAACATAAAAAAAAAATTATGTAACTAAAAACACTAATGCTTGAGATCATATACAAGCAATATAATATAATATAAGGTGTAATTATGTACATTAGTATATCCCTTGGTTGAAAAATGTTGTAATTTAAATCAACAAATTTATTGTTGTTACTAATTTGTTGATTATACTTCTAAATCCTTGAGGCCTTGTCTATTAATGTGGGTTTAATGCTTATGTATTCATTAAGTCCTGGAGGGGTATTAGATCTTAACAAAAGTTGCCATCTCATTTCTTTCTGCAACAAAACATTTTTAATGTCACCCCCCTGGTGTCCTTTTTGACTATTTCCACAATACCAAACTTATAATCTGTAAAATTTTCACACTCCAAAGAATGTTTAAACAAGGCACTGGTCTCCTTTCTCCTTTTTATATCATGGGTATGTTCAGAATTCTCTCTCTGAGAGTCCTCTCAGTCTTACCCACGTAAAACAAATCACATTTAGAACAGGTAGCCAAATACACCAACATTCAACTCCTACAGTTACCCTTAGTAAATGTTATCTTACTTTTCAAACTATTCTGTAGTGTGATTACTACTAATGGATTAATATATGCACACTGTCTGCATCTGCCACATTTTGTAGTACCTTTCTTCTGATCTTTGTTGTTAACCTCGGTCTCAAAGATTCTTTTAAAATTTTTGGCAGTTTTATATGTAAAATTTGGTTTTTTTTCCAACCACTTCATAAATGTCCTTGTTGGTTTTGAAAATACTCCAGTTATTTCTAATGATCCCAGTAAAACAATCTGAGAAATCATTATATTCCACTATGCAAGCACTGTTGTAATCTATCTTTTCATCAGTGTTCATATTTTTGGGAATAAATCTTTCACCCAATAATGGTTTAAATTTTGTACCCCATCCTTGATACACTTCTGTTAAAATATCACCTATAAATTGTAACGGATATCCCCTTTCTTTAAATTTTTCAAATAAAAGGAAAACTCTTTCTCCAAATCTTCTTTTGGGAAGTCATTCGGGCAATCCTTACAGCTTGACCCTTGACTATACTTTTCTTTTGATGTAAAGGGTGTTGGCTGTTGAATTGCAAATAACTGTTACACCACGTTTCCTTTCGAAAAATGTTAGACTTAAAACCACTGGTTGTCTTACTTAGGGTGATATCCAAATAGTTTATATTTTGTTGTTTGATCTCATGGGTGAAGGATAAAAAAGTAGTGGTTTGGTTTATATAAGACATAAAGTCTTTTAAATCTTCTAGGGTGTCTTCTTCCCATAATAAAAAGATATCATCTAAAAACCTCAGATATATCTTTATGTTTTTCATATATGGGCTTTGAAAAATATTTTCTTCCTCCCATCCAAGAAGTACCATATTTGCATATATGGGGGCACATGCTGCCCCCATAGCTACTCCAGTAACTTGTTTATAGTATTCTCCTTGAAACGTTATGAAATTATTGTCGAGGACCATTTCTGTCAACTCTAATAGTAATTTTCTATTGTCATCTGTTGCATTATAATATTTATACACACTATTCTCAAAGTATTCAAACCCTTCACTTCTCGGAATACAAGTAAATAAGTCTTTCACATCTATGGTCACTAATTTTATTGTTTCAGACCATAGGTTGTTGGTAATTTTTCCTAAAAAATCCCATGAATCTTGTACCAAATGACTTTGATTCTTCACTATTTCTTTCAAATGGTAATCAATATAAACTGCTAAAGGTTGGGTTTTCGATCTTTTTGCTGACACTATAGGACGAAAGGGAGGTTTAAAAATGTTCTTATGTATCTTAGGGGTTGCGAAGATGTGTGGTATATAAGGATATGTCTGCTTTAAAAAATTATATGTTTCCTTCCCAATTCTAGTATCTATTAGATATTCCTCCAACCAGCTATCAATTCTGCCGTAGGCAATTTGTATTTCATTATACGATACTGTGGTGTAGGTCTTTTCATCCATTAATAATTCTGTTAGTGTATTGTTATAAACTTCTTGACTGAAAATGACCATTCCACCACCCTTGTCAGGTTGCATGAACCTCAAATTTGTATCTTTTATTAAATTCTTCATCAATGTTGTTTCTTTTTCATTTAAATTCATATTTTTATACAACTTTTTAGATTTTTCATACGTATCGTAAATGTCATTAGTTACTATAGCTTCAAAGGTCCCTATCAAAGGATGTAATGGGGGATTGTAAATACTACTTCTACTGGGACCTTGGCCACAACTTGGGTATTCATTTCGTAATATATCTCCAGATTGTTTCTGTTTACACATTAATTTCAAATTGAGTTTTCGTAAAAATATTTTTAACTCCAATAATATATTGGCTAAATCCCCACATGTTGTTTTAACAAATTTAAACCCCTTTGAAAATAAATCAAAGTGTAATTTTTCCACTTTCAAATTTGTGTAGTTGTGAATTTTAAATCCTTTGTATACCTGTGTTATACCATTCTCCTCAATATGTATCCCTTCTATCTCCCTTTCCTTAATCTGGTTCTCCATGCTGGTTCTCCCCCTTCCCTCTCCTCTGTAAAACCCTGTGGACCCGGATCCGAGGGGTTCCGTTGCTTGTTTGCTAACCTTTCCGACCTTCGTGGTCCTAAAAAAGTTTCAATATCCTCTTGAAATGTATCTAATTCATCCAGGTGGCCATTTCTCTTCTCAAACCTTTCCTGGATTTCTACCCTCCTATTTCTTCCTACTTCTTTATAGTGGCCATTTTTAACCTTATGTCCACTTTTTTCTTTCTGATTAATTTTACTTTTCTGAAAAGGAAGTGGGTAACTATTGCCTTTCTTGTATTGTTCTCTATCTCTGGTCAATTTTCCTTGTTTTCTCAAATACACTTTCTCTATTTTTTCTTCTACTCTCTTTAAAATTTTCATATACAAGTTTTCATAATCTTCGAACAACAAGTCCCTAATAATACTATTCTGACATTCATTTACTTCTACTAATAATTTCTTAAGTTTTACTTCATTATATTTCATCAGTTTGGACATCAATGCAAAGCCACAATCATCAAAAAAAGTTTGCATGTCATTTATCACATTCTCAGTATAATGAATCCCAAAGGGGTATTTGTAAAATCTAAGTCCCTGTGGGACTATTTTATATGTCAAACATTTGTGCAAATAATCATTGTCAATTTGTAAACATTTATAGTTGTGCAATATTTTTTCAAAATAGAACAATTTGTCCCTTAGGGTCATTTCCCATTCAATGTCTTTGTTGCCTGGACATTCACCGTTAATAACATTAACATTTGTTGTTCCTTCGAAAGAAAATACTTTCTCTAAAATGTTCTTGTAACTGTCTTTAACACGCCCGCCATGCCGGCGGGTTTTGGTAGCATTTTCTACCATATTAGTAGAACTGTGCAAGCTAGTTGGAACAGTACCTTTTTGTAGATGTTTCGTTTTATCACCCCCACCGGCTGTATTTCCTTCCATTGGATTGTCTTCCACGGTGTCAACCTGGATATGTACCCGGCTAGGTTCCCCTTCAAACGATTGTCCACGATTTTGCGCTTCTGGTCCTGCCCCGGTCTTCTTACCACCATAACTCCGAACCTCAGAGCGTGGAGATGACGTTAAAGGCTGCGCTGCTTGATGACCAGGAATACCTGTGTTTTTCCTTCTCACAGTTGCCGGTTCTTCTTGGGAAAAAAGTTCTATCAATTTAGTGAGATCTCCTCGTAGTGTTGAGATCTCTTCTCTCAAACGGGAAACTTCCCTTTGAGTATCCATAATGTTTCCGCTTTGGTTAAACGGAATGTCCAGACCTACCAAAGTAGAATCATTCAGGGTTTGTTCCATTTTTTGAAAACAACGCAAAAGTTTTATAGCAGACAAAATTAAAATCTCAGGAACTGTATGATTGTAGTTAGAAAATTGGGTCACGTCACACACGGAAGATATAAACCAATACTCAAAAATTCTATAGCAATCCAACAGACCATAAAAATAAACTCCGCAGGTGCTGACCACAGTCTTCTTTAATAAACCAAGAATAAAATTCAAGAATTCAGCGCTATCGTCTGCTGCAGGCAGACTTCATCAGAATAATTAGTTCACAGTTCCTCTCCTTTTTATATGGTTGAGTTAAAACAATTTACTACATAATTGTTGTTAATAATCAATCAAATCTATTAATTAAAACAATTGTAATGCTTATGTTCCATGACTGCTTTACTTCCTTATATGGTCATGACACCAAAAGGCAGGAAGTATCTGTAAACATGAACCATCAAATACGTATTTTTCTGAATACTTTACAAAATTCCATTCAGAAGTTCATTTCCTATTCTTTTTTCTTTCAAAACTTGTTAATGCTTGAATTAAATTAAATTAAATTGAATTAGTTGCACAATTTTCTATTTTCTTGGTAAAATATGTTAGGGTCAATATACACAAAAATATAATATGTATGTTCTCATAATATATAAATTAAATATATGCACATTAAATGTTACTAACAATTTTTACAAATTTCATAATTAGGAACTTGTTTCATATATTAAATTTACTCTAATTTCATAATTGTAACATATAGTAATAAAATATATAACTTTTCATTAAAATTTTCTATAAAAATCCCCTTCTTAATAAATACCTATTGTTATGGCATAACAACTTCTTGTCTTATTAAATTTTCTTACTTATTTAAAATAATTAAATACAAATCCTTCATCATCTCATTTTCTAAAAAAGGTTGTCAAAAAATGTTATTAAACATTTTTTGTCAACTATGTTGTTAAAATCATCAAATGAATGTTCTTATTTTCATTATTTATAACAAGACCACTCACCAGAGAACTAAATTATACAAATTATAAACATATAAAATTGTGAACCCTAGATATGAAATTACTATGGCTTAATTAACAGTATATTTTATGTAATTTTTGTACAGGGTGTGAAATTTATGTTGTAACAAAGAACATAAAAAAAATTTATGTAACCAAAAACACTAATGCTTGAGATCATATACAAGCAATATAATATAATATAAGGTGTAATTATGTACATTAGTATATCCCTTGGTTGAAAAATGTTGTAATTTAAATCAACAAATTTATTGTTGTTACTAATTTGTTGATTATACTTCTAAATCCTTGAGGCCTTGTCTATTAATGTGGGTTTAATGCTTATATATTCATTAAGTCCTGGAGGGGTATTAGATCTTAACAAAAGTTGCCATCTCATTTCTTTCTGCAACAAAACATTTTTAATGTCACCCCCCCTGGTGTCCTTTTTGACTATTTCCACAATACCAAACTTATAATCTGTAAAATTTTCACACTCCAAAGAATGTTTAAACAAGGCACTGGTCTCCTTTCTCCTTTTTATATCATGGGTATGTTCGTAAATTCTCTCTCTGAGAGTCCTCTCAGTCTTACCCACGTAAAACGAATCACATTTAGAACAGGTAGCCAAATACACCAACATTCGACTCCTACAGTTACCCTTAATAAATGTTATCTTACTTTTCAAACTATTCTGGAGTGTGATTTCTACTAATGGATTAATGTATGCACACTGTCTGCATCTGCCACATTTTGTGGTACCTTTCTTCTGGTCTTTGTTGTTAACCTCGGTCTCAAAGATTCTTTTAAAATTTTTGGCAGTTTTATATGTAAAATTTGGTTTTTTTCCAACCACTTCATAGATGTCCTTGTTGGTTTTGAAAATACTCCAATTATTTCTAATAATCCCAGTGAAACAATCTGAAAAATCATTATATTCCACTATGCAAGCACTGTTGTAATCTATCTTTTCATCAGTGTTCATATTTTTGGGAATAAATCTTTCACCCAATAATGGTTTAAATTTTGTACCCCATCCTTGATACACTTCTGTTAAAATATCACCTATAAATTGTAACGGATATCCCCTTTCTTTAAATTTTTCAAATAAAAAGGAAAACTCTTTCTCCAAATCTTCTTTTTGGGAAGTCATTCGGGCAATCCTTACAGCTTGACCCTTGACTATACTTTTCTTTGATGTAAAGGGTGTTGGCTGTTGAATTGCAAATAACTGTTACACCACGCTTCCTTTCAAAAATGTTAGACTTAAAACCACTGGTTGTCTTACTTAGGGTAATATCCAAATAGTTTATATGTTGTTGTTTGATCTCATGGGTGAAGGATAAAAAGTAGTGGTTTGGTTTATATAAGACATAAAGTCTTTTAAATCTTCTGGGGTATCTTCTTCCCATAATAAAAAGATATCATCTAAAACCTCAGATATATCTTTATGTTTTTCATATATGGGCTTTGAAAAATATTTTCTTCCTCCCATCCAAGAAGTACCATATTTGCATATATGGGGCACATGCTGCCCCATAGCTACTCCAGTAACTTGTTTATAGTATTCTCCTTGGAACGTTATGAAATTATTGTCGAGGACCATTTCTGTCAACTCTAATAGTAATTTTCTATTGTCATCTGTTGCATTATAATATTTATACACACTATTCTCAAAATATTCAAACCCTTCACTTCTCGGAATACAAGTAAATAGGTCTTTCACATCTATGGTCACTAATTTTATTGTTTCGGACCATAGGTTGTTGGTAATTTTTCCTAAAAAATCCCATGAGTCTTGTACCAAATGACTTTGATTCTTCACTATTTCTTTCAAGTGGTAATCAATATAAACTGCTAAGGGTTGGGTTTTCGATCTTTTTGCTGACACTATAGGACTAAAGGGAGGTTTAAAATGTTCTTGTGTATCTTAGGAATTGCAAAGATGTGTGGTATATAAGGATATGTCTGCTTTAAAAAATTGTATGTTTCCTTCCCAATTCTAGTGTCTATTAGATATTCTTCCAACCAACTATCAATTCTGCCATAGGCAATTTGTATTTCATTATACGATACTGTGGTGTAGGTCTTTTCATCCATTAATAATTCTGTTAGTGTGTTGTTATAAACTTCTTGACTGAAAATGACCATTCCACCACCCTTATCAGGTTGCATGAACCTCAAATTTGTGTCTTTTATTAAATTCTTCATCAATGTTGTTTCTTTTTCATTTAAATTCATATTTTTATGCAACTTTTTAGTTTTTTCATACGTATCGTAAATGTCATTAGTTACTATAGCTTCAAAGGTCCCTATCAAAGGATGTAGTGGGGGATTGTAAATACTACTTCTACTGGGACCATGGCCACAACTTTGGTATTCATTTCGTAATGTATCTCCAGATTGTTTCTGTTTACACATTAATTTCAAATTGAGTTTTCGTAAAAATATTTTTAACTCCAATAATGTATTGGCTAAATCCCCACATGTTGTTTTAACAAATTTAAACCCCTTTGAAAATAAATCAAAGTGTAATTTTTCCACTTTCAAATTTGTGTAGTTGTGTATTTTAAATCCTTTATATACCTGTGTTATACCATTCTCCTCAATATATATCCCTTCTATCTCCCTTTCCTTAATCTGGTTCTCCATGCTGGTTCTCCCCCTTCCCTCTCCTCTGTAAAACCCTGTGGACCAGGATCCGAGGGATTCCGTTGCTTGTTTGCTAACCTTTCTGACCTTCGTGGTCCTAAAAAAGTTTCAATGTCTTCATGAAATGTATCTAATTCATCCAGGTGACCATTTCTCTTCTCAAACCTTTCCTGGATTTCTACTCTCCTGTTTCTTCCTACTTCTTTATAGTGGCCATTTTTAACCTTATGTCCACTTTTTTCTTTCTGATTAATTTTATTTTTCTGAAAAGGAAGTGGGTAACTATTGCCTTTTTTGTATTGTTCTCTATCTCTGGTCAATTTTCCTTGTTTTCTCAAATACACTTTCTCTATTTTTTCTTCCACTCTCTTTAAAATGTTCATATACAAATTTTCATAATCTTCGAACAACAAGTCCCTAATAATACTGTTCTGACATTCATTTACTTCCACTAATAATTTCTTAAGTTTTACTTCATTATATTTCATCAATTTGGACATCAATGCAAAGCCACGATAGCGCTGAATTCTTGAATTTTATTCTTGGTTTATTAAAGAAGACTGTGGTCAGCACCTGCGGAGTTTATTTTTATGATCTGTTGGATTGCTATAGAATTTTTGAGTATTGGTTTATATCTTCCGTGTGTGACGTGACGCAATTTTCTAACTACAATCATACAGTTCCTGAGATTTTAATTTTGTCTGCTACAAAATTTTTGTGTTTGTTTTCAAAAAATGGAACAAACCCTGAATGACTCTACTTTGGTAGGTCTGGACATTCCGTTTAACCAAAGCGGAAACATTATGGATACTCAAAGGGAAGTTTCCCGTTTGAGAGAAGAGATCTCAACACTACGAGGAGATCTCACGAAATTGATAGAACTTTTTTCCCAAGAAGAACCGGCAACTGTGAGAAGGAAAAATACGGGTATTCCTGGTCATCAAGCAGCGCAGCCTTCAACGTCATCTCCACGCTCTGAGGTTCGGAGTTATGGTGGTAAGAAGACCGGGGCAGGACCAGAAGCGCAAAATCGTGGACAATTGTTTGAAGGGGAATCTAGCCGGGAACATATCCAGGTTGACGCCGTGGAAGACAATTTATTGGAAGGAAACACAGCCGGTGGGGGTGATAAAACGAAACATCTACAAAAAGGTACTGTTCCAACTAGCTTGCACAGTTCTACCAATATGGTAGAAAATGCTACCAAAACCCGCCGCTATGGTGGGCGTGTTAAAGACAGTTACAAAAACATTTTAGAGAAAGTATTTTCTTTCGAAGGAACAACAAATGTTAATGTTATTAACGGTGAATGTCCAGGCAACAAAGACATTGAATGGGAAATGACCCTAAGGGACAAATTGTTCTATTTTGAAAAAATATTGCACAATTATAAATGTTTACAAATTGACAATGATTATTTGCACAAATGTTTGACATATAAAATAGTCCCACAGGGACTTAGATTTTATAAATACCCTTTTGGGATTCATTATACTGAGAATGTGATAGATGACATGCAGACTTTTTTTGATGAATGTGGCTTTGCATTGATGTCCAAATTGATGAAATATAATGAAGTAAAACTTAAGAAATTATTAGTGGAAGTAAATGAATGTCAGAACAGTATTATTAGGGACTTGTTGTTCGAAGATTATGAAAATTTGTATATGAAAATTTTAAAGAGAGTGGAAGAAAAAATAGAGAAAGTGTATTTGAGAAAACAAGGAAAATTAACCAGAGATAGAGAACAATACAAAAAAGGCAATAGTTACCCACTTCCTTTTCAGAAAAATAAAATTAATCAGAAAGAAAAAAGTGGACATAAGGTTAAAAATGGCCACTATAAAGAAGTAGGAAGAAACAGGAGAGTAGAAATCCAGGAAAGGTTTGAGAAGAGAAATGGTCACCTGGATGAATTAGATACATTTCATGAAGACATTGAAACTTTTTTAGGACCACAAAGGTCAGAAAGGTTAGCAAACAAGCAACGGAATCCCTCGGATCCTGGTCCACAGGGTTTTACAGAGGAGAGGGAAGGGGGAGAACCAGCATGGAGAACCAGATTAAGGAAAGGGAGATAGAAGGGATATATATTGAGGAGAATGGTATAACACAGGTATATAAAGGATTTAAAATACACAACTACACAAATTTGAAAGTG